>NW_027271250.1:2345000-2741853 GCF_040938485.1 Diadema antillarum | reverse complement strand
ACATCATATGCCAGACATTACCCATAAGAGTGATGTTTGCCTTAAAAATCACAGGAAAGATTGTAATTGCCTGAATAATCAAAAAAGGCCCCTACACACTTTACATTTTTTTAAAAGCTTTTGAGAGGGCACTGAATGAAATTGTATCTGTTGGCTCACACTAAAAATATCAAACTTTATAAACTATTTTGAACCCAAAGCCCACCATAAGATTGAAGAAAATCATTCTTATTCGATAAAATGATGTGCACTGCTTTGCACATACAACTTCTTACAACCTTGTAAAGTTATATATCGGAGGTAAAAAAGAAGAAAAAAAAGCTGACACAACTCAGGTGGGAATCGCACACTTGTTTCTCTCACTTGTTTGCTCTGTCACTCTCTTTTCCTCATTCTCTATTCTTCTTCTGTTTTGTTTTGCTTTGCTTTTCTTTTCTTCTGCACTGGGGTGTACATGGCAAAGTGCTGCCTAACTAGTCATCCTGTTTTTCCCTTGCGTCCAACAGCAAGCCCAAAATAAGTCCAGAAACGAGCTGGCAAAACAAGATCTCTGCTTACATGTGCGCCCCAAAATCATCGAGTCTGATTACAATTCCTCCGTGGCCAGAACAGAATGCAAATCAAAGGCACACACGCACACACGGTCAATAAGAGAAAAAGAGCAAATAGCATCTCGCGTCTTGCTTGAGAGAAAACAACAGCGACACAAGAAAGCCACACAATTTAGAAGTTAGCTCCCATTGTTTTCTTCATGCTCAAGTGTGATAATTGGTAGTTGATACTTTCTCCTTCAATTTGTCAACTAAAAGTCAGTGAGGTACCTGGAGGAAAGAGATACCATAATTGGTGTTTGCAGTTTGTGGAGGTATTCTCTGCAGCAGTAGATCTGAACTGACTACTAATGTAGGCTCTGTTTTCTCCCATCTTTCTGTGTTTTGGTTTTTCTTTAAAACTTTGAGAAATGGAATAGCAACTGTCTTGGTAGCATCCAACCAAGATACTCACTGATATAATCGTCAGAAAGAGACCAATGCAATATCAAAAAAATTACAGTGACAAAAATTGTTTTCAGAAAAGAGCTGTTCCAGTTTAAGTAAACCATGTATCACAGTATTTTTTTTTCTCAAAAAGCATTCAACTGTCTTCCTTAACCAGTTTGTATGTTTGTTTGTTTCCTTTCTCCATTTGTGAAGATGGCTGGATAGCCCACATTCAGCTGCACAAACTACTGTATATGCCATATAGTTAGCGAGTCTAAATTTTTGTGAATCGGGACTTCTTGACGATTTCATGAGCGGTTAAATTCACGTTTTTTGGAGTTAGAGTAAATAAGTATGTGTGTGCATGCACACACATCTGTGAATAAGAGAGGGAGCAAAGAATGGAAGAGATATGAAATTGTGAGCAAGAAGAAATTGGATGGCACCATATGAATGATTCAGTAAATGGAGTCAAACTTAAAGAAAGTGCAGGAGACAGTGATACTAAACTACAGAACAATTTGCAAAATAAACAGAATCTCACTCCCTAAAAATAAGACCAAAAGAATGGAGAATGTTTAGAAAACTTTGGCAAAGGTGTTTGGTATTTAGTCTATATAAAGATGAAGAAGAGAGAACAGGAAACCAAGCAAGAAAGCCTGAGGAGCAGGTGACAGCTACTTGGTGGGTAAGATACACTGTCTCCATGGCAACAAGCACAGTGATGCCTATCATCCAAGAGCACTGGAGATTGAGGGGGTCAACGTCCTATTGGTTGCTGAACTCAAAGGATAGCTGGGGGAAGAGGGGGGGGGGGGTGGATATGGGCTCTCTGTCCCAATGTCAAACATTTGGGAGACAGCTTCCCAAATCATGAACATGAGATAGTGTGCGCACACCATGTGCACGAGTGTAGACCCTATGTGATACTCTGTGTGTATGTGTGTGTGTGTGGTGTGTGAGTGACACATGTTTGCAAACACTGCATTCATGAAGGGTTTGTTTTCTTCTTTTGTTTGACTGCCACACAGAAATGGACTTTTAACCTTGTCATTTTTTTGTGGAAGAGTCAAATTGTATGTGAGATTATACACGGAGGAAACAGGGAAGCTACTGCAACTCCTGTGAAACCACTTGTAGAGATGTGACAGCACCATCTTTCTCTTCAAGGAATTGTTGTCTAAATTGTAGTCTTACCGAAAAAGAAAGCTACATTCTTTGACTATTACCTCCATACATGTCTGATTCTTTGAAAATGCCTTCCTAATGACATAGATATGCATTCATTCAGATATTCTTTATAAGTATTGTGATTTATATAGCCTATTGCACATCTAATTTATGAAATTTTGTTCAAATACTGTAAAAGTGGCAATTTCTACGTACTTCCATTGCAGAACAGTATTACGGGATCTCATTTTTGCAGAGTCATACCGCCCACTGACAGACGAAAATTATTTTCTACACACATTTCTCACACATGATGACCGTAAAGCTTTCCACAGCAATCCAATCTTGGTCGAGCCAAGTAGAGATATATGTAATTACCGCGCCGCTGGAAAAAATACATGTACTGCAGTCCTCCTTTATAAGAACTCGATGGGCCACGATACAGTAATAAACCACACGTGTACCAAAGTATGGTATGATTGACGTATCAAAAAGACAGCTACAGCCCTCAATGTCTCTCACCATCTGGAAATATATAAGAACTGAATACCATTACCACAGATACTCTCTACTCACAGTTGAAAGAGTTGCTTATCCTCCCCCCCCCCCCCCCCCACTCCTTTCCTTCGACAACTCACGGCACCACTTTGAACAATTCTGCAAAGTTTAAGTCCTGCCGGCTACTCCAAATTGCCATCCTTTCAGCCGATTCCTCTTTTCCAGATAATGCGGAGCCAGAAGGTCGTAAGTGATGGGAATCCCAGATCCATCTCGCCCCGGACTTGGCTCCCAGAGCGAACCTGAACCCAAATGCTTGGTTCAAGAACTGCCAGATGTTTCACACTCACATGGGACAGAATGCGTGATGTAATCACCATTTTCGAAATACACCACAATTCTTATGTCAGAGTGACAGAATTGGGATTTCGAGCTGAAGTGATAGCAACCTGCACCTGACATTCCATTCAACGCCTCTGGCTGTGTCACAAACTCTGTGGTGAGTAGAATAAATGTAGTCACCAGTTTGAATGCATAGGCCTACATCATATGCGCATTCACTCCATGGAAATGAATACAAGGTCAAGGTAAGCTCGACCCTCCCCTACACATCTCAATTAAAGACCCAATAAGCCAGTTCGCAGTTCCACTTTGCGCATGAGCAGAAAAAGGTCATTTGTACCAACAGGCGCGTTGGTTTTTAAATTCACTGAGATAAGCATTTGTGATGGAATGATTATTCATGCACTCTTATGTTGCTTGCAAGCACATCCCCTGACAGAAAAATTGGTATTTGGCAATATCAAAAGAAAGAGATGGTTAATATATTCAGTGCAAAGTAATGAAATGGATGCTTTTCCAAGTATTATTTGATGGATCATTCTGGCCATCTGGTCTACACCAGTTCATTCTTTGTTTGAACAGGATTGATGAATCCCATAAATTGTTACGCAACGCTTATGCCCTGAAAACGAGTGCAGTGCCCCTAACCGACTGAGAAAAAAAATAAAGGTTATTCGTACCAATGTGCCCATGAGCTAACTCCGAACTGGCTTAAATAGGAATGAAGGAAACCTTTAGAGAAAACCCCTTCCTCACTACCATTCCAAATACAATTAGTGAATGTGTTAGAAAGAAATATTATTCAAGTTTGCTCTCAGAATGAAATTATAAAATATATGCCTGACTTCCTGTTCTAAACACATTGAAAACAAGGTTTTTCTGTAAATGTGAAACTGCTCTGCATCCGTACACGAGGAGCAGAGATGTGGCATGAGTAAGCACAGTGGACATCATGAAAAGCCATCACGGGGGCAGCCCCCTAATTATCCCATGCTTTTCAATTTTTGCAGGTAAGTACCCGCTCCTCCGCAGGCGGAGGGAGAGAGATAGACGGCAAAAGGAGCCGCGAATTGTTGGCAGAGAGGGCAAGAGCGGATACCACCACAAATCTGTATGCAGTGACTGGCGTTGGGTGTACGTGCCTGCCAGCAATGACTAAAACTCGATTCTTGAGTCTTAGAACAAACACGGTTCTGCAGAAAATGCTGAGCAACCAACCACTAGTTGCAAATTCAAGTTAATGCAAACACAATAATGAGACTGCATACACAATCTTTATTTCACTAGGTCAGAAAATTTGCTGTTCCTGTGGCATTTTGAAACAGTGGTTAGGATCATGACTCTAATGACAATCTCTTGTGCATGGCAAGTATTTCATTATGTGACTGAAATATCACTAATGTAATATTGCGCCAACTATAACCATTTTCATGACTTGGTTCCCATTACAGTGTGGACATCTCGCTCAAGAGTATTAACACAAAGAAAAAACTTTTTGTCTGTGATGATGTGAAGAAGGCAATGACATGTCATAGTTCAGTAGCCTAGTCAGCTATTTTGGGAGCTATTGGGTTGCCACTTTTGGTGATTCACTCCAATTTTCAATGACTCCACAAATGTCTGATCATTCACCTGACTTTACTTGGTTTTTTTCTTTTCTTTTCTCTGTTGCTTTCTTGTAACCAACTCTAGACAACTCATTTGTGGTGAATTCTCCTCAAAGTGGCTTATTACTTGCATTTTCCAAGCCACAACAATGTCCTCAAAGTGGCTTATTACTTGCATTTTCCAAGCCACAGCAATGTTTTTGTAATAGAATTAGACATATTATATACAAACTTGTCATTGTCCCCCCCCCCCCCCGAAACTCACTATTGTAATCTCAATATGACCGCAAGTTCTAATGAGTACTGCATCTTTTATCCCTGATTATCTGATAGACAAGCACCATTTAACAGCACTTTTAATCGCAATCTCCCAATCCCACGTGATTACCGAAAAATGCCAGCGGTTTCCAGTTAGTGATAAGATACCGAAATACCTTGACGATCAGCAATCAAGAACTTTACACCATGGGCGAATGCCAGAGGCCCACACCTGTCAATAGAAAAGACTCTGAGATCATTCTGATATAGCCCAGGCAGATACACGTATAGACGCAGGCCTGCCAGCATTCACACAGCAACATTGGGGTGATTCCAACGCATCATTATAATCAGGGAGAGATATCTGTGAGTCATAAAAAGCATTCCCACCCAGGCAAACGTAATTCCCAAATCATTCAGGGGGGTTGTGACACGAAGAGATAACTATATTTCTAACAGGAAGAGTCGGGGGAAATCATGGCAGCTCTTTAGATGTAACGCCAAACACATTAAACACTCTCGACGTGGTGTCACATGTTTGGTTCCCTATTTCGGTGCCAAAGTTGCAGAGAATCTGCATTCAAACAGACCCAAATAATTGAACTTCTCTGTCCCTTGATAAGGAGTACATATCACATAAGCTAGAGCATTAGCTGCCTTTTGCCTTCCCCTGTGACAATCTTACCAATAATGTGAGAGGGGCACAAATCTCTGAACAGCACTCATGGGGAAACAGCAAAATTTATTAATAAACTCTGCTGCCACCATTGTTTCGTTCCCGCACAAAGTCAATATTGACATACAAATAGCACTTGACAACTGCATGAACAGCTGTTTGCCCCAATTTTTCTTGGTTTTCACAATATTCCAATTTGCCTGGAATGAAAGAAATGATATGTCCCTTCTACAGCAGCTTTGCTCTGAAAGAAAATGTTTCGAGACACAGTTTTTTTTTTTTTATCATGACTGCTTTTGCTGTGTATCTGCAGGGCTTTAGAGCAAAGGAAATATTGTGATTTCTCCTTTTTTTGCCTCAATTTGTTACTCTACCACCTCATCCTTATACTGCTTAGAAAACTCTGAACTGCACAGAATGCACACACTACATTGTACTGCTACATTCTGTATTCATTCTATTCAAGACATCGTCTGCACAAGATTTTTTGTAAGAGCTTCAGAGTGCACAGTAATCTGCACAGTGTCCTCCTATTCCTCTGGCCGACTTCCCTCGCTGAAAGACTAGAGAACAAAGCGTTTACTACGCACGAATTACTTCGCACTGAACAGATACCTCATATGCATGGCTGAACCGGAACTTTAAATCTCTTTCCACTACAGTATCTTTTACCCTTTACAAAGTAGGGCTGCATACAAAAGGGCACACAAGCACAATACACAGTGATACTGCCAGCATCTACAATAAATGGCAAAAGTATCAAATTCCTAGCACAACATACGTTTTCAAGTGCATTCACTCTCTGGAAAAGGAGAAAAAAGACTACTGCTGACTTGAATTCATGGCAAAGAGTGAATCATACAATGAATGACCATTTGAGAAAAGGAGAAAATCTGATTTTTTGAAGGGGGGGGGGCAGTTTTCTTCCTTGGTATGTTGAGATTTGGTATTCAGACTATCTATGTGCGGTTGATTCCTTTTGTTGGTCTTAGCGGTATAACCATGCATCATAAAAGTACACTGGGGGAGAACTGGACAGAGGAACATAAAGCCGTTTTATCATTCAGAGGCTTAAAGGGGCCTCCGTGAATGGGATGACTTCAGACCTCAGCTAACATGCACAAAAAAGGGGGCATTCTGAATAAGGCTGTGTCCTCAGATAGCCACTTCAAAGAAATGGGGGGGGGGAGGGGAAAAAAAGAAGGGGGTAAAGAGAGAAAAAATGGGAGGGAGGGGTAAGTGAGTTGGCAACTCAAGAAGTGGATGAGGGGAAGTGGGAATAAAGGCTAGACAAAGTCGTGGCACCGGTAATTCTACACAAGAGTGTTGGGCTAAGTATTCAACCTATTCTGAAGGCTGATTAGGAGAGAGAAGAAAAGTGTTGTATGCAGAACACAAGAGTAGTTATATCAAGGAGGTAGTACCTCCTCGGTTATACAGACAGGAGACAAGGCTAAAAGGATCATAGAAGTGGGAGATGAGAGAGGATGGAGACAGTGGTGGACAAAAAAGCGGAAGGAAACAGGAAAAAAAAAGTGACATTGTCACAGCAGAGACTATAGTACTGTTAGTATGAGAGATATGGATCCAACTGAACCACTAGGAGGTTAACGAAGAAAAGGCAATGATTGTCGGGGAGACAAATATGTTGCTTTCATGAGAGAGTATTTTTTGACAAATTACAAGTACACGATATTGGCAAGTACTCTTGCAGAAGGACATAAGAACCAAATTGCTCTAACCCAAAATGTGACAGAAATATTTCACATGGACTCACTGTCAAAGCTTACCTTTATTCCTGGTATACAAAGATGAAAAAAAAAATGAGTCAATCCATTCAACACTGGTAAAGGATTTCTTGAAGCACCAATTTCACAAAACAACCCGAGCCACAAAACTGCTGTAGATGAGTTATATCCCTAACTCCTCCTCAATGGCAAGGAAATGCATTGACAGTCGCCCATACAGAGAGCCTCCGACTGGAGTGAGCCTTCACGTTTTAACGTTAATAATCCACAGAGCAGTATCACTGGCAAGAACTGCAAGAGGGAGAGAGGAATATACACATTGGAGCTTGTGCGCGAGGCAGAGTTCTCCTCCACTGAATCAAGCCGTGCTTGAAGGAAACGCTGCCAGAGAGGCGTGCGATCGTGAGTTAGACACTGGCTACAAGTGAGAAGAAGCAGAGTGAGTGGAAAGAGGGGAGAGAGGGAGACCTCGCAGTGTATGTCCGTTCTCCTCCGCTGACTGCTCTGAAATAAAGACCGTGTAGTGCCAGCCAAGTAGCGCACACTCTGTGGTGTGCAAGAGAAGCCCAGTGAGGGGTTCACCAAGGCCTGCCCTGCTAGTCTTGATCCGCAGACCCACCTGGCAGAATGTCAATGCTTTCGATGACTGCAATGTATGAACAACTCTCCATGGGGGGGGGGGGGGGGGGGGGGATGAGGGAAGGGTATTCAAGGAGATAGGGGAAGGGTAGGGGGTCTCTACAGGGAAATTGAGCTTCTCTCCTATGGGGTTGGATAATGATGGGCATTATATGCATGTCAAGAAATTCCTCCCTCACTCGCAACCTGTTGCAGTGCCCTACTGCTTCGCTGTCCATCTGCTGTGATGTATGCCATAGATGTTTAAAGGGGAAGATCAAGCTATCATTCTTCAAATGATACCAGTGCTTGTTTGATGTAGTACTGTTACCATTTGCACAGCTATTGTTGCTTAATGATGAAATTTCCCTTAAATTTGAAGGGCTTTAATATAGGAGAAACCCCTTTTACCCTTCAATCACCTCTAAATGACATATATTCCCCATATTCAATCATTTTATGAATAATGCAGGGAGCAAAATGAACAGTACTGATCACACATCATTCATATGAGCTGGTTACTCCTAAACATGTTGTACTGTATTCTAAATACACTGTATTCCATTACCAAATTAAGATGTTACACACTTAAAGCTTTAAAAAGGCTAAAATATAGGAAATTAAGACATAATTGGCCTACAGTAATGACAAACCCAATTTGATTAATTCCATGGTCTGATGTTTCACATAAACTTTCTAGAAATCCTACATGTATGTAGGTCCTACCTCTCAAACCATGTTGATGAAATCTCTAGCATAAAAAAAGAAGATTTTATGTTTAATATAAATGATCATTTCCTAGAAGCAGTTATGTAAACTATAATTCCAACCTAGCAACAACCAATACAGTACAAAGATAGCCAAATAGAAACAAAGTCATCCCAATGAGTCGGGTTAGGATGGTGTCAGTCGTTAAGTTTAATTTGGTAGTAGCCAATGCATACTTTTTACAAAGGTGATTTTTACTTCTACATCAACAGCCCTCTCTCTCTCTCTCTCTCTCTCTCTCTCTCTCTCTCTCTCTCTCTCCTAGATATCTTCCTCTTCCTTCAATTCTCTTCTTATCTCATTTTTTTTCTCTCTCAATGTGAATTACAGTAAGATGTATAACCTTTGGTGGGCGTGTCCAAGGAGCCCATGTTACCATATGATCAGGCAAAAAAAAAGTTGATTAATTTAAATCCACCACAGAATAGGCTTACTACCATCTGCAAGTGAGGACATTAAAGGACAAGTTCACCTTCATATACATGTGGACTGAGTGAATGCAACAATATCAGTAGAACACATCAGTGAAAGTTTGGGGAAAATCGGACAATCCGTTCAAAAGTTATTAATTTTTAAAGTATCTGCGCAGTCACTGCTGGATGAGAAGACTACTACAGTGAATGATGTCATATGCGTACAACGACATAAAGAAAATAAAAAGAGAATTTCACAAAATTTTACTTTTTGAAAATAGTGTACATTTCCTCAACTTGTCACGAACGTATGTTAAGGGTAATATTATTCCCCTTGCCTTCTGAAAGAGGGAAGTCAAAACACCTTTTATTAAGCGAGGAAAGAGAAAATATGTTGAATTTTCTTTATATTTTCTTTATATCGTTGTACTCATGTGACATCACAAGCTATAGTAGTCTTCTCATCCAGCCTTCAGTGAGCAAAAACTCCAAAAGTGCATAACTCTAGAACGGATTGTCTGATTTTCCTCAAACTTTCACTGATGTGTTTTACTAATATTGCTGCATTCACTCAACCCACATGTCTGTGAAGGTGAACTTGTCCTTTAAAGGGAGGCTTGTCCCAAGGGAAATATCACTGGAATTATCAAGGTTATGAGGATGCTATGTGTACTTTTGAAAGAACTTCTGTAGCAAAAAGAAAGAAAAAAACCTACTGAAAATTGCTTATCCAATCGTGGCAAACCAGTGAACTAAAATGGAGTCAAAAGCTAATTAAAGGTCACTTATGACTCCTAAGCAATTTTTTGGCTGGCATTTGAGATATGTATGAAATATCTGTACACATCGAAATACATGTATACAGCTGAAGCTTCTCTTAGGAGACAAGAGGAGCAAAATTGTTTCTCTTTTGTTTCTCTGCAAAAAAAATACAATACCATTCATACAACATATATGTCATTGGGGAAAAAATACATGCAGGCAGGCCTCTTTTCACATTAAATTTGAATGGTTCTATCTGAGATCATTCTGAACATAGCCATAAGCATCTGTGTTACTTATTGTATGTGTTGTTACGGCTGTTTTGTTTTTATTTTGTTTTTCCTCATGATGAAGGAAAATTCCAACTAGCAAATTGAGAGCATGTTACAGAAAATATGCCAGATTACTGTAAAACAAGGAATTTTCGCGTGCACTTTAATTTCGCAAATTTCGCGAGCGCCAAGATTCGCGAAATTAAAATGCACGCGAAAGTCCTTGTTTACACTATATGCATTGAACGCCAGTGGCACTTCGCGAAAATTTCATGCCACGAAAAAGGCTGTCGGCTCCAATTCGTGAAAAATTCATGCTGCGAATATATCATGTTTTACAGTACTATTCACGCACGAGTGGAATGCATATTTCACATCTGACTATTTAAATGCATCATAAGTACAGTTGTACAATGTATGTTTCGGCCAACCTGTGAACAAGCTGTAGCTCCTGTCGTGAACAAGGACAGCTTCATGAAAGAAAGAAAAAAAGCCTGAAATTTGAACTTAAGGGCCTACTGACAGACAGGAATGACAGTTTGAATGATCCATTGATAGGATCACTTCAAATCATTTCTGCACATGTTTTTTGTACATTTTTTAGCCTCTGTCGGTTCTGTGTACATTTCTAAGAATGCGATCACATTTCGAATACTACCAGTGTGATGACCAAGGAGGAAACCAATCATGATAAAAGAGTGCCCTGCTAAAACATGAATCACAACACGAACAGGCAATGCTGTTCACTGTGTTTAACTGCTTCTTTGCTTTAAATAACTTAACGGACAAATGTTATTTTGTTGTTGTTTTTTTTTTCATTGGGGTGAAGAATGCAACAGACTTTAAAAACACCGGCAAGAGACATTCTAGTTGGTATGGATTATGTGTGAGTGGAAATGAAGTGAAAATTGAATTTGGTTTTGTCTCATCGGCCATGATAAATACCCTCTTAAAGTACTGGGGTAAGCCATGGATGGACTCGGCCTGGGAAGGGAGACAGTTTGAAAGCCACACTGCCCACCCCAAAGGGATAGAGGGTCTGGGGCTGCAGAATACCAGTCTTGTTCGGGACTCAGCGGGACCAATCGCTTGATCCTAATCCATGCTGGCACCCACCAAGAGCTTCACCATTACCTATCACTGCATGATGCTACCCCCTATATAAAGAGAGAAGGAGATGGGGGGGGGGGGGAGGGGGGATCTCATTCCTTTACTCCTTGCCAATGAAAAAAGGAAAAGAAAATGAAAAAAATGAATCAAATAAGGCCGAAATTACCGAATTCTGTCTCTCTGGGGCAAAAATTCAAGTCTCCAAAGACTACCAGATTTGTGAGATTTCTCTGTAGTTCTCCTCTCATTTTCTCACCACTGTGGAAAACTAAACTGAGCCGAGCGTGACTGGAATATGTCAGGTCGGGAAGGATTACCACATCTCAGTCCTTAGGTCAGATACAGGATATTATGAACGTTCCCCGAAAAACTTTGTGATTACGTCACGACTAACATCGTTCTTCCTTGAAGTACCTGTAGGATCTCTATTGTTATAACTTACATACATAGCTCCTATGACCTATATCTTATATAGGCTATACCTCACATCACTTGCAACATTTTTATCTCCACGAATCTGATCCCCTCGGAGAAACCACTGATGACCCATTTGCTTCTGAAATTATCAACCACATTCCAAGAATTTCACAGACAATGATGCGGGAATGCGCAAGTGGCAAGCCTTAGTGCACGTAGTAAGGTAGGTGCTACAAGGAAATCGTGTATCTAGGGTGTTTTTACTTCCATGAAAAATTCTCATCCGGCTGTATCCGGAGAATACGAGAGAGACACCAGTGGCTTGCTGCCCACCGGCACGTATCCTGTGCATGGTGCCCAGGAGCCTTCCTCACACCCTAAAAAGTCATCACGCCCAAGCCTCCTCACATCCAAACCTCGTCACATTCTACTCTGCATCTATCCACCCATGCAATGCCCAATTGCCACCAGTGTGAACGCGATCATCATGATCTTTCCCAATTTTCTCCTGACTCCACACATCAGGCCGTGTGCTTGTTCACACTGCTCACTTAAATCATGATTAGAATTTTTGTTTCCTTTTGTTTTCTTTACTACAAAGGCAATGGAGTCAAAGAACTTTTTAGTTGTGTTTTTAAAAGTCTTAACCAAAATATTCAAAACAGAATGTCGATAACATCATTTGAGACACTTACTGGCATAAAACATGTTTGCTTGCGCAGAAGGTTGTCAGATTGAAAGATAGCACATGACGAACTAAAAGAAAACAAAGAAAGACAAAAAAGAGACGAAACTAAAGTAGTAGATAAGAAGAAGGAAGAATTGATAGAGGGAGAAGAGGAGCAGAATGGCAAGAAGGAGATTAGGGAGTACAAAAACAATGCCTGCAGTGATACTTTGTGGCAGAGGCATAAAAAGAAAAGAAAGACAAAAGAGGAAGGAGAAGTTGGAAAAAAAAGAGAAGAAAACAAGGAGAGCAAAATGATGAAAAATTATAATCATGATCATCATCACCATCATCAAGATATAATCATTACACCAATGAGATGATTGAAAAAAAAAATAAGAGAACAATAAAGAAGGAGAGGTACTGGAATGAGGGGAAGGGAAGAGAACACAGAAAGACACAAAGCTGGGGAAACCACGGTGCAGCAAGATGCTCCAAGACGTTACTAATGATCCCGACTGCTGTCACCGACGAAAATTAGATGGGACAGACTCAGCGGGAAAGAATGGGCAAAATTCTGATGGACAAGTTCAAAGTGGCGGGGAGAGAGAAAAGGAGAAAGGCTGGCTTTCCACGTTTGGCAATAATGCATTTTTCTTGTGTTCACTTCAATTTATTATTCTCGTTATTTTTTTTCCTTCTTGACGATGGGAGTAGCGAGCGGGACAGAGCAGTTTTGTGGGGTCACTTAACTCCGTCAAATGATGGGAAAGACGAAAGTTCACAGGATTTGATTAAGGGTACGGGGCAGAATTTGAGATGCATTGAATTGGGCCAACTGCTATGTGTCAAATCGGATGTCTTTTACAATCTTCTTTCTCCTGGGGTTTGAGATACTGTATAGCTGCAAGAACTAAGAAATGGCACTGTATGATATTAAAACACTCACACCTGCGTATTAATAAAGTTATTGCTTACACTGCCTTTTCTAACTATTTAATGTCTTTGAAAGTCTTGGACATCTGTTGTAGTATTCTCTTTTCTTTGAATTCATCTGATGAAAAGAAAGTTCTTTATAGCAGGATGGTCAGAGATAATCCAGCATGAAATCTGCACACATCTCTCCAACATATCTCTTCAATATCCCTTTTAGGAACTCCCCAGGCTAGCGCCAGGCCCGAGCTAAGTCGTAAAATTTTGAGTTTATGAATGGGTCGGGCCAAAGTGGCCCGTGCCAGGAGCGGACTATTTTGGCGCTGCTGAAGCTAGCACCAGGCATGGGCCAGGCTCGGCCCTGGTGCCAATCGAAGAGTTTATGAATGATAGCAGCACCAGGCTCGCGCCAAAATTTCTTGCACGGTCAAAGGTCACAATTACCTGGCCATGCCCTCTGCCGGAGCGCGCGTTCAGTTGCCATGGTAGTTATCCCTTACGTGGCCGAGTTCGTGAATGGGTCATCGTAAAAGTAGCGCGACTCTGCTGTAGTTACTGAACGCAATTTTTACTGCTTGGCACGGGCCAAATTAGCTCGGGCCAGGAGCTGGCCAGAAATGCAGGAGTTACTGAAAGGGGTAATAGTCTTGATTTGAATGACCGATGGTCATCACAATGGAATGTAAATTCCTCCCTTTCTATCAATCTTTCCCTTCACTGACTGGCAGACAAGATTTCTGCACAATTTGTGACTATATACTGACCTCTTCACTTCGTCGTATTCAGCTGACAAACTGGTGCCCCATTAATTAGCTACACAATCAGCCCTATTCACATCATACTTTAAACTACCTGGTTTGTACTAATTTACCACTCGACCAGCCCACTTCGGTATTTCTTCAACAAGCTGTTCTACTACCGCATGAGCCAAATGACTGGCCCATTTCAAGCTGGTAACCATCACTTTCGTAGCTCAACAACTGGCCCACTTCACATTCAGTCAACAAGCCGGTTTCTCTCACTTAGCCACAAATCACTTGAGATCTATTTCCCCTGCATCAGACAATCTCAATCCCCATCTCGCCATTCTGGCTGTCCATCATGTCTCCACAGTCCCGTTACCATGGCTACTGATGGCAGTAACATTTAAAGGCATCTACTAGAAAAACCACTTCATTAATCATTTCCAATACATTTTTCATACATGTAGATACAGATTTCTGGTAAGATACTGTTGACATTTTGCTCTGGGCATTTAAAAGATTGAACCATAAGACATGTCAAAATCTGAGAAGGATGTTCTTGCATAAAACAAAATAGAAAACAGTTTCATTAGATATGAGCTGATATCTTCTTGGATTTGTCAAGATGAACGGGAGCACAATTACTCGATCAGTTTTATAACTCCGTTGAGATTGGTCAGACATATGGATTTATCATCTAAGAAGTACATATTTCTTTCTTTCTAAATATGTAACTCTTGCATCATCAATGAGCTGAAATGATGTCTTCCCAAAGCAAATTAATATGGGGAAACCAACTTTGGCTAGTCAGAACCGTTACAAAACTGAAATTGACTCTTTAAGGGGATTGGCCCTCAGACAAGATCAGACGCAGCAGACCAGTCACTCAGTCAACTCTGACCCACTGTGAAGAGAGGAAGGGCGGAGCCGGAGATGACACCACTGACCCGACCCCGCCCGTCTACCACAAACCATCAAGTGATAAAGCAAGTCTCCCTTTCATGTTCCTACACCACTGAGTAATTGTCACGGAAACGCAAGTGTTAGAGGCATCTGTGTATGTAGCCTTTGTTGCAAAATTTTGTAAAGCTGTCCATCTGACCTCAGCTCAGCAATGACAAAAAAAGTTTTATCATGTAGGGTGGCATGACAGTGCCGCACTGGTTAGAGAGTGGTAATGTCATCATGCATGTGAATACAAAGTTTGAAAGAGGTTGAACATACTTTGTCTTCTACTTGAACATACTTTGTCTACTACTTAAACATCCTCCTGTGTTCGCTGGAGACACAAATACAATAATATTACTATTCATCCCTAAGACAAATTAAGCTAACCCTTTGATACAAATTCAAAGAAATGTTGCCATTCCGTATACATAACACATGCAGACTGCAACAGCACCATCCTAGCTATTTCACCACATCACCTGTTTTGACATTCCCATACTGATACCACGTTTGGAATTTTAAACATTGACAAATTCATTTTTTTTTTTTAAATCTGTCTTTTCTCCTAAAAAATCTTTTTGACTCCTCTGAATTATTCCGAACTTTTGTTCTACAGCTTGACCTCCCCCTTTAAAGCTGTCTCTTTCTCTCATTCTCTCTCCATCTCTTCCTCACCCTCTCTGTTGTTTGACTGTTTGCCTTCATTTTATGTCTGACAAGATGGCTGGATTTTATAGCCCATATTTAGCTGCATGAGCTGGTCTTCCATGGGATCTAGTTGTAAGTACAGTGGTACATGTGGCGGGCCCTTTTAGCTTGAAAACACACAACAGTGCCCAATAAGATTCATGTGGATGGAACCCGCGCCCAAATCCAAGTCATTCGAATGAAAGGCAGATATACCTATGCTACTGACTGAGCCACCACACCGCACTTCTGTTTTCTTTTCCCACCACAGGTTAGGGCCAAGTCAGAGCTGGTCAGGAGATGTCCATCATCTGCTAAGCACTTGAGCCTGTCTGGTCTCCAGCAGCCACCCTATCAGGCAGGAGCCATGATATTGGTCAGATAAGGATAACTGGGGCTCCACTGGTCATTTGGTCATGAAATGATTGACATCAACGACAACGGTCAGCGCACAATGAGTCTGATATGAATCACAGTTCATTTGAGCCATTCTGCACTTCAGCCCAGTGATGACTTTTGATTCAAAATACTGGGACAGAGTGACCCAATTTCATGATACATAATTTCATAATCACACACAATTTGTGATTTTTTTTTTAAACAAAAGCAAAAAATCTGGACTTTTATCCACCAGTAACAGAAGTATACATACTCACTCACATCAGTTACCTGTATGTACAGTTATGTGTGTGTGTGTCATTGTTTTTCCTCAAGTCCTGACACATCACGCCGAGACGTCATTTCAAATTTGCATTTTACCCATCATTTGGCATCAAACTAACAGTGATAATACTGGGAGCCAACAAAGGTGAAATTATATAAGGATCAGTCCACAAACATTCAAGACTTAATAAATGTTATTTTCAATGATGATAAGAAAGCTTGTCCAAAGCTTGCCCAATATAGCAACAGCTAATGTGTGCAAACTGGTTTCCATGTATTGCAATGTAAACACCTTCTTCAGTATCAGTAGAATAATTGGATAGCACATTACTACACGTTGTAGGTCCTTGAGAGAAAGAAAGTCTGCACCAATGAACATACTAACCTGTTGAGGACGAGTCTTAGAGTATACTCAGACGGGTGTCTATCAGAAATGCATGCTGTAGCAAAATCAGTCCGTCCTCAACTGACTTGTTGCTTGCAAATATGATAATAATCAGACAATGATAACATGATGTACAGTACATGTATTTCAGAGGTTTTGCATAGAATTGTGCAACACCTACAAACAGCTCTGTGCTTCTTTCCAACTTTACCTTGGTATTCTCTTACTGTTATGCATTATTCTATTCATTGCCATGAGCTTGAAATTAACCTGTTGAGGACGAGTCCCGAGTACACTCGGTCAAGCGTCTATGGGAAATGCGTGTTGTAGCAAAATCAGCCCGTCCTCAACGGGTTAAGAAATGTGGGAACATACTGATCATGCCATATCACAATTCATTCCATTGCAACAGCATGTAATATATTCAAATTCATGGCATTTCTTTTCATACAGCCTACTAACAAATCATTAATTCACCTTCTCCCTCTACTTAAGCTCCCAAGGAAGAAATTTACTTAGCACTCATCACTTGTTGCTATGTAGGGCAAGCCTCCGGCTAGCTTTGTGGCTGTTAAAGGCAATCTTTACATGACCAAAGCAAGCATAGAATTTGGATACATTACAGAGGTGGTTTATTCCTGGAGCAAATCTGAATATCTTGTCATCAAATAAAAAATACAACAGAACCTGAGGAGAAAGGGTCACTGACTAGAAAAAGAAAATCTTGCTGAATTGTGCTGAAGTCTCTCACATATGCACAACAGCAACCTGCACTCAAAATATGAATGGGCCAGCAAATATGTAAAATTCCATAAATTTATCACTTGCTGCAGTACATGAGACCTATTTTCTGGCAAACAGAAAATACCAGTACCTTCTAGGAATAAAACATCAATATAACATTCGTCAGGATTAAAGCTTATGTTAAAAAAAAAAAACAAGAACAAAACAAAAACATAATCATGAAATAAAAATGATTAAGATAATGATATATATCTGTCAAATAGAAAATCCATCACAGTCTTGTGATGTATAGGGCTATTTCACAGGGAAAAAAAAGGAAAATATGAAAGGAGCGGTGTTAAGAACTTAGAAGATAGAAAAGGTTTAGATGATCACTCTAGTGAGTGAGTTTGGGAATAAAAGGACATTCCATTCTTGCAAGGTGGATGAACCCCAAACATTTTTTTTTTTTTTTTTTTTTTTGCTGAAAGTGGTACCCAATCAGCATATTTCCAACATGATGTACACCAGGTACCACCTGGTCATGTGAACATAAGTGTCATTGTATAAATTCTCTCAAAGCTATTTCTGCAATGTATCAAAATTCACTACAGCCTAATAACAAATGAAACATTATATTCACAATCTCCCTCTAAATAAATTTCTCAGGCAGGAATTCACTTAGCATTCATGAGTTGTTGCCCCGTAGGGCAAGCCTCAGGCAAGCTACGTGGTTGCTACAGCAATATTGTGCTAACAAAGCATGCATAAACTTGAAGTACATTACAAAAATGGTTTATTCATTTCTAACTGAGATATCTGAACATTGGATTGGTCTTCATGAAAACTATTTTTTTTCCCACAAATATCCATGTATGAACAAGGTGCATATCCAGAATGTACAGAGGAATGCATATTCTTTGAACCAAATAAACTAAAGTCATTTATGCATCAGCTACGTTTGTTAAGTACCACTTTCTGCTTGCCATTTTCAACTGTTCTTCAAATTAAAAGATTAACAAAACCCTTGTTTTGGAAAAGTCTGTGGTTTAGAGGTTACTACAAACCCTTGCTAACTGTAAACTGGCTTAAAATTGTAAAGTGATAGTGTCATCTACATGAGATATAAAAGGAATGAATAGGAAGATTTGCAGGCCAATTTGAAGAAGAATTAGTATTTACTTGACTTGTTCGATCAACCTGTATCTCGTGGGTGCATTTTGATGCACATGGGGCCTAATTTGCATGCATCAATGGCTGTTGTTATATTGGGCAACACTTGGTGAAATACAAGCTCACTTGATTGCCTGGAACAAACCTCGTTATGAAGACATCCATCAAATTTGACTAAATATTTTAGCTAACTGATTCTGCAATGACAAAGTTATTTCCCTATGCCTATTGCAGAAAGGAATGACAAAATGCACAAACCCAGTCAAGCATTGTCATTAGGAGAGGCTTCCTATTATTTCTGACCTCGCTATATATCAGACAGTTCTCTCACGCAAGGGACAGAAAACAGATCTTGCTCAGCTCAGGCGGGCTGACCCATTCTCTACTGTCAATTGTGATGAACATGTATCTCACTTTTCAGTTAACTGAGATGTATTCATAGACCCCAAGATATGCTGACCCTTTTTACACATAACATCAGGATGGAAAATTGTGACTAATATCATTCTCTTACATCCTAGTGGCAAATTAGCGAAATCTAAGGTAGATGATAACAGAGACAAAGAATGAAAAACCTCTCTGGTGGCCGGAAAACGGTTCATGTGGGGAAAAACAAAAATTCATGTTTTTCCATCCCCAAAAGATTCACAGAGTGAGAGAGATGAAGGCAGGAAATATGCTGCAGCAGGCTGATCGCCATAGCAACCACCAACAGACATATTGGCGCACAGCAAATAGCTTGCGAACCAGTGATGAGAAAGAAAAACAGGAAGAAAGGGAAAAATATTTGTAATGTTCCCCTCCCAAATCATCCAATCTGCATGGGGTTTTCTTGCAGAAACACTCCCCCCCCCCCCCCCCCCCCCCTCCCTTGTTGGGCATGTGGTTGTTGATGTTTTTAAATATAATATTTCCAAATCATAAACTACATCCATGGTTGGACTTCCAATGTCTTATCTACCTAATCATTAACCCTCACATACAAACACTGTCAAGGATCAACGTCTCATTCGGTGCATTCACAATGCGCTACGCACGTGGCCCTTTAGCTGGAAAAGGTAAGCCTTGAGTCAACAAGGTTGCAGGGCCAATGAATGCCTAAACTCTTCAGTCATCTGTCGGAGTGACGTTTCTCAGTTGTCAGTGCATGACTTGCTTTCATGCTGTCGATTATCATCCCGATGATATGACAATGTGGTAACAATATACAGTGCGTATCAAAAAAAAAAAAAAAGGTAATCCAACTTTGGAGGGCTACTTTTTCATAATTGTCAGCTATGGAGAGTCCAATGTTGGTTGTGAGGAAAGGGAAACTCTTCTTCTTTCCATTGAGATCTACATGTAATCATGTTGACAATTATGAAATAGTAGCCCTCAAAAGTTGGATTATTTTTTTTTATATGCACTGTACTATTAATGGTTTGCTTCTTCATACTGAAGCAAAATGCAGTTTTAAACAAAAGTGCACCCTAATCAAGGGATTAGTCAGACCTATTCCCCATATATTTCCTCCTGTGTAACGCATGGTTTTAGCACATGAATTTGGACGAGGTAAAATTGTCTCTCAGATAATGTACTGTGCTGAAAAACTAGATTGGTCATCTGTATAATAACACTTCCTGAAAATATAAATATATGCACGATCACATTCACTTTTTTTGTGAATGAAAATTTACCAAGACATTGAAGGAACCAGTGTGCTGGTCATACCATTGAGTGTACTTTTTCGCATTTTTTTTTTTTGGTGGCTTTTTTCCCCCCTAAATTTTTCCCAAAATGAATTCTCTGATGAATTTGTGTTGCTTTCCTTATAAATACAGGGATGACATACTTGCAGTACATTCCAATGGCAAAGGGGGAGGGAGGATTTCAGGTCAACCCTCTGCCTATTTTAAATTTTGTCCCTACAGCACGAGTGCAAATAAAGATTAATGCCCAGATATATAACAAAAACATAGGCCTATAGATGTTAATGAGAGTGCACACAAAGTTAAACAACGAGGGAGGCAGGGGCATGGAATTGCCAGGCATTTATTCCCCCATTGGAGGGGCTTTTTTTTTCATTCCATCTGGCACTGCCCAACTAGGCATATGCGAAGGATCGACCCACTTAGCTCCTTGTCCAACGGCGCATGATCAGTAAACGAACAACTCGAGCCTCCGCTTACCCTGGGAATCCTACAGGCAGCCGACTACGTGATAGCAATTTCAAGATAATTTCGGGAGGTGCCTCGGAAGTGACGATTTCCAGGGCAATGAATTGATAGTCACCAGTGCAGTCATATGGCTTCAAACCATATATCCAAGTTCAGTACTAGGGACACGGCCTCCCGTCCTGTCAGCTAAGTAATTGATGGGATGGTAAGTGATACATTCACTAACTCACTGGCATTGTATGTTTACAGGTGTATGTGAGGGTGCATCTCTCACGCTTTCGCACACGTGCAAAATTATGCAAATGTCCCTCAGTGGGCAGATTGCCAGACATGCGTCATGAGTAGTGCTGCATCAAATTCTCTTCTTGTTTTCATAGGGAAACAGTGTTATCTAATGCTCTAAAGCTTATAATATCACAGCAATATGGTGGTCACTTCCCAGGGAGGAAATATCCTATAGTCAAAATGAGTATAAAATAAATACAGATAACATAGATCCTCTCATGGTTGCCTCATAAGCCTCATTCATACTCAGAAGTTATTGGGTTTTGCATCGTGATGCAAACATTGATTTTAATTACCACAGTTCAGACACGGCATATAAAAAAAGAAAGAAAAAAAGGAATAATAATACCTGTTACTTGTCTTTGAATGAAGCGCTTTGAATCTCTGGACTGAACGTGCCAAAATAATGACCAGAGCATGACCCCAGGTATCCAGGGATATACGACCTAATGTGGTGAGTAGCATTATGGGATTAAAAATATTGATGATCTTTGCATGCAGTTCATATGTGCTGTGTAGTCAAATTATCAAAAGAGTTTTAAAAACAATTGAGCTGGACCGATTACCACATCGCGATGCGAATTGCAGGAGTTTCATTTCATTTATTTCCACACTAAAAACAACAATTTTGTTACTGGTCAGTTAACAATTGTGTGTGTGTGTGTGTGTGTGCATGTATCAACAAATACACAAGAATTCATGGTTTTGACCAAGAAAAGATCAATTTTCAAAGACGGTGAATTCCAGGTGTGTGAACAGGCCTCGAGTAAAACCACATATAAAATGGTCTGGCATGATGCTGCTACTACACCGTGTATAAAGAGTGTGATAAAGAGCCAGCAAAGGGGGAGGGGTGGCAGGGGAGAAGGGAGGGCGGGAGTGGGGGAGGATTGTTCCACATCAGTGATGGATGTGAGTGAGAAACGTGAGTATGCCCAACACTGCCAGGCCCCTGCGCAATGCACACAACACATGGCCGCGTTCCCATGGTGCTCAAATTAAACCATGGAAAGCCTCGTTGACGTTCTAATACCAAGTCAAGGCTCAAGCGATGGGGAATGATGTACCATGGAGACAAAACTTGGCCAGCGCCAGCAAAGGACAAGGACAAACAAAGCATCTCTCCCTTGAAAAAAACAAACAAACAAACAAACAAACAAACAAACAAAAACAAAAACAAAAAAGGCCAGTCTACAAATATGGAATTCCACTTTTTATATTAGATTTGCCAAAACAAAAACAAAAACAAACGAACCGCAATGGTATAGACTTATTTTTTAGTCATCCTCTATACTCCATCCTCAACCTTTACAGGTACGCACATTTTTTAGAGAAATAAGGGTAAATTGAAACTCCACCTGAACTGTGGTGTTTCTACTTCTATGAAAGGAATGATACAAATCAAATGAAGTATCTGTTTGTCTATTTTCCAAGCTGCTGTGACATCTTTATTCAGTAAAATTTTTTGCTCAGGTTCAGTTTTAAAGCATGGAGAGATTTCCCTAGCATGTTGACACCCAATCGACCATTTCTCCAATGTATCACAATTTATGGATGTTTCTTTGCCCACTGCCTAGTTACAAAGCATTTCATTCACCTGCTCCCTCCAGTTACATTAGTTGATAATGGCAACTTTTGTGAACAAAACATGCACAAAATCTAAACCCATTCCCTACGGGAGCCTGGTGGCCTGTGTATTAAGTCTATGGGCATTTCCAAATTCAGTATGGAATGGGTTAATACACTACAGATCCAATCTATAAGTTACATTCAGATGGTGATCCCTATTCCTCCAGGATGGCTATCCTATTGTAACTACGAGGATAGGCTCGTAGTTAGGCACCGTGTAGACGCACTTGTTGATACAATGTGGCTACGGATGTGACAAGGTGTTCTAATTAGTCTCCACTGACACTGTCCAGCTGACAGTGTCTGACTTCAGCCTTTCCCAACAGGGCTCATTAATTCACCTGTCGAAGAAATGATCAGCTGCGAAAGTTGACCTCTCCTAATTACCTGCCTTTGCACCATGCGCACATATGCATTTTTTTTTTTTTTTTTGGGGGGGGGGGGAGCTGTGTAACTTCGCAGATTTTTCTAGCCTAATGAAAATGGTCCTATTACTGCAAACGACACATTCATACAAAGTTCAGTCTTTCCCACAAGACATAAGAATGATCTCTACCAAATACATGTATGTCTCAAAACATCTGGTAATATTTGATGAATTATGAAAGATCACAGGCAACAAAGTTTCTAAATACATGGCCACTAGAATGATGGAGCAGACATGTCTACCTGAAGCAAAGAAATTCCCTTCCCACCTACTTGGAAATAAGAAGTCACATGCTAATGCCTCCATTAAACTGCCCCATTTTTAAATATCATCAGGTGACACCACATATTGGGGGCTATTGTTGGAAAATAAGCAAAAAACAAACAATTCACATTGCCTCAAAACATTGAGTCACTCATAGATAAAAAAAGAAAAAATGGATATCCGAGATAATGCGAATGAAACCATAAGATCATATGGAAAGTTATGAATGCTGAAATGCTGAATAGCTGTTAGCCATGATAACAAAAATGCCATCTAAACCTGGCATTTTTAGTCTGAGCCGGAGTTTAAATCTATCACCAGCTTTGCTGAGAATGTGCACGCATCTCTTAAAGGTAGGGAATCCCATTTGCATGCCTTAAATGAAGAGTTGTATAAATATAGTGGTATGTTGAAGAGAGTATCATTTTAGAAACTCCCATGAAGTATTGAAAGTGGAAGGTAACATTTAGTACAATTTTATTGACCGCTAGATTTTGAATTGAATTTTTTTCGGGGCTCACTGTAAATTCCAGTACATTACTAGGCTACCTTTACAGACCCATGCACTGCATGTGTGTCCATCATGTATATTTTGTGAAGAAAGTTCATCAAAACTTACAAACATTTCTATATACATTCTTGCCACACACTCTATATGTTATTACATCAGCTCTTATACTTTTAGATTTGTGTTTATAGATAAAAAATACAGAAGACTGCAACAAAAAGGCTTAAGTGTGGCTGACACACAGAACTACTGAGTAGTTGAGTTTTGTGCATTATTCGAATTGTAGATAACTGTTGACTTCCAAATTTCTCAGCAGTGGCCTAAACAAGTCCCCTGAGGTTCATATTTAATGTTTTGCTGCATTTTGGGAGGTCTGTAAAAGGTATCCCCTACCTTTAACCTGTTGAAGACTAGTACCAATTATACTGTAAGGTAAGAAATATTTGCAGCATGAAATTTTCACGAATTGGAGCAGACAGCACTTTTCGCTTTACGGGGAATTAATTTTTTGCAAATCGACACTGGCATCCGATGCATATATAGTGTAGACAAGAAACTTTCGCATGTATTCTCATTTCGCGAATCTTGGTTCTCGTGAAATCGAAATGCATGCAAACATTTCTGGTTTTACAGTACTAGAGCAGGTGTCTACAGGATAGCAAAATCAGCTCATCCTCAATGGATTAAGAAATGTCACTCGGATGGACATGAATCAACAGGGAGGAACAGAGAGATCTTTAACTCGTGATCTATTCACATGTCTGACAAAATGGCAAGATGACAGACCGTTGTGCTTGTGCAAAAATCAATACATGCATTTTGCTTTGCAGTGCCAACTGCGACCAGTAATTACTGTATACGTGAGGTCTAAATGCTGAACAAAAAGTACAGAATTCTGATTGCGATGCAGACGTCATGTCTTCGATCGTCACACTTTCTCTGAGCGGGAATAATGAGATTCAAACCATTGTAGTTACAATACCTTCACACGTATCTGGTGATGCTCATATTCCAATGCTCTGCACGTCTGATTTTATGAATAAATTTCCTAAATAAAACAAAATGGCCCTCTTCTAACGCACATCCCACTGACTGAACAGTGCTCATGTCCTCTTATGTCTATGGTCTGAAATACGTCATCTCCTTGGGCAGTGTCGGCATTGACTAAGCAGATCCCTCCTCCCCCTCCCCCCCCCCCCCCACAGGTGTCATTGATTCACCTGCATTAATGCTGTCTACGTCAGCAACTTGTATAGTGACCTCACGGGCTACATCGTCTTCCTCAAAGGTGCAATTCATTCACAGCATGTAGAGTGGTTGAAATCCCGCATCACCGGACAATAGGTGCATCATCCACATTGGAATTACCATGAATGGTATCAAATACCACAGTAATTTGCTAGCACCATTCTCATAGGTGAAATACAATAGCTGAAGATGCTGTGGTAATTCACTCAATAACATTCCCATTCACAAAATGCCGTGGTGTTTCTGATATGCCCTGTACATGCACATATCGTCTGCAGGGAGAATCCTGGATGAGTGTCGGGTCATGCCAGCAAGAAACTGCTGTACGACCAGTGGTATTTCTTAATACAATTCACGATCAAATCTCGTATGCATATTTTGTGTAAAGTTTGAATTACCACCCTGAATACCACAGTATTTGGCGATGTATTTTGTGGTGTATTTCTTAGTTTATTTGCATTCCTACTACAAACTGTCGTGCAATTAGGGCCTACATGTATATAATGCGGTGTTTCATCATCAATGTGAACGCACCTATTGTTATGTCACATCATCTTCCCACCGTTGTTCAGGTCACCTCACAAACGACTTTCACTGATAACCACTCTCACCCACGATAACAGTATAATGAGAAGCTGACAAGACTGTACATTCCTCTGTTTACAAAAAAACGGCCTAGTATTAGATTTCATTTGCTGAGTATGGTTATCGATTTCTGAACACAAATGCCAGGTACCACATAACATACATCACTACAGCACAAACATGTCGCATTTATAGGTCAAACTGCCACACTTCTTCAGTACTTATCAACTATGCATCCCCAGTGAACTGGAATGTGCCGCAATCAATTAAAGAATGTGATGAAATGCAGGGATTGTTTTGTTTTGCTTTGTTATTTTGTGCTACCTGTGGAAAACAGGGGTAATCTGATTTTGTATTAGTGACATGCTTTTAGAGAAAACAACCATCGTCACAAATGATATCTGGAAATGCTGACGATTTCTACAAAGTTGTTACTTGATGCAAACAGAGAGTTTTGCACCTGGGGCTTAGAGTGTAGTACAGTGGGGTTTTCTTCATTGTGGGAGTTTCATTTTCACAGTCTTAACTGTAAGGAATATGGAGGGGCTGTTTGAACACAATAACAATTTGAGTGAAATTATGTTGTTTGTGCTTCTTGGGGCAAATCAACGCTCTGAGCTTGTATAATGCATTAAGCCTCGAGAATGGCCACAGTACATAGACTGTTTTCTGCTGTCATGGCTGGGTTGGAATGGTTGAGGACTGCTCAAAGTTTGGTATGTTTTTTGATGATGTAGATAGAGAGCAAAGAGAGAAGCTGGCTAAAATTCTGTCCTGACATAACAAAACTGAATAGGCAAAGTCCTTTAATACATTCTTGGCTGAATGACTCAAGCTGAATTCATATCAAATCATTGCAGTCTGCTGAAGATTATACACAATGCAAATGAAACGGCACACACATGAATAAATTGGACAAGAGGGACTGTCATCCATTAAAGGTATAATTTATCATTTGCAGATGAAACAAAAACCCATCTTTAGTGCTTCAAAATAGTTCTGAATTGTGAGTTGGGGATAGAAACAACCAATGTAAAAATTTGAATCCATACAATTAATGTCAAGTATTGTTAAATGCACAAAATGTGAATAATAGTTATAACAAACATGTTTCCGGACTAAACTGTCGACAGTTACGGTTTATTGAGAAAAAATAGTGATATCTCCTTATATTTTAGACTTTATTGCCAAATTTTTACATGGTAGGATATTTTGTGATACAACTGACATACACATATGTATCAAATGTGATATCTCAAACATTTTTTAAAGTCACTGCTCCCATAGGTAAACAGTGCCTTTAAAAAGACAACAACAATCAAACAAGTGTCCCATAATTTTTAATGTTGGTCTTTCATAGGACTATTATTCTGACTAAATCTTACTTGCCATACGAAAAAGGACTAATTGCCATCTTGTCAGTTTCAAATGACAGTGACAGGGGAAAACAAAATCTGCAGTGGTTATCTCTCCAGGTTTCCCAACAGTACACACTAGGCTTTTTCCTGCACTCTACTCACATTTCATCAAGGCAACGAAAAAAGTAGAGCAGTAAGCCTCAATTCTAGACTACCCCAGGGTATATGTGCTGGCTGAGCGAATGATTCAAGGAAATCAAGTTGTCATGGAAATTTAGTCATGGCTCTCACCTGAAAATTGATTTATCCCACAAAATGACATTTACCACATCTTAGGACTCAAAGATCTAAAACCACAGGTTGAAAACCATTACAGAAAGAAAGAAAAAAAAAGTGGGAAAGGGGAGGGGGAAATACAAAGTAGAGGACATGCAGAAGAAAAAAAAAATAAGGAGAAAGAGAAAAGAAAATGCCACCTACCAATCACCAGATTGAAAGACCACCGACCCTGAAATCCCGCACCTTTGTCTCACCTGTAGAGGTATTTACTGATAAATCTCCCCCCTAATTCACAGGCCAGAGCATATTTTTACAGGTGTTAACATCAAAGTGACACCTTAAGGGAAACACATTGCAGAGCTGGCCTGGAATTACGATGGTGATCAATCATCTTCAGCCCAATGAAAAGATCACTGCACTCCACAGCAGTCAGCTCAAATTTCTACTAAATTTCTTCTCTGTGTAACTGTTTCTTTCTTCTTTTATAATCATTATCTCTCTTTTTTCATGGGGGTGGGGTGGGTTTGGGAAGGAGAGAGGGGGCAATGGAGTTGATAGAAGGAGAAGAAAAGAGGCTGAAACTCTAAAGCCGATTGCTTTGAAGTCCTAGACAACTATGGTTATGAACTTTGTGTGCGTCTGTGTGTGTGCGACCATGTGTGTGAATTTGATGGCTACCCACGTTCCACCACATTCTAAATAGTGTAGGAGAGTCATATGTATGCTACATTGAGTGGTGCCGTGAAGTACGGAAAAAAATCATAACTGAAGTTATCACAGTCCTATCACAACTTGACTTTCTCTTTGTTCAGTTTCAGCATCCAAACCGCATCAATATTTGATGTGATAATGGGGGTAAAATCTAATTGTGAATACTGGCTTGGGGCGTCGTGAAAGTTTGACACAGTTTCCTATATCAACAGAATACAATTTCAGCGAAAAGCCTTGCAAGATTTTCTTTGGAGTTGGTGTTTCCTTGCATATCCTTCCACAAGTCCGCATCTCCTACGCCATCCCCCTCTTCATCCGCCCCATCAATTCACTAGCCCTGCCTTATTTCCCCAGGTGATGAAACACTGACACAGAAATCTATTGAAGTTCACAGACTGGCCAATGCAGACTAATCAATTCACAAGCACAGTGTTTGCTCACCAATTACCAACACAATCGTGAGCATTCGGGACTACAGACTGGGATCAGGAGGAAGAAAATATGGCAATGAGTTTCTCGATCCGATCCATATGATACAGCTTACAATCACTGACCTGAAAATTACGGTCCCTTGGACACAATAGTCTATATGCATCTGGCCTCCACAGAACTTGAATCATTGCTAATATATCTAAAAATGAGTCTGTATCTGGAGACTAACCCCCCAGTAGATGGGGTACACCCACCTGACACCAATGAGGAGACAAGATAGCAAGAGCCAAACCACCCTTCTCCCTTTTCTTTTCCACCCTTTCATTTCTGGATCGGCTATAATTACCCCTTCCCTTGTTTCCTTTCAACCTGGGGATAGAGGAGTTTGGGGTTCAAACTGGGGGCGTTAGGTCATAGGGGAATTGAGTTTTTGGGAGGAGGATGCTCAGTAGTGCAATGCACTTTCAAGGCTCCAGTGTCAGACGTTTGAGGGATGGATGGAACCTTTTTTTCTGGAATGGTGATTGGGGGATTCGTGACGAAATCCCTCAATATTGTCACCACCTCGCTATCCCCAAGACTTTCCCATCGTGGTAGCTCATTTGCACCCTATATCCCTCTTCATTACTGAGGTTGACAGAACTGGGATCGTATTTTAGTTCCTTCTTCTCATTCTTTTTTCTCCTCCTCCTTCTCCTTCTTTTTTTTTTTTTTTTTTGAATCTCTGCTCTTACTTACAAGTATCATCACCCAGTTCTCTAGAGGCAACAGCTTAAGGTGTGATAGACAAATGTGTGACATATTATAGTCTTGACTTATTCAGACATCCCAGCAGTGTACGAGGTGCCACAAAAGAGTGGCGAACTTGCAAGCCCTCACATAGTGCAATACAGCGTGACTCGATCTCATGACAGCATATAAATGATGTTGCCAACTCAATGCAATGAGTAAACTGTATGCATCGTTTTTAACATCACTGATATTTCAGCTCTGACTCAAAAATGTGTGCTTACTCAGAGAACCTACCCTCTTCCTAATCTTCATCTGAGCCATAAAAGCATCCCAACTCACAAATGCCGATATTGATGACTAGGCATCTAATGGGATTCCCCTAATTTGCCTCAAAACAATCTTAACCATTTATGACATTTCTTTCTTTTTTTCTTTTTTCTTTTTTTTTTGGGGGGGGGGCCTAATTCTTTCTGTGAGATTTGAAAACTTTGTCTCTGTAGGCATGTGAAAGACAAGCAAACCAAGATATTTGTTTATCTTTTTCTAATATGAAAATAACCTAAACTGGAACATAAACTGATATGAAACTGAAACTATAGGCCTAGATTTTTACTTTTTCTTTCTATTCTAACATCATTAGACATACATAAACAATACACCACATATAAATATGCACACATATTCAAAGCCCTCCCTGTCTTCCTATCTTCTGCTAAACTTTCTCTAACCAACAGATCTCAACTCGGTGCGATAAATGGTGGACGTTCGTGTTTCTGGTGGTGTTTGAGCTGGTGATTCATCACTAATGCTACACCAAAGTTGCACTGTTGCCCATTCGGCCTAAATGAATTGATTCGGCAGCTTTTACCAGGCCAGAAAGTCTCCAGAAATATCAAATTTGACATGCCAATTTATACAGATCAATCACTAACACACTTCTATTCTCTCATGTTCTGCACTTCTCCCCCCCCCCCTTTTGTTCTTACTCTTTTTCTTCCCACCATTTTTTTTTTTTTCATTTCCTTCCTAAACAGCCAACAACGCTTTGAAAGAACCATCACTACATGTATTAACACTTAGCGGATTCAAACACAGCTGCCGAAACTGTGTAATGTTGAACAATGGCATGCACAGAAGTGTGCCATAGTTATTTGCGTGTGCATGTGCGCATGATCAAGCCTCTATACCCATTTTTTTTTTTTTTTTACACCCTTGAAGAGAGAAAATTGCGACACAAAACCAAATATAGAAGCAAAATGGAATGCGTGAAAGCAAGTCGGAGGCTCAGTAAAGCCCACTAATGGGTGTACCAGGTCTTTCTTGTCGGAATGCCCAAGAGCAGTTACTCCAAGTGGCTGGATATCCAGGGGTATGATCATTTTGCCAAATATGACCAAGCGGCCGGCTGCCTAAGTCATCATCATTGCCCCTGTGTGATGTGGTAGCCGAATTTTGCCTGGTAAAATGCGAGATTCCGATTTCTTCTTCTCCTGTTTCATGCAAAGGCTTTTAAGAAAGATTTGGTGGGGATGAGGGGATATGAGAAGAATTGCACACACCATTTTATGTTTATTTAGAAGAATACACAACAACTACAGCACTCAACACATTTTCAGTGTGATTTTTTTTTTTCGTCAGCAATGGATCTCAGTGGATTTTATCAAATTGATTTATGCAAAAGTTGCTTGAAGCAGCACTTCCACATGCTAATTCATAGATGAGAGGAAAGAAAGACTTCATGCTGACGCACACTTAGCATGTTAATTGCACTTGCAGACTCAACCATCATTCACAAAAAGAAAAAAAATGTTTTGCAACAATTTCTGAAATGAATTAAAGACTTAAAGGGACTCTACAGTACTGGTTGAGGTGAGGATTCAGGTTTATAACATTTTTTGGTGAGATAATGAGAAACCTCTTATGAAATATGAAAGAGCATGTAATTTCAAGAAGGATTCAACGTTTATTTGATGAAAATTGGCCTTGAAATGGCTGAGATATCCAAAAAAGCGATTCTAACAAAATTGACCGGTCACGACTTTATTAAGATCTATTTGTTTTTCCTTGTTTTTAGATATCTCAGTCATTTCAAAACCGATTTTCATCAAATAAACTTTTGATTCCCCTTAGAATGGTATGCTCGTTAACATTTCATAGAGTGGTTTCTAAATTTCTCACAAAATGTTACAAGATGAATCCTCACCTCAACCAGTACTTTACAGTCCCTTTAAGTCCAGCTTTTGTAAAAGTTTGAATTCTTATAGTTCCACAAGCCCATTCACAAAAGTGTGATCATGACATTCAAAATATCAGCATTGTGGTGAAGTTCTTACCTTGCATGAATGCGTATCCTGTCCTTGAGCTAAAATTGGTTGCGGAGAGTCACACATCTATACACAACACAATCAAAGCTTGTTGTCCACAAAGTTATCACCTGTCCTCTAGCCAATGCAGCACTTGTGTACATATCATCTGTAAAAGCAAGAAAATGATATGAGGCATCATCAGATTTTGATACTCAACAAAGTCAAACATAAAAACCAAAACAACAGAGTGATCACACAGGGATGATATGCAGAGATCAGTTATCTCATCAAGACTAGGATCAATGGACAAATGTAAGAAATATCATGCAAAAATCAAATTCTTGCAGAAAATAACTTTCAGTTGTAGCAACAGTTTCTCTCTGCTCTGAATTATATTGGTGCAGTTGGCAAGATTAACATTTTTTTTCCCAGACAGTATTGTTTAGACAAGCCATGGCATTTAACAAACAAATCTTTCACCAGCGCGATATACATGTACAGATGCGCAACTGCGGTGGGAAAAGAAAACACCTGTATGTGAATCTCTAGGCAGAGTATATCCGCAAGCATCACAGGAACGGTCAACAGACAGTTACACAGATTTTTTTTTTTTCTTTGAAGAATTTATACTGCAATGTTCCATAATGAGTCCGAAGGAGAGGTAATCATGCATTCCAAGCACTTTCACTCAAAGGCGTCATTATGCTTGCTTCACTACACAAGACATGTTCTTGTTATTTTTAGTAACACTGAGCCTAAAACTGCCGAAGACCCCCATGGTGTTTGATAATGAGTTCTCCCATCCCTCTTAATGGCTGGATGCAGGCATCAACACCGCGTGATGCCCTTCCGTTGAGAAAACAGGACACAATGTTTTGGAGATGCATCACGTACAGAGATAAACTGTTGTCTGTCTGCGCAGTTTCAATGATAATTTCTGCTTTGTTGTTGTTGCTGTTGTTGTGAGGTTTTTTCTGGCTTGTTTTCTGATCTTATTTGGAAAGCTAGGTCTGAACCAGCAATGGTTTGGCTTGCCATCAATGGTGCAACATTTCCTTGGGAGGTACCGCCTCTGGCACGTCTTGGGGGCGCAGAGAGGCATAACAAATTATAAAAGCGTTGGATTGAGATTGATCAATGACAAAGTTACTCAAACATACATGAATGCCGGTTCATTTGGTAAAACTAATGAAGCAAAAGATAATGAGAATGAGCAAAATGCAACCTATCAGCACTGATCTGAATTCTTTTACTATTAATCATAATTAGCAAACGAAACAGGCCTGTACAGACTAATGTGCAGAAGAGGCTAATTGAGGTAGCACACTGCATTTCAAATGCTAGAGTGACATTCATATGGCAAAACACTTTCTACTCAGTGGTCATTTTCAGTAGAATCGTGCTACCTCAAAACATGAACACCACGAAAGTCAATGTGAACATTGCTGTAATACCTTCCGCTCTTCAGTCTACAACATCATCTATGTTCAAAGCCAGAGAAATATGCAAGTTCTCTTCATTATTGCATCATTCATAATATGTAGACATGAACATCGCATGGATATCGCGTTTCCGCTCTGCTTTACCAATCTGAAATCCAGCATCACCTCTCTCACAATGGTAATTCACAGTGGCCCGATTCATTTCCTGCCCACCGCGGTACATTCGAAACCTACCAACTGGTCAGTGAATAGCCCTACATGTATGTGCATCAAACCGTATGCTCATCAGTAATGGTCTACTCCAGTCGAGATTCAGCAGCAGTGTGTAGTTTACATAGAGATCAGTGGTAAAGCTGTACACAGTTTGTGACAGGATTCTCAAATGTATCCATACTGGGTAAACCTTCGTACTCACTCCATGGTATCCCCAATGCTACAAAGGCACTAAAGGCCCCGTACAGCGAATGCCCAACGAATGCCCAACGAATGTCCAACAAATTTGAAAATTTGAAGATATGTTCACATCCGTTGGTAATACTAGAATAGTTCGTAACATGCTTGGCGTTCTTTGTAATCATTAGCTATTCGTAGGGATTCGCAGAGATACGCTGGAGCCGATTTTTTTTTTTAAACATGTCCAAAATCTCCAGTGTATCTCTGCGAATCCCTACGAATAGCTAATGAATACAAAGAACGTCAAACATTTAACGAAGGATTCTAGTATTAGCAACGGATGCAAACTGTCTTCACATTTTCGAATTCGTTGGGCATTCGCTTGGCATTTGTTGGGCATTCGCTGTAGTGTGACGGGGCCTTAAACACTGATGACATGAATACAGCACCTTTAAGAAATGAAGTCAAGTACTAAATGAAGATGGGGCTCATGTTGACAGGCTGAAGAACTTCAACAAAAACGGTTACAAAACAGGGAAGCAGTTACAAAACAGAAAAGCAGTTACAAAAGAAGAAAAATATGTATATCATCCAAGATTGTGATACTGCGTGAAGTAAACTATGCAAGCGCTTTCATTCCACATCACACAGAAGCCGCATGCTTCAGAACTTGAGAACCCTGTCCATCAACTTTTTTTCCTGTTTTTCTTGTTTTTTGGTTACCATTGCAGATTTCGTCCCTCCCGGCCATTCCGTCACCTTGCTGTTTCACCGCTGTGACAGCGGCATTCAGGAAAAAAAAAAAGGCGAACTCCACCCCACTCCCAATGCTATGCCCCATCCTCTCTCTCTTCTTCTATCTTCTATTCTCTCTCTCTCTTCCCGTCATCTTCTCCGTCTCTCATCTTCTTCTCTTCCTCTTCTTCTTCCTCTCTTTTTTCCATCTCTCTCTCTCTCTCTTTCTTCCTCCTCCTAGCAGCAACCCTCCTTCATCCCATCCTCACAGCTCCTGCGTTAATATTTGTATCATAAATGGAATGTCAATTATTTGCATAAATACACCCGGCACTGACAGCTTTTCCTGCAGGTGCTTTGGCTCTGCCCCTGATTGACAATGCACACGCAGAGAGGAGAGGCAACCTGAGCTGGTTCCTTTCCCCCCTCCTATCCATCTAGTCTTCCACCTCTACTACCTGACATCCCCCCCCCCCCATCCCCACCCCTCCCTACCATCTCAACTCATCTCAATCCCCCAAAAACACACAAAAAAGAAGGTAGATTTATGTTCTTTATACATTCAAATTCCTTGCATAACAAAATGACATTCATAATTTCTTCTTCTTCTTTTTTTACTATCACCTCCTCCTTTCTATGTGCTTTCTTGATCATCTCTTTGTGTTCTTTTCATGAATCTGACATATCTTCTACTAGCTTGCCTGATACTCTTCTTCTTCTTCTTCACATTTTCACTTTTATCTTTGCTTACCTCTTCTTTTTCTTTCTTGATGGAATATTCTTACATAATGTTTCAACTGTTCAGCATGGTGGAGGCGGACACATGAAAAAAACTTTTTCACCTTCTTCAAGCCAAAAATGCTACTCGAGACACATGAAGCAGCACTAACTTTCAGATTTGTCTTTCTCTTTCTTTTCATATGAGTGTAAAGGGCTGAAGGTTACCTTTAAGAGAGGGGTGCACTGTAGAAACATAAGCCATGTAAACTGTGAAGACCTTGGGCGAAGGCTTTGCAAACTCTACAAGTGTGCTCACAAACAAAAGGGGTTCCTGCTTGATAGTTTGCGCAAATATGCTTTGTTCTCTGGACCACCACGCGCTGCTATTGGGGGAAAAGGCCACGCAAGTTCAAAAAGCTGGCAATGTTTCTGGTTACAGCACACCTTGTGAGTGACAGAGCTGCCATTCTTCAGTCTCCCCTGCCATCGCACTGAAAGGGGGATCAAAGGACATGCTATGGCAACACCAGAGAGGACAGCTCACTCCAGCAGTTGACAAACTTACAAGTGTCACATCCGAAGTCTCCCTGACAGAGGAAATTCAGTTTTCAGACATGCAATCAATTCCAATCATATGAGATCATTAAACATACAGTAGTCAATGGGACCCCCCCCCCCCCAAGGGAGAGGGGGGATATACAGGACTTGATTATTACAGTTTTTTATTATCAAGGAGCAGGATAAAAAAAAAAATGGCAAACCATAGTTATAACAGCCCTGCACTGGCTTACACAGAAAACTGAAATCTATCTGCATTCCTCAGTGTGGGTCTTGTCAAAATGACAAAAAATTCCCAAATGCTCCGTGACACGTCAACATGCAAACCCTGTACAGCAGCAGAAGGATGGATTGCGACCCAGGAGAGGGAATGCGTAAATTCTAATTTCCGGCGCGACCGCTGTCTCGCAGACAGGGCAAGCGCTGGAGATTGCCGAACAGCGGTTGCTGCACCCGCTCGCCTGCTCTCCAGGGCTTTCGCTCATTTGCATCGATGCCTTCAGCATCACCTTCCCTTGTGGCGAGAACATAGTTTATACCCTGTATGGTCTGGCCATGGCCGAATGTGACTCATTTGCATAGATGCTCTCCACTTAGAACTACCATGGGCTCTACCAGATTTGGAGGCCCTGCATTTGCATGGATTCCAGTCGGGGAAGGAACATGACCTAATCCGGGGAAAGACCACCTTCGCCAGTCTCGGCTCGGTTATCCAAGGAGCAAGAGGCAGGAGAGCACCTTAATTCGACGGAGGGCTGGGAAAGGATGCGATTAATTGAGCAGGAATCCCGCCGCCTGATTGTTTCCGACAGAGCTGCTTGGTAATGCCACACTCTGGTGCTGAGGAATCCAGATTACGAGGCATCACCGGCAATCAGCATCCCACATGATGAAGAATACGGAGTGGAGGATAATCGGGGAGATGGCTGATTGGGTAGGCGTGCCCATCCCTTAAAAAGCAGACATGGGACTGAATATTATCACAGATGTGTGCAGTCACCACTAATGAGTAGGAAGGAGGAAGAGTTGCAAAGTATCTAATCACGAAAAAGTGTGCCTTACATTGCGACGTCATCACAGTTTAATTTCTTATACAATCTCCTCTGATATCTTGTAATCATCAATATCACCACAAAAATTCCTGGACAGAGCTGTGAATATTGGAATAAGAAAAAGAAACACCTACAACATCTGTTTGATTACCAGTGGCAAAGTGAAGATAATTTTTCGAGCAATGTTATATCCCAAACCTTGTTTAGAATGGAAAGCTGCTCTTCTTTGTAAACTCTGCCAACTATAAATAATATCTTGTAGCTGTACAAGGCCAACTGCATGACAAGACTCTATAGGTCCTACATACTCACAAGATTAGGTTTCCCATGTGAAAATCGACGATAACCATTTGATTATCACATCATGAATGTTCCCCTTTTTTTTTTGGAGGGGGGGGGGGGCTAGAGGAAGACTTAGAAACAACAATAACGACAAGCAACTCCTAGGGACTTCAATGATGATGTGTGGAGAACACATATGTACTTCAGGAACTACACCAGAATGAGGAGGGGCAGGGTAGGGTGGGGAAAGGAGATGGAAGGGAGAGGGGCAGAGGCTGATAGAGGGGTGACAGCTATGGCAGTAAACTTCAAAGTACTATATAAGAAGCACAACTCAAAATCAGGTAAGAAGTTACAGAACTAGGCCGATGTGCTCACCAGACACTGACTGACCCAGTATCCTAAATTCTCCCCAATTTTATCTAGCCCGGGTCGAACAGATTGACAAAAAATTGCTCCTACATACGATTACGTATGGCATCTGCAGAAGTCGAGCGCACGTGTTCATTTCAAAGAGACTCTTTCATCGACAGTCTACAGGCAGGCCACAGAGACTGAGCGTATGTCAAATTGAGATGTGCGAGATGTTCTCCTCCGCGTGGTTTCTGTCCTGCAGCAGGCCTATTCTCATTGGGAGATAACACATCACTACAGGAATCAAAACAGTTACACGTTCACACCATGTTCCTAACCTTACAGATTAGCTTTAAGTTTTAAACTTTGATGATTAAGTCACTAGGTGGGCCTTCATCAGCTCAAGCTTGAAGAATAGCGAGCTTATGGGGGATCAGAGAAATAAGCCTGAAGTCAGCTGAAATGTGCAATAGCGTCTTCACCAGCTCGAGCTTCAGGCATAGCACAGTCGGATTTTTAAGCTCGATGCTGGCACGAACACACTCCGACCCGACTGCCCACATTCCTGTGTGGTGCGAAACACATGCAGTGCCAATGTTTAAGCTCGAGCTGATGAAGACGCGTTAAGATTAGCGCGCTATTTTGCAAATTAGCTGGCTATTCTGCAAATAAGTCCAAGATTTCTTTGGCTTATTTTTCGATCGGAATAGCTCGCTATTTCGGTCATCATTGCAAAATCAGCGGGCTATTTTCTGATCAGGCTAATTCTTTGGATCAGAAATAGCTGGCTATTCTTCAAGCTCAAGCTGATGAAGACCCACCTAATTTAGCCCAAAGTAGACACACTTGAAAGTTAGCAGTCTTAAAGATTGGTTGATGATTAGTACAAGGTTTCTTAGGGTGTATGCTCTGTCCTCTAGCCGCGGGGGTCCCCACTCGTAGTTTAGCACCAGGTGGACACGATAATTAACAAATTCAAAAGTTTGTAAGACCTCTCTGTGACCCCTGCTTCCCCTCCCCCTGTTAACTTCAAGATCAATCTCCAGTGTGTTTTGTACACTACTGTATCGTCACACATTATCGCGTTTATCGCTAGTGCTGCATGTATGTATTTCTTCCAGTTCTGTGGTTTACTCATCGGTGGGGCTCTTCTTGAAAGTTTAATCTAAACCTGTTGTATACTCAGGCAAGTGTCTATGGGAAATATGTGTTGTCGCAAAATCAGCCCGTCCTCAACGGGTTAAAGATTAGGTACGTGTATCATGTGGACGTGCGTCATAGTTTAAAACTTTGAAGACTACATTTGTTGTGTGAACCTAACTTTTCTATTTTGAGCGATTCCATTTTCAAAATTGTTGTACTGAAGCTGACAAAATAGCAAGATTCTGTCACTGTGGTGTGCATACACTATTGGCTGGGCAGTCTGCTGCATACTGTACAAGCTGTTATTTTTGCATACAGATATTTTCGCAAATGGGGAGGTCATTGATATTTTTGCGACATGTTGTTTTCCCAACTTGACACTGAGGCCATCTCAAGTGCACTATTACTCTAGCCCATCGCGACATTTTCGTGTGCTGTTAAATTCGCAATTCAACAGTGATTTTCAAAATAAGTGAAGATTAAACCCTTGCAAAAATAACAGCTTATACAATACTACATTCATGATAACGACATAGCAAATGGCCTGTGGCTTTGGGGAGTACAAGGAAAAAGTCACATGACAAGAACTTGGGACAATTTAGTGGGAAGCATTCCCACCAGGAATCATCACATTAGCATAAACTTGCAGGCAAACTTGTCCGATTACACACAGATATTTGCAATGAATACATGTATCATTTCGATCTGCAAGTCCCTACTCCACTCTAGGCGATATTCGTTATTCCAGTGGTTCACTAATTCTGAAATGAAAAAATAAAAGTGTACACTCAAAAACCTTGAGAATTATGAACCTTATTTCCTTTTTGGATTAATGAACCTTTGAAACAAACCTGATTGTTTTTTTAATATTCAGAGGAATGAAAATTATCCTATTTTTGCAATAACGAACCTCCTCAGAGTAGCCAACCTTTGGAATAACAAACCCTCAAAATGATGTTGCTGTAACTCTCTACTCCCAAAGGGTAACAAACACACAATCACACACACACACACACACAAAAACAAATGAGATTTTATACGAGCAATTTCTTTTCACAGCAGGTGATAAAGCAAATTACAGTCCTTTTTGTCAAACCATTTCCTCATGAATACAACATAAATTTTAGAGGAAATGTGGCAAATTATTGGTTGGTTTATGGAACAGCTAGTCAAATACACTGTTATTTGTCATATAATATTATGTATATGTTATGTGGGCATATAATATAATTCATGCATGGAAACCATATGAAAAGCCAGGAAACCCTAAAATGATCTGTTTCACAACCTTGCTCTCTCCTACACATGTCATACCATCTATATGGCTACTTCAGTAAAAATATTAGGCTTTGGTAGAGTGTGGTGCTTCTTTCAGCATTATTACATGGACTACAAGAGAGGTGGGAGAGGAAAGGGCATCAGGATGATTACAATCCCGTGCTTGCAAATAAGCCAGGTCAGAGTTTCATCTGAGAAAAAAACAATATAATGAGATGCAGAGCTGTACCATTAGGCCCTAACTATCAAGCAATGTCATGGACATAGCGCTAGAACAGTTTCTTTAGGTTGCAATAAAAGAACGGTTCGAGACATTCCAAGAAGCTTGTGAACATAAAAGCAAGTTTATAAGATTACTGCACCGTGTTATTTTGATGGTTTTAGATTTGGGGTTCCTTGAACCAATGAACGTTGACTGGTAACTGGTCTGTTGGAAGGCATTTACCAGGTCTCAACAATTTTCACTTTTTTAATGATGGGCTGCATAATTGTCTATCGCAAAATGGAAATTCCCAGCAAAACCACATGGGCCAGTAAATGACCACCTTACAGAACAACCAGATTGACCATATGTATCAACTCTGACCTGATTACTGCCATAAGGAAACAAACCAAAATGTTTACTGAAACAAGAATTTACCTTTTGCCTTTGGACTTTCAGTATGGTATGGTAACAAGGAACCGCTGTCATTCAAAAACCAGAAGATCGAGAGAGGAATTGACTCTTTTATGCTTGCTGTGACCAAATACTCACGTCCACGATAATACTATAGGGTCACTTCAAAGGTGTACAGAACGGGGTTTACAGAATAAACCAGGAATCGACACATAACAGGCTCACAAGCACACAGACACACATAATCTAGAGAACCCATAATTTGAAGGGTAGTCATTGATACCACTCACCCAACACAAAGCTGCTGCTGCTGGCCACAGCAAATCTCAGTTATGGACTGATAATTCACAGAAATGTCACTGCTGTATACAAGAAAGATAGCTACGGGGCTAGCTTTGTCGCTGGCTGAGATAAAGTCAGAAGGCTTCGCTCCTGTGATTCTCCGCACACACTCCAACCAGCTCCCCTGGCTCACTATATGAACAGCCACCGGCCTGCATGTTTGGAGGGGCAGCTAGCCGACACAACACGAAGAAGAGTGTCTTTGGGACTCAGGGAAAAGAAAAAAAAGGGGGGTTGAGAGGGATATGAAGAGAGAGAGAGAGAGAGATAGACAGAGGGAGAGGGAGAGAGTGAGCAAGCGGAGAAACGATCCGAAATGGTAAACATTCGGCTTAGTGCACAGAACCGTGCAACGCTTGGAGACACAAAACCTACATGTATGCTGAAGATTAGGGCACCTGAAACCTGTGAAGTTGAGATGCCATGGCAAAAGACAGGGAAAGAGAGTAGGAGAAAGAGGGGGGGGGGGGGGGTGAGGGGTAGTAGAGAGGGAGGGAGAAAAGAAGAAAGAAGGGGCTAATATCACAGACAAAAACAATAGCAACAAACCCTCAGTCTACAGTATAGCTCCTGCCATCAACTATGCCAAATGCTAAAGTGCTACAACAGAGTGTCAGGAAGAGATTGTGTCTGTATGTGAAAGTTTTTTTGTGAGAGGGGAGAGAAGCAGATAAAGAAAAGAAAGGCAAAGATAAAAGGGGAAAAAAGGATACAGAGAGATAGGGAGAAAGAGAGAGGGGGGGATATTAACATTCCTATCAACTACAAGCCATTCAACACAGCAAAAATGCCTCACTGCAATTATTACACACACTCCATAGTTCTGTTCAATAAATTTTATGACAACCCCTATCCCCAGGCCTGAGAGATAATGCACATTATTGAAACAAGGGGGGGGGGGGGGAGGGCAGAAGTATCTCTCACACAAAACATCTGGCCAATTTAGTGTCAGTGGAATAAAATCATACATGCAATCATTTCCCACTAGTTCATAGACAATGAAGTATAGTGATGCGGGTAAAACCCCCATAAATACACTACCCAGTATAAATGCATGGGGGGGGGGGGGGATGGGAGAGAATTTGAAGTGATTAAATATCTCTGGCTTGATAATGATCTGGTGGTACACACTCTGGATGCCATTACAGTTCTTTACTTTTGCAGTACACCTAGCTGCGCCAGGGCAGTTTTGGCTGGGGCTCTGTATTTGTTCCTAAGTCGATAAAAATGCTCGCCTATCGTGGGGTGTTCTTGAAAGCGATATAAAATAATAACAAAAACAATGAAGAACAAACAGACAGAAAAAAAAAAAAACGGGAATGCAAGCAAAGCAGCCCTGCCTGGCAGGGAGTTGAGAGGATTTAGTGTTCTTGGCTTTGCCAGCGCTGTCAGTCACAGGAGTAATCTGATTACCCATAGCTGCGTTTTCTCAAAAACTGTCAATTGGCAATTTACGTCTCGTGTACCCAGAATATGAGCATTCCAATAAGAAGGTGGATAACCCCTTTTACTCCCGAAGAACAGAGATGGAGAGAGAAAGAAAGAAATATATACATGACATATATTGTGCAATGTTTTCATTTGAAATAGATTTTGTAGCACCACGCTGACTAATATGCTCATCTTAATCCCGCTAAACTTGAACAGAAAAGCAACAAAACAAAAAACTCTACTCCCGATTACAGAATCAGATGCATAAAGGAATACAGTTTGGGATTTACAAACTTGCCGTCATGTCATGCTCCTCGAGGTATTGATTAAGAAAAAAAAATTGTGTCTTTTTGTTTTCCCTTTGAATCTCTCCACTCATCAGGGAAAAGAGCAAATTAAAGTCTGCAGTCTATTTTGGAGGTTGAAGTTTTGTGCATCTCCATGTAAATAAACGAGGATGAGAGAAAACACTCTTTTCAAGTTTATCAGAAGAAAGCCCCGTTCACACAAGACAAGGTGTGTGACACTGACATCAACAATACCTTTTATCTCTAATTTCTCCCACTTCATGATTTAAGAATGACAATATATACACCTTTGGAAAGCCTAGAATAGACAAGGATAGTCACGGTAGAGACAAAGTGAAGTCAAAGTTCTGGAAAAAACTTATGTCAAGGGATAAAATTTATCAAGGCTGATAGATGAACAAGTATCTCGGTGTCATTTAGAATTAGCATCTGAATACCTTTGCACAGGTGATCCATGTGTTCTGTGTACTGCATTACTCTCATATGAATATATTCTGTACATCTGTATGTCTGTAAATGTTTAAGTATATGTGTGAATATGATTATGTGTGTGTTAAGTGTATGTGTGTAGGTGAGCATCTATTTGCGTTGCGTAAGTGCAGAAAAGACGAGATGTCACCGTAACCTACCTAAGTGCTCATCCGTGACATTCATGTAGTGGCCTGAAGAGACTTATAAATCAATCCTATTTTAGGACCAAGGCTGATTGATCCCTTCTGGGAAAAAAAGAATAAAACTCCCACACCAAGTGGAGCATAGTTAGACGCCCCTCTTCGATGCCCTTTCTGGCTGGGACTTCAAATCCACAATCAAATAATCCTTCCATCCAATTTCACCCACGTACCTTTTTTCACACAATTTTGTAGTTGTAATGCCTAGTCTTGCTTCCAGGATACATATATTACTGACCTTATCTCACGTAATATGTGTATTGTGACATAATTATGTATGTGGGCCTCTAGGTGCATCACACGATTACACTGAATGATGGCGAGCCTGAATTCAAGACAGACATTTAAAGGTTAATATTAACCTTATCAGGCCCAACCCCTATAAATTCAATGACAATATACACATCAAAGGACAAGTCCACCTTCATATACATGTGGATTGATTGAATGCAACAATATTATTAGAACACATCAGTGAAAGTTTGGGGAAAATCAGACAATCCGTTCAAAAGTAATGAATTTTTAAAGTACCTGCACAGTCACTGCTGGATGAGAAGACCACTACAGTGTATGATGTCATGTGCATGCAACGACATAAAGAAAATTAAAAGAGAATTTCACAAAACTTCACTTTTTGAATAAAGTACGCATTTCTTCAACTTGTTACTGACATATGTTAAGGGTAATATTATTCCCCCTGCCTTCTGAAATAGAGAAGTTAAGTGTTCTTTTGTTATGCTAGAAAAGTGAAAATATGCTGAATTTTCTTTATTCTTTCTTTATATCGTTGTACGCATTGTGACATCACAAGCTATAGTAGATTTCTCATCCAGCCTTGTGTGAGCAGAAACTTCAAAAATACATAACGTTTGAACAGATTGTCCGATATTCCTCAAACTCTCACTGACGTGTTCTACTAATATTGCTGCATTCATTCAGCCCACATGTTTATGAAGGTGAACTTGTCCTTTAAGTCACCATGCAAAGTAAATATAAGAGTTGAGTGAAAGTAACCAATAGCCTGAAACCTTGTGAATTATCCCCGTCTCTGCAATTCCTGCAATAATCAAAGCTGCATGACTTCCAAGACTTTTTCTTCTTAAAATACATTTAGATAAAGATTGACCACCAAAACCAAATCAACAAATCCAAATTTGACTGACGAGAGATGTGTACATTTTACTTTAAAGATCGAGCTTTTATATGTTTTCCTTCAGAGCAAAAGGAATTAATAAAGAAACGCATAGCGAGAGGGCAAAGCACAATCTACACAGCTAAGAGCATTGAAGAGAGACAACATTTACTGTAAAAGCTGTTATATTTGTACATAGATATTTTCGCGAATGAGGAGGCTACAGACATTTTCTCAAGATGCTGTTTTTGCGATTTGACACCGATGCTATCATAAGTGCACTAATGCCTGTCAGTTCGTGATATTTTAGCGTGCTGTTAAATTCGCGGCCCAACAGTGGTTTGTAAAATTTGCGAAAATTAAACCCTAGCAAATGTAACAGCTTTTACAATATCTTTACACAATAAACATGCATACACACAAAAATAAACATCCATACAAACACTAATTTACGTACACACATCTGTAAGTACTTATATACATTAAGCGCTTAACTACACACGAGATGCGCACACACACACAGCATGCACACATATCCACCAACACATGCAGGCATTCACATGGACAGCCAACACAATGTTGACAGAGCGGACTGGTGGTGCTTGACTGACAGCTCGGGGTTGACAGCCAGGGTGACAGGCTGTCTGGGAGAGTTATGGACAACCGCAGGTGAGATAAACAAAGATCTCTTCTGATCTGGCCAGCTCACCTGCCCAACAAACCCGGTGCACAGAAACTGTTCCATCTTTCCCCCTTTGTGCTCTGTTCCTTACCATCAATCTACCCCTCCCCCCCCTCTCTTTCTTTCTGTCTCTGTATATGTTTATCTATCTTTTTCTCTCTTTCTCCTCACACGTAGCTATCTCTCTCCTCTCTCTTCTCTCTGTCATTCAGTTCTGTTGTTTGAATTACTTCTTTTTCTCAAGGACTGTACACTCTGACCTTCCATGCACTCTTCCCATTTTTTTTTTCCCTCTCAATTTTTGTCTTTCCTTTATGGTAACACACTTTGGCCCTCATAATCCTTTCGGTCCTCAACCAGTGAGTACCAATGCTGATGGCTAAAGGTGAAGATATTTCATGATTAAACACACTATTTTTCATTGGTGTGAAATTTGATGCTGCAAGCTTCAGTTTGTTCAAATTGATGAAATCCTTGCGTCCAGTTCTTCTTGATGCATCTGATCGACAAATTGCCCTACATCAATGTAAATTTGCACTGAATTAATCAGTGTACAGTTATGTAAAAGCCACAATTCTTTTATCTGCTTGCTGTAAGGATAAGAACCAGCACTGGCTGTTGGGCAGAATTAAGCTCATTGATCTGGCGGATATGACGCCTGTCCGAAGATCAGGAGATCGCAGTTTGAATCCTGCCAGAGTATGCATGCCCGTGATTTTGTCGTGGCTAGTACTAAACACTGATTAATTTGGTGATTATTTACAAGGGATGTAGGGTAGTCTGTCAATCAGTTGCAATAAAAGACTTCAGTTTGTTTGTAATGGTATGGTTCGTTCTTTTTCTTCTTCTTTTTTTTTCCAGTTTCATTTCCTACACCAGCTCTGTTGAAAATGACTATTTGGAACAGACTCTGGAGGTACTTTAACTTTTAGAGGCAATTTTTCAAATAGACCACCTGGGCTGGCAGTAACAAGACCATCTAAATTCGCGCCAATTTCTTCATCAGAGCCTGGCGGCGACTTTGAACTTATTTTGTGCCTGTCCTTGTCTTTTCCCTTTTTTCTTTTCAGATGAAGATGCCTCACAACCAAAGGGGCTTTGTGATATCTGTATCGATATGAGCAATCTGACTAGGGTTAACTACAGGTGTGACAATTCACACGCCACCGGCCACCAAATTTGGTGAGATTGGGGTCACAAGGGTCATTGCCAGAATTGGCATTTACTACCTCCGATCCTTTTTGCCTATCCTACCTGGCATGCCCATTTACCTGTGGGTTCCCGCGACTAGATGACGTGAGTTTGTACAGGTGTGTCAAGAGTGATTTTGTCTGTGCATCATTTCTCTTCAGCCATTACATCAACCTAGAACTGAGACATACATGTATACATGCTGTCAATAGAGTTATACTTTATTTCCCTTTCTTTGAAACAATTTGCCTGTCTACCAACGTATTCTTTATATTTGATTGACTTGATATGATATAAATGCCTCCAGTCAATTGATAAACTACATAGGCTAATTTCTCCTTTATAAGCTTCACAAGACCATTTTGTATTCAAGAAGAGACAAAGACCACTCTGAAATCAACAAGAGAGAATTAGGCCTACCTCGCATGTTGCAAAGTAGTCTGAGATTATCAAAAAATGCAAAACTTCTCATTTCACACCCATGTCAAATTCTATCTATTGCTAGAGATTCACATAACTTGTCTAAGTCTAACTGGATAATTCAAGACCTTTCCAAGGTGCCGATGTAACAACTTGGCCAATGAAAGATGCTTCTACCAGGGATTTATTGCTGCCAATATGAATCATTTCTTGATCAAGATGGGGAAAGGGGCAAAGGTTAATGAGGTTGAGGTAACCCCGCCCTATACCACTCATCCCAATCGAGGGCAGAGCTGGCAAAGGGATCTATACTGGTGTAATGAGGGTAACGGGATCCAGTATAGGATCCAAAGGAGTGCATCTCTAATTCGGAGCACTCTCCTATCTGTTACCGGCAACCCCTTATATCCCCCATCCCACGCCCCACCCTCCGAAAACATCACCATATGGGCATACGTGCAATGATAGAAGTGCCACGAGAAGGATTTCTCCTCCATGACCCGTTTTACTTTTCGCGGCTGACATCTCTGTCAGTGCGCGACACCTCGTCGATCAAGTGTTGCTCCCTTTACGTCAAGGGGATCGATTACTGCCCACGTCACACGGGAGTGGCCCTCCAGCTGGCAGGGGTGGGGCTTGGACCCCGAGATGAAAAGAGTTTCCTGTTGGACTGTGCACCTGTACGTGCGTTATGACAGCACTCACAGGTGCTGTCTACGTAGTATCATTTTAAAGTTATTTCTAGATCAAGAGCAAGTACTATTACACATGTATGCAGCTGACGAAAGGTGCACACAGACCGGTAGGCGACACCTAATGTTATCCTATTCCTTACAGGACATTTGTAGCAACAAAGCAAGGGCTATGTTACGGAATAAATGAATGTGTCAAATCATAGCAGGACAAAGAATAAAACATTATCCAATAATAAACAATTATGTAAGCAATATCAACACATAAACTTATCAATCAACAGAATAAAACTTATGCAAGTGTACTCGTAGAGGTCAAACCGTCATCAGAGCCAAACGATCCCTCCTTCTGGGTAAGATGTCACTAGTACCCATATCTTGCCATGGTGACAGATCCTCGTGAGATATTGTGAATCAACAGTGATCCTGATCATCACCATCTATATTATACTGTACATGCCATATACAGTGTATTTAGCATAGCGAGTCTAAATCTAAGCGAATCAGGACTTTGCGGCGATTTCGCGAGTGGTTAAATTTGCAATCGTGGAGTGCAGTACTGAACAGAGAAATGTATATGTGCGCATCACATTCATATAGGGATCAGAGTCAATCTTTTTGAGTATCTAATATTCGCGAATAGCACCTCTCACAAAATTTGTGAAAATAAAAACCTCACGAAATATTCAGCATATACAGAAACCCATCATTCCTTAACTTATTTCTGACCCGTCTGAAATACTCGCTAAAGAAATGCAACCATGAACTTCTAGTATTACTCTCCTTATACACAGACACACAGATAGACACACACAAGTAAAAGCATTACTGCAATAGTGATTGTAAAACTTTGCTCAGCCAAATGATGCATGTAAATCATTATCTAACTTTAATGCTATAAATGCAAAAAAAAAACAAAAAAACGCCAGATTTATGAACTTAATAAATAGGAGAATTCCATTTTTATGTTATCTAACTCCTTTTTTTTTCCTTCTCTTTCTATCCTTGACTGTAGGCATCCCTTGATCTGCAGTTAAGATGTTTACACTGTTTATAGCCCCGTTATGTGTGGGACTGGATAATTGTGTCATATGGGTATGTGTCATAACTCTTTCCATGGGTTTTATTCACAATCACTGAAGTATATCTTCTATGCCCACACCATTCATTTCATTTTATGATTGTGCATACTTCCTCGTGTGTTCTTTGTTATTTGCCTCTTCACTCTCTTCATATCAATGAATGGAGAAATAGATCAAACTGAGTCAAACATAACTGGACAGTTTACTGTTTTAAAGATCCACTTAAGTGTGCATCCAGTTATCTACTTCATCAACTTCTGAAGAAAGATGTTCACCTACAGCACTGATAGATTCTACCTGACAGAGCAGATATCACTGAATGGATTTCAATTCTGCTTTTGATAGAAAAGTCTGGCTCTCAAGTCCAGACCTGACAGCGCTCCCCAAGAAAAGCCTTTAGATGAGACTATCAGCTGCGATCTCAGTAGCCTTCCTTAGAGGCCCTCTTGTATTGTAACTGGAAGAGAAGCGAGCACAGGGTTGTCATGGGAGACACAGGCAAGCCACCACTGAGAGACAAGCTCCAGCGTTAGGCCTTTGGAGACCTGTCTAAATTGCTTGACTTACACAGATACACAAATTACAAAATTTTGCTATCAGCATTCGGCAGCAAAAACGTCACAAGCAATCAGCAGAGCTTACTAATAATAACAATAACAATGATAATAAATAGAACTTAAGCAAATGACAAATCTGTACTGCGGGCTGACAAAACAAACCTAGCAATTCTATTAATCAGACAAAAAAAAAGAAGAAATTGTTCAGCATCTGACTTATTCAATGCGAATGATGTGCTAGTTTAACTCATTGAAGACTAGTAGTCCCAAGTACACTCCGGCAGATGTCTATGGGAAATGTGCGTTATAGCAAAATGAACTTGTCCTCAACGGGTTAATCTTCCCCAAGCTCAGGACTGATGATCACATTTCAGGATTTAAAAAGACCCTTGTGCTCAATTGCCCTCATCTTCATCTCGAATCGTTCACAACTGTCATCACTAAATGACTGAAGAGAGGGCCTTGGACAAAGGCTAAGATTTTAGGTGATTGTCACCTTCCAAATCCACCAGGCCAGATTGATTTGATCCCAATGGCCTCCTGAAGATCATCTGGATCACCTTAATCTCACACCAAGTTCAGAAAAAAGAATAGTCTCCATAGAGAGACCCATTTTCACCATGACCTGGCAGGCCTGCGAAACGTGAGAATGAACCCGTGAAAGAACATTACTGACACATGTCACTTTCCTATCGATATCTTTTGTATCAATTTATAAAACAAATACTGCTTCTTTCTGTCCTTATTTCTCACAAGAGTTTCATCAGCATTGGAATCAAAGCAGTTCGTTCATGTCTCTGATATATGGCGTGAAGGAATTTCAGTACCCTCTAATATCATACAAGAATGCAATCATTTTGAGGGGTTAAAGGAATGGTACAGCATTGGTGGAGATGAAAATTGGGCTTTAACTTTTTCGTGAGATACCAAGAAAACACTTATGAAATAGTAGAAAGCATACCATTTTAAGAAGAATTCAAAGTTTATTTGATGAAAATCAAATTTGGAATAGCTGAAACATCCAAAAACAAAGTAAAACAAAACGATAGTAATGAAAGGTGGGTCCCACACTTTATTAGGATTACTCTGTTTTATTATATCTCACCCATTTCAAAACCAATTTTCATCGAATAAACGTTGAAATCCTGATGGAATTACATGCTCTTTCATATTTTATAAGAGGTTTCTCGCTATCTCACCAAAAAAAAATTATAAAAACCTGAAGTTAAGTCTAAACCAAAACTATATGACCCCTTTAGTGGTCAATTCAGTGACCTGACTTTGGATCCACATCCAAGAGACTTTTCAGACTTTAAGCATGATAACTTTCATTCACATCATCCTATCTGATAATTCATCCTTGTAGCCTGTCATTATACTAAATAAATGAGCCATCTCGTTGCATGTGTTGCCTAGGTCAGACTCAAAGAGAAAGAAAGAGGAGTATCTGCTAATTCATCGTCCATGACTTGGCAGTGATCATATCACTAAAAACAAAATAGCTGCTACTGAGGTAGACTTCCTCATGGATCATCTTTGATGCTTCTCTGAGCATTCTCCTCACTACCTTGGGCTGCTCAGTGACTCTTGTGGTAGGGGATGAGATTTCAGATGAGGCGGCAAAACATGACACTTATGCACACATCAAAATGAATTGTGCTAGTCCCATGTACTTACATTTGTGTTTGTACCTATAGCCTTCATGTTCTCTGGCATTTTTTAATTTCATTTTATCTTACTGCTGTGAATACGCATAGTCTGAAAAGTTTTGAATTCTCAATATTTCTGATCACATTTAAGTAGATTTGTTCTGTTTTGGCTTGTCTGTCGGCAATACAAAACAATAGTTTTGCATAGCATAATTTTTGTGCAAAAACTACATGTAGGACTCTGCTGATGTGGCATTGTGCCTGGTTGTTGCAATCCTCAAATTCAGCTGGTTGAGTAGGAGGTCACACTGTGGAAAGAACTGGCACACCATGGCATACCCAAGATATTTGTCAGTGCTCAAACATTGGATCATAATTACAGAGAGAAGAGACTGCGTGCCCAACTGTTGCACTCTGCTCAGATTGCCACAGCTCAGATAGAGTCAATGGGGGTTTTGTATCATTTCATTCATTTTGCACGGAGCAACCTTGCGCGACACAATGATGGTGGAACAAAAAGCCACATGTAATACCATTAGTGTAGGACCTGCCAAGGCCAACAGAGCTTAAATTTAGATGAACAACTATAGACTGGAATGTTAACTGGGGCAAAACCTTTTTCTAGCCTCACTTCTCAACATACATGATTTAATCAAATGCAAATAAATGCTAATAAACTTTTATTGATTCTTTACATTCATACCAGGAGGTAGTACTTGGTGGCAAGCATAACTGAAATAAAGCAATTTACTGCAATCTGACTCATTTATCAATAGAAATGATAAGCAATGCCACGTGCAATATGCTGGTGAAGATTTATCACGAACTGCAGTTGCTCCTATGCAACAGGTATAAAGAATCCTGTAAAAAGAGACTAGTCTTTGCTACACTAGTACATCACTATGCTTGATTGAGTAGACAATATATTCATGTACACCACACTGATGAGCAATCAAGGGAAGCACTATATTCAGTTGACACGCTAGAAGACCCTGTAATCTCAAAGGAATAATGCACGAAGGATCTGTTACCATGACAACCGACAACCTCCCTGTTCAGGGGGTTTCTCTGATAAGATATCGGGCTTCTGCATTCGCACAAGAAAGGACAGACAGCGATAGCAAGTCCATCTACCCCACAGGATACGAGAAAGGTTGGAGCCGTCATGAGTAGACTTTTTGCAACATTAAACTGTACCTGAAATCCCTATCCTCCAAAACAAGGACTAATCATACTCAAAATACTCCGTATCTGAAATCCCTATCCCTCAAAACGAGGACTAATCATACGCAAAATACTATCAGCTTCCTTTCCGTATTCCCTGACGAGGTTAGAGCTCATCCATCTCAAACGCAGCACGATTTCAAAGATTTTCGCACTGTGCTTCATGTATATTTCATTTTCCTTGCCAAAAAGAAAGCAAAAACATACCAAAAAAAAAAAATGTGAAAAGCCGCAGCATCTTCCTGGGGATCAGATGACATGCATGGCAAAATTCTGGAGCTGCATAATGTAGTCCAGATAAATAGATCACGGAACACGAAATGGGTGTAGCAAGTAACTGGGATGGGAAAGTGGTGGGGGTAGGGGTATTTGGGGGTCATGGGGATGTACTGTAAGTTACAGGGGTAGGAATGTATTGATTATCTCTGGTGGGAGGAGTGAAGATTTTCCAGGGGGAGAGTATGGGAAAAATTAAGTCATGGAGTTGGATGGAATACATAATGTAGGCTTAGGCTTCTATATACAATGTAGAATTACATGTGCTCTAAGAAAGATCTCATTTCTGTTTATACTTTAAAAGTGTCAAGAATTTAACAGAGAAAAGGAATTTTCCAGAAAGAAAAAAAAAAAGAAGAAAATGAATAGAACTTCAACAACACAAATGCATACAAACACACACATAACACACACATACTAACATCATACATTTGTACTTACACACACCCATAAATACAAGTTGATTTCATTTTAAAAAAAAACCCGAAGAAATGTGACATTACAATTTCCTTTGCTAGAACATAACTTAAAAAAAAGAGGGGAAAAAAGACAAGCTTTAACCAGTTTGAAGTTCTGCATCTTGAATTCAACACATTCACATCTTATAATGATTACCATTTACACTTATTGTGCCACATCACTTCATGAGAAATTGACTCTGCTATGCTCACAGTACTGTTGTCAAGAAGCAAGCAATGGCACTCTAAAATTATTGTAATGAGCATGAAACTCATCACTAAATGATAATCTGTTATGAAATGAATACTTGTGAAGAGGTGATATTATCTTCAAGCATTATCTGGAAAGTACTCAAAAACAAGGCTCTACAAACTTCTCTATGTTTCTCTCTCTCATTTTTTTTCTTTCTTTATTTTATCTTTGATTCTGAAATTCTCTCCAGTTTTATAAGCAAAAACAGATATTCATTTTATGGAAATAACAAGAATATAATCATTCTTGTCTGTTTAAAAAGAAAAATATCTTCAAAAATAGCTGTTGGGTCAGAAGATAGTGGATTTTGTAACAATCAAGGTCTTTTCACACACACTCAAAACATGCAGCCATTTAAAATTTTTTAGAACATGATGCAAAACCCAATAATTCTTTTTGAGAGAAACCATCGCGTAGAGTCCCCCTGGTCGTCTAGCATGAGGTCAACATACGTTTCCATGGATACCAGCGAGCAGGCTTTTCTCCTGGAGAGAGGTGGCATTTTCTCGTGCGCACATGTGTACACTCTGCCACAAATAGCGCCGGTCACCAGAAATGTGTGCCGTGTTCATGTCAAGACCATAAAAGAGTCCCCTCATCTAGCACGGGTCTAGCACAACCTCCGCAGGTTGTGCTAGACTAGCGCTAAGCTGTCTGGCATGATATTTACACATGAACCTCAGACTTACGCCAGACTCATGCTATACGTGCTTTGTGTCATGACCGTCCCCATCATCAGAGATGAACATGGCAACACTCTTAGAGGTTGTTCCATGTTTTAAGGGACTCTAAACAGGGTATAAAACCCGAGCAGAGAAAGAGCAGGGAAATTTAATTGCTACGCAGAATTACAATTTAGGTATTGGAATTATCGTCAATACACCCAACTGAGGAAGGTTTGAGGATTCTGCAGTTTTGCATTTCTGAGTGCAAAGAGGGGCAGTGTGGCTTCTGTCCAGATACCCAGCAATCACTCTTGAACAGAGCTCACGAAGCCAAACAAGTGGAAAATAGCATGCATATTGAATTTCTTTTTGCTGTTCATCTGGACTCACTGGTAGCAGTAGTGGTAGATGCGAGTAAACTCTAAATTTATGGACTGTAAAATTTCTTATTGTGTTCATCCTTTCTCTTTTGAAGAGGTAGGTTTCCATGCATAAATTTAACGTTCATACAAACAGTGCAATAAAATCTAATGATACCAAAAATCCAGCTCATTCGTAACTCCCCAAACAAAGGATTGCAAATTTTCACCATTTTCGCAAAAGAGGTTGAAAGTCACCAAAAGGTGCATCCCAAAAAAACATGATCTTGAAGTTAATCCTTACACATGACTGATTCTTTTTGTCATTCAGGAGACTCATCACTGGAAAACACCCCACCCTCTTCAACAGTCATTGAATTGCCCAATTCAAACTAACCTCCATGATTCTAGTTTGCGAACATACAGCCAAAATGCATCATTCATTAATCTGATGATTCTAGTGATGCATCACTAGAATCATCATTCAAATTATGCTTTCTCCGCTCATGTGCAAACAGTCAAAGACTACCTGCAATTTCTCCTAACCCTTTCATGTACGAGCAACCAGAACTTTCAGGTGCTTTCCCCTTTTAGGAATGGAGTGGGAAACGATAAAATGTCATTTGTGCAATTTCAGACAGACTGCAGACATAATATGCCACTTTTTTCCCCCAACCATTTCTTTTTATATCTTTCTACATGTACTTCTCTCTCTGAGCTATTTTTTCCCCTCTGTCTTTCTCCATCTCTTTCCAGCATTCTTTCCTTGTCTAATGATGGTGAGATCCATGCTAAGGCAGGCTGGCACCTCCATTATTAGGGCCTCCTGTCAGTCCCTACTGATAGCCTGTCACTTGCCATCAGGCTGAGGGGACGGAGAATTGGGCATGACACTTCCCTCCCCCTCTGTCTGCCCACCACACCCCCTCAACCTCATCCCTCACCCCCTCAGAAGAGGAGACAAGATAGATAGACAGATAGACAGACAGACAGACAGACAGACAGACAGACAGACAGACAGACAGAAAAAAAGCAGACAGACAGGCTAAAAGGAAGATGGCCAAGCATGCAAGATGACGTAAAAATATATATACACAGGTGAACAAAGAGCGACTCTAAACATACCAAAGAAATAGAGGTATGGAAAAGGAGTTTCGGAGGAAGGAGAGGGTATAAGGAAGGTTGGGGAGGGCTGTAGGATGGGTGGGGACGGGTATTGGATGGGTGGGGATGGGCTACTGGAGGGGAGGGGAGGGAGTATGGGAGGGGTGGGGATGGAAAATGTGCCTGTATTGCATTATTTAACAATCATCTTACTGAAGCCGGTGAAAATGGTTTGTTTACGAAACACACCATTCAAGGTCATGCACATTCTAATACGAGATGGTGATCCCCAAATGTTCTTTCAAAGATGATAACCGCAAACTTGTGACATTCACAAGAAGTAAGGGTGTTTGTAGTCCACTACGGTGACTGATATGCTGTCTGAGGTACTGAGCCCAACAGTACCTACATCACACATCCATCCAAACTTTTGTAGGCCACATGTCAACCACATATCATGTTTGATTGATAATGAAGAGTTTCCAAGAGATACCTTATCATCCCCCAAATTGACCCTTTGGTATGGATCCTAAGACAGCAGGAATGAGCTGCCTGTGGAGACGCTTGACTTCACATTCTCAGACCCGTAGTGCGCCAAGGACGTTGCACTCCTTCAAGTTTGGTCCCACCCAATTTCCAGGATTTTCATGGCGAACAATGTGATGCATCATGGCAGAAATTGTCTCCTTTACTATACATGCACATTATACCTGAATAGGATGTTATGAAAGTTATCTCATCAGTAAGTAAAATCATAATAAAGAGCTAATTGCTAAAGTAGCTATCATAAATAAAGGAGCAGTATTTCTGGTCAGGATAACCCACTATATTTGACACTGTATGTAAAATTAAAATAGTTTTATAGTCTTAAATGAAATTGATCATGAGAAGCATTTTGACATTGATATGAATAATTGGAACAGGAAATAAAAAGTTATATCGCTTTCAGCACTCTTGTCCATATAGCAACTTAAAACAGCGACAACAAACACACAATACCCCCTAACACATACATCAATGGTGTTTCCAATAAGGACATTGATAGGAAAACCTCGCAGAAAATTTACATCATCATCTTCACCTCGCACAGAAGTAGACGTGATGAAGGCATCAATCATGGCCACGAACGACCTTTCTTCTGGTCACATGACCAATTAAACATCAGATTGCAGATACTATTCTCTCACCACGAAATCGAACTTTGCATCACCCTCAAATTAAGACATTAAGGGGTATCCGCTTCCGCAAATCCGATACCTCATCCGAAGCGGTGAATCCTTCTGCAGTTATTGGCGGAACCCCAGAAGAATCACGTCGCTAGGATTTCATGTCAGTATTCCAGGAAGGAAACAAAAAATCTTTCAATCATTCTCAGACGATGCTTGCTGTCCCTATGATGTCATGGAATCCAACCATAGGTGCGAGATTTCAGTGTTCTGTGCCTTGGGAGCAGGACAGGATGGGTTCTCGAGCAGTGAATCCACCGTTCGCCCTCGGCAAGCATGCAGATTTTGTCCACGGCAAAAAAAAAAAGATGTTGTGAGGAATCATATTCATGCAAAATGCATTTCTAATCATAACAGATGGCCCAGACCACTGTCACCAACTGCGAACAGCAGAGGAGTAAATTGTTGACCTGTCAATCACATACCATGTTCTCAGTGTGTGTGCATGCAAGACTATGTGCGAACATGCATGTACAATACAAATATTTTTCCCAGAGCACATACTGTAAAACAAGGAATTTTCGCGTGCACTTTAATTTTGCGAATTTCGCGAGCGCCAAGATTCGCGAAATTGAAATGCACGCGAAAGTTCATGTTTACATTATATGCATTGAACGCCAGTGGCACTTCGCGAAAATTTCATGCCACGAAAAAGGCTGTCGGCTCCTATTCGCGAAAAATTCATGCCGCGAATATATCATGTTTTACAGTAGTTTGCCACAGAAGTAGATACAAGTTTAAGCTACCTGTATGCTCTGCTCTCCCTTAACGTGTTAACTGATGATGAGCCTGCATCAAGAATCAGGGAAAACTTTATTGGACGGATGGCACCTTCAGACTAAGATTTGAGAAATATGTGTATGATGAGACAACAGTGATTTACATCTGCTCCAGCTGAACAAGAGTTCAATTGACCATTTGAAAGGGCTCCTCGGCTACATTGAAACCATGACTCAAGCACAACGGGCTGATTTTGCCACAACATGCATTTCCCATAGACACCTGCCTGAGTATACTTGGGACTCGTCTTCCGCAGGTCCGTGCCGATGAAATGCAACATAAAAAAAAATGAAATGAAAACAAAACTCATACACTGTACATAAAACAAAACAAAACAAAACAAAACAAAACAAAACATAGCAAACAGACAAGCATAGTGATGAAACTACGGCACACAACTAGAAAGAAATTGATCTTCATTTGCTATGTACACTGGGGTACATTAAATAAACACAACTAGTGCAGGCCTGTAGAATAGAATTGCCCATCAGAGAATAAGTGTACCAAAGTGTAGGCTCATTGGTAAAGATTTCTTGGCTGCATAATATGCTGTGTAGGCCTACAAAATTGTACACAATTCATTTCACAGATTTCCAAATACATTTCACAGATTTCCAAATACATAAGAGTTGGGTCAGCTTCCCATTGCATGATTTCCCAATGCTAACGGATCCCTGTTCAGACGCAAACCAGTTTATACTGAAACTCGATAAAGAAACGACATACACATTGTATAAAGAATCATTGTAGAACAAACAAACCGTTTATATGCTGATCTCAACTGTTCTGGAAAATGTCATACAGATACACAGTTTCTCACTGCGCATGTTGTTATGGTCACGATGTCGCCGCTAGTGAGGGGTATAGCATCATCTTATGCGCATGCTCGCATTAAGCCTCGCCCAGTTATACTGTTCTACAGTCACCATACATTCAGACGCACATAAATGTAATGGAATGCTGATTCGATATCGAGTTCTACAAGTAGTTCAAAACAATGCTCTGACCGTCGTTTCATTATACATCGTTTTGTTAGGCAGCATTCACACGTATAAATTCATCGCATAGTTATACCGTTTTGGTGTACGATAGCTATACCGTTATGGTATATATATATATATATATTTTTTGCGTCTGAACACCCTGTTGCTCTGTCTTTCTCACTGTCCTGACTTTTTCTTGATGCTCTGTCCCCGTGTTCACATTGGACCCCACATTGTGGGGACAGTCACCAGAGATCTTATCTTTTTTATGACTGACCGTCCACATTGGTATCTCGACTGTCCCCACGCTGCGGGGCAATCAGGGCTTGGGTTGAGCCCTGCCATTTGAAACCAGACTTGGCACATGCGCACGTTTAAGGAATACACCTGGGCACGATCAATTACAGCCCAAGGTCACTCTCCCCTCCAAATTTTGTCCCCGGGCTCGACTTGCTTTGCGGGGACAGGGGACAAGTCCCAGTGAGCATCCACACTAAGGTTTTGGAGGGGAAAGTCCTGCACCGTGGGACTTTCCCTCAAGACGACATGGGGACTAATGTGAACGCGGGTAAAGGCATACTTGCAATCTTCCTCATTAAAGGGACACAGTCCTCACGAAATTTAAAAAAATATGTTGTTGTTGGTACCTCCAATGAACTACTTTCACCAAAAACAAACTTTAAAATCACCAAATAAGCTCGTACATTTTGGTTGAAAAAGTGTGACTCTGCATGGTGAATATGCTAATGAGCAAGTCTTGGCGGAGAGTCATACGTCGTCGATGCACAACTCTTCCCAGCCGTGTTCTGCTCGTTATCCGTACGCTCCCTAGTTTACCCGGATGCATGAAGACGTCGGTGGCTACTCCGACTCGTATTTGACATTGTTTCTACGTTGTGTGTGTGTGTGTGTGTGTGTGTGTGTGTGTATGTATTGTGTATTATATTCGCACGTGTGGACGGTACAACTAGATGATAGATCTACGGTAGATACGCGTACGCACCCCATACGCGGTTTGCCCTTCGCACTTTTCCAGTCTCAAGCGCAGCTGCAGCCCTACCTGTCGCCGCTCATGCATGTTCTATAGTACGTACAGAGTGTACATATTTGTAGGTAGAAACTATTCTACACAGGCCTGCTAGTACACTACAGGGGCGACCGCATTCAGCGTCGTATGGTCAGGCTATCTTACATCAGTAGTTTTGCTCGAATCGTGCAGAAAATTTCCCAGGAAAATCCTTTTTTCCGTCCCAGACCAACAAAAGTATCGTGAAAGGTGAGCTGTATGGCTGGGAAATTTCGGTACAACGATGCCGAACATAAGAAACTTAGGGCCTACAAAATCTCGAAATCGTGTTGTGACCTACCTGTGCGTGGACAATTTGTGAAGCGATGTTTTTACGTGGACCGGCAGGCTGTGGCCCTCGGTTATGTTATAAACCGAGAAAACTCCTGAAACCAGATGCAATCCTGACCATTTGCTCACATGAGTTATAAAACAGAAACACCTCGAGCATCGACTTCGAAGAGAACCGAGGGAAAAAAGCGTAGAGAGGTAAGGAAAGTGGCTAGCTATGTTTAATTTACCGTGGGCCTGCAGCCGGGGTTGGACTGCAGTACAGTGCCACTGAGCTAGCTGCTGCCAGTGCCGACTGGACATGCACGGCAAAGTGGAGCGAAATCATATCCCTACGACCCCCTGTGTTTACCCTTCCCGGCTCACGTCATATTTTTTTTTTTCGAGGAAAGGCGATTATCTGACTACTTACAGAAATATTGAGATACAAACAATATTTTCTTTGAAGAATTCGACTCTCTCATGCACAGGTTATCTTCGGTTTGAATGCCAAAATCGACTGGACGGAGTCGAGTGTACTGTGTATGTATACATTGGTATGGTAAGGATTTGCGCGCGAGAGTGGTTTCTACGCTAAGAATTAGAAGTATGCAACACGGACGGAAGCTAGAAAACGACCGTGCCTATTTGATGTCAAGTTCATGGTATATTTGGTTTAAAAATACATATAAATTTATGTTTACAATATTAATTTTTCATAAATTATACATATCTAAGCTTGAAATATTTTGTTTGAAATTATAAAACCACAAACTTTCACATTATATGATAAAATTGCAACTAATCATTTGAACACTTAAATTGGTTTTTAAAGGCACGGCTGTCAACTTGGTGAGTAGGGCATGCACTACGTAGCATCTTTTTGCCGGCTCTTTCACGATCGCTTGCAGAAATTATTTTTCAAAAATCGCGTACGGAGACAATTTTTGATGTCCAAGCGTATAAATTGGTGAAAGTTTATATTTTTTACTCTTCTTAATTATCAGTACAGTGAAAATCTCAGGACTGCTTCCCTTTAACAAGCCCTTCACAGCAACATCCAGCCAGGGGCGATCTAGAAATAAGATTGATTATCCATCAGGGGACAAAAATGCATTGGCCAACCAACCATGTGCCGGTGTAAAGAAAGGATTGCTGCCAGTGAGCAATTAAATTACGAGGGAGATAGTTCTTGAGAGTTCATGTACCACAACTCAATGGCCTACTTTCCCCCTGACTCGGCCAGCTTGTCTACGTATATGTGTGTTGGGGGGGGGGGGGGATCCATACATATTGGAGGTTGTAATGAATAGGGTAAAGGACAGACTTCGATATACAGAGAAGGAACAGGATGGGGGGGGGGCACAAAGGGAGATTTAAGGTGAAGGACGAAACTACGAGATGGAAAAAGGGAAATGCATTAGGGATTGCATACTTGAACAGATACCAAACCTGTAAATAGAAGCAGTTTTCTTTGGCACATTCCCACATTTCCCATTAAATTTCACACGGAGATGGCATTTGGATTTCAGGTCAATGTATGTCAAATTTAGCTCAAACTAAATGCCAAAGTAGCGGTGCTTCAGCATTACCATGGTGACTCACATAATCACGTTCATGAAAGAGTCATCAATGTAGCTGTCTTGAAATTGTTCTCAAGAAAATGGATGATCATGTGGAACTGAGATGTTCAAGAAACAATCATGTATAATATACAGTACAGCTCTTTCTCTCTCTCTCTCTCTTCATCTATGTACGTATACATACATATGTATACCATGCTGCGCACATGTGACAACAGAGAAGGCTGGAACAAGTGTCCTGCATCAGCCATAGCCAAAAGGCTATGACATCGATGGCAGAGAAGATATATATTTGTCCAATATCATCTAGGAGTATAGAGACTATATACAGGGGTAGAAACATTTAAAACGAGTACAAAGATATCAAAGAAGGGTCTAGTGCATGTCCTGAATATGGGTGACAGGTGAAGAAGGGTTTAATAGCATGGATGCAGTTTCAGGCGGGGTCAAAAGGGTGGGGTGGGGGGTAGGAGTATGGGGGAGCACTCCTTGCTTGAGGGGTATGAGAAGTGACAGACCTTAACAGAGCTCTCTGCAGTTCTGTGGTTTCAATTACTGCACATGGAGAGATACTCCTGTTCAGACGCAAGCCAGTTTATACCAAAACTCGATAAAGAAACGATGTATGAAGAATCATCATATAGCCGACAGACCGTTCAGATGCTAATTTCGACCATTCCGGAAAACGTCGTATAGATGTGCAGTTTCTCACTGCACATGTTGTTATGGTCATGAGTGACAGGTTATAGGGTCACCTTTCGTGCACGTTCCCATTAAGCCCCGTCCAGTTATACCGTTCTATGGTCGCCATGCGTTCAGACGCACAATGGACACGATGGAATGCTGATTCATTATTGAGTTCTAGTTCGAAACGATGCTCTGACCATCGTTTCGCTATACATCGTTTCGTTAATCAGCATTCAGACGTATAAATTCATCGTATAGCTATAACATTTTGGTATAGCTATACCGTTCTAGTATAAATTTTTTTTTGCGTCTGAACACCCTGAAAGACCCAGTGGATACAACTAGGTCCATAGTAAAACTAACAGAAGCACAGTAGAAGCGTGGAGATGACAAACTTACACACAGAGACCTGTCCGGAGGTCGGACACTGCTCTTCCTCGCATCCAACAGTCCCCCTCTCTCCACAGAATTCCAGGCCTAGTCTAGCCAACCACACCCTAGCTTGGCCGCACGGAGATGATCGGGTCTTGATGGCTCTTCTGTGAACGAAGAGAGAATAACAATAAGTGATGGCAAGGACCAATATAATAATGATATAAAACTGACAGAGGAAAGGTCCTTCCATGGTCTGCTGTGAGCTTGTTTTAAAAAGCCCACATCCTAATTGTAGGTCACTGATAAAAGAGAAGGCCAACATTATTTAGTTCTGACATAGCTATAGAGTTTCTTTGACCCTCCTGCCTAAATGGAAGCATCACCACCATGAGATTTCTTGTAACATTCCCAACCTTTGTCCCTTTCTTCCTCCTCCCCCCCCCCCCCTTCCTATTCCCAATCCTTTACTCAATTGATTTTCCTCAAAATCTACTCAATTTGGTGGGTAATGCAATAGTTGGGGTTGATTCACAGCATAGGGATCAAGGCACCAATGTGGCACCCATCATCATCGAGGGCAAACCTTTGTCATGAGAGGAGGTTAGGACATCAAAGAAATCCTGCCAGTCAACTCATGGAATTTTTTTTCTCCCCACAAGGCCACGCAACTCACACGTTTATAAACACAACCAGTGGAGGAAATAAACAAACAAACAGAGACATATACTGAAAAAAAAAACCCAAAACAAAACAAAGCAAACTAAACAGAAGTGTGAATTCTACAGATAAAAAGAATATCTGCAAGAAATGTCACTGCTAACCTCATCACAGAATGTGGGGCAATCTTTTAAATCACTTTCTGTAAAATACAGTTCAACTTGCTCATACATATCATACTGGAGAACATCACGTCATATTAGCAGCTAAATCTTTTCTGAAAAAGAAGTACACTGTAGCAAATAATGCAGCCAAACTGCAGCCTCCACTGACCATTACAACTACAGTAGCATCATCCTGCCCTGTAACTGCACATCCCTCGGGAGATCGGGGCCTCACTAACGATGCGACATTCAGGAAAACTGTCTTGATCACAATCTTAAACGGTATCAACGTGCACAAAAGATAGATCTCCAAGAGCTTATCGAACACAGCGCTCCGTGAATGATGACAATTTCCTTCAAAGCATTGGCATGTCATTTCTATGTGACAGATTAAACCAAACGGTCGGGGGACAGTGCCTCATACAAATACCTCACACAACTACACAAAAATGTAACATATGTTGTAGCAGATGTTCAGCTGACTGCATTTTGTCTACTCACCATTTTTCAACTGCACTGCACATATAAATTCAGAAATTCCTCATCTTACAAGAGGACCATCTTGACCTTGAATAAAATATCTTTGATTTATTCCAGGGGAACACTTATGAATATGAGATACAGTCTGCAATGTTCTTCTCATAGCATCTATAATACTCCTTCTTTAATCTCATGGCACACTTTATCAATGGCATCAATTTTGAGTCTGGCTGCCGGAGACTAGACTCACAAACCGTTCTCAGCATGTGCGTATGCTCTGGAATGCCCACTATCCTCACTCTAGGCCTCCAACAGGTTGAAACTCGGATGTTGGCCAGAAGGCCGCGAGGACGAGAAGGACATCGGAGAGAAGATAGCGAAGATGGAGGGAAGTGAAGGAGAAAGAGAGGGAGAGAGAGCAGATGGATGGAGAGAGATTGTGAGAGATGATATATCATCTGGTCTCTTCTTCATCAACAGTTTGATGTCCGCATCACTTTTAGACCAGCTCCTATACTCGCTCACAACACTTTTCTTCATCCTGTTGAGCTCGCTGATCCTAATTAGCCCTTGAACCATCGACCCTCATCCCACAGAGAAACCTTTATCAAGTAATTCTTTCAACCAGTTCTATCAATCATCGCCTTAAACCAAAAAAAAAAAAAAAGCTGCCATTCAAAGGGCCATCACTGTCACGCACTCCCCCTGACAACATGCGACCATGTAAAAAAGACGGAACAAGGGGCTGTGAGCAGAGACAACTACTGATGCGCTCCCAGTTGGAAGAGAGCGAGATGCGGAGGATGGGGTGTCCTCTCTGGCAGGGGCGCCGGGGCTCCTGAATTTGCACATTCCTTCCATCCGCAGTGGCACACACTTTGATGGGAACGCTCCAGAGCATGAATGTGTGTCAACACATGTTACACATCAAGGGCCGCAGTCTCGTTCCCCGCGCAATTTCATTTTCGGCTTCTCTTCTTTTTTCTCTAGCAGCGGGCAACGGCTGCAGTACCCCTTCGTCCTCTGGAACTCGATGGAGGTTACTGGAACAGTTTCTGTTGGAATATGGATGAGGAAGAATAAAAACTGAGTAGGCATGTTTATGGTGTATAACCACTGGTCTGCCCCTTGTAAAGTTTGTTGTTGTTGTTGTTTTTAAATGACCAAGCACAGACTCCTCGTAACTTCCTCCCAAAAAGAGGCATTCAGCACAACATAAGGATGTTTTAAAATGTAGGCCTAAATGAATCTGCTTTCCAGGTTCAGAGCAGTAAGAAATATATTTTCTAAATTTTTTTTTTTCACACGAATGAATCTGCTTTATAGGCTCAGAACAGTAAAAAAAAAGATTTTTATCCTATCTTTTATTTTCTCATTTGAGATCGTTGATCAACGAATAATGTTGGATGGTGTAATGACGAGAGGTTAAAATAAAACAAGCTACACTCCATTTTTGCTCCTCAGTCTATCCTGAATTATTAATATCATTATCATTATTCTTTTGTTCTTTTGTTCTTTTGGGGAGGGGCAGGATAAGGGTAGAGTTTGAGTCTTCTTTTCTCTCACCAAAGGCAGTTCGGTCAAGCCATATCCAATCTCACACTAACCTGTTGCCTCAAAAATATATTAAAACCGGTAGCATTCATACATGGCACGAACACTTTGGACAGTTTTCCATAAGCAGCGGGGAAAGATGATAACTTGAGTGCAAGAGTTGGAATTGATGAGAACTGTATGTTTAAACATTGAAGAAATAAAGCAAAGCAGTGCAGAGATTTTTGCTTGTTTGTTTGTTGTTGTTTTTATATGACAGTACGGACAGCCTACTTCTTGTCCAGACCTACAAGTGATTACGACTGCAAGTTGATGTTCCATGATTATGCTGGAAAATAATAATGTGGAGCTTGGTTGTTGTGTGTGGTGTTTTACTTCTTCATTTGCAATGATATTCATAGTATAATGTTTGCAAGCTCAGGGATAATTTTATGAGGATGGTTTGTGGAAGACCATGAACTTCACCGAATCATTATGTCATGTTATTGTCAGGACCTTGCAGGCTTCAAATTATAATCGAGAATAACTTGTCAAAAGAAAAAAAAAAAAATCCAAGTAAATGCCCAAACTCCATGATAACAACAATCTTGCCTGCAGTTCACTACAATGTCAAGCATGTGATTCCAAAGATATTCGCACAATGTGAAATGGAAATAAACACAGGGAACCACAGAAACCCCTGTATTCTGAGAACAGGGCGATCCTGAAGAAAAAAAAAGTCAATCCTGTTGAAGATGGTGTCAGATGCATCATCGCTGCATGTCTGCACGTATTTGTCACTCAGGAGATGCCGGGAGAAGACCATGGAAGCGAGAAACCGAGCGCCAAACAGCAACAATGGCACCACGAGAACCCGCGCCACGTTACCGACGCTGGTCGGCACAGCGACCCAAGCCATGTGGTATCTTCGTCTCCTGAATACTCTGCCAGGCTGGGTGGAGAGACAGAGAGAGAGAAAAAAAAATCTATATTTGATCACCCATCCATTATTGATGAGTGCATTTAATATGCGATTACAGCTAAGAATGCGCAGGTCAGATGGGAGATTGAAGGGGGCCCATCACTGGAAGCAGGAGGGGGGACGCCGGGAATATTTTTGGCAACTCCAGACCGCACGAGCAATGCTGGAGGAATGCTCGCTTGTCAAATTAAGCTCACATCCATGTGGCCTCAATACGCCACCTTGCGTTAATCAGAAGCAACAAGACACATTTTTTTCTCTCTCTTTCTTTCCCTCTCCATCTCCCTCTCTCTCTGTATCTCTTTTGTTGTACGAAGGCAGTGTGCGGTATTCCATCTCTCGGTGGCGCATTCCAGCGATGGATAGGCGGGTTCCAGTCGGAAACGAGCCTTTCTCCCGACTGCAGGGCTGGAATCCCTTCAATTACGGCCCAGCCACTCCACATAACCGGAACCATAATAATGTGCCTGCATGAGAATGCACATGTGTCAGCAGCATTAATTACGAACACGCAGAAGCTTTCAGTGGAGCGTGTCATTCAGACGTGAGAGGTGCGGTGGTCTCCCCGCGTATGGCATGATGTAACGCTCAAGGCAAGAATGTTCATTCCCCTGCTTCACATAATTGACATAGTCTGAGACACACCCCCATCATACTTTGTTCTAATCTCTTCCCCCTCCCCTTCCCCCATTGATTACCGGTAAATATCTATGGAACATTTCTCGGCTCTATGTTTTCATTGCATTCCTCTGTCATTAGTTTAATGTCAACCTAGCAAATAACAGGTGCACCACTGGAAATCCTGGTACTCCTTCAAGAGGAGGCAATGCAGATGAAATGCTATGCCAAAAGCCATCAAAGTGTCTTGGTCTAGTTTACGACTCTATGACCAAAGTAATTGAGTACATAATGCAACATATTTACTCTAACGAACAAACACATCAATCTACTCTATAGAGTTATTCTACAACACCCTTTTTTTCTCCCCCCGGTATTCCCCTGCGTCATTCTCCTCAATATCACAACGCGGCTTACCATACTTTATATTCTGACCTCAAAAAAATTATTACCATCTAATTCTTTAAGCATATCTGTACCAGGTCAAACACACTGTGGGCTGATTGGTTTGTCTCAAAAGACTGACAGAGAATATTTTTGATAGCATCTCGGGCCAACTACCCTACCTTATAACTGCCTAATTAAGCACTTTGAATGATAAGGGTTATTTCATATTCTAGATTGTTGTTGTGGTTGTTTTTTTCCATCTTCCAGAGGAAAACTAAATTCCACAATCTCTGGGCTGTACAAATTGGAAGTAGACACCACCATTTGGCTCTTAAGCCTCTAGAGGTGGCCACATTACACAACAGATTCAACTTTCATGTGTCTGCGTGAAACTTGAGAGAACACAGCGCAACTCATTTTTGTCTTTGCATTTAAACTACAACCTGCACACATACCATTTGCATTTGGTTGAATATTTACTACCCTGACCTCAAATTACCATTGACAGGATAGTAAGTTGCTACTTGTTAATGACGGCCCCAATCTCTGGAATTTGGGGGGGGGGGGGGAAATCACTGATAATAATAATAACAATAATAATAATAATAATAGTAACAGTAATGATGAAGATGATGATGATGACAACGACAACGATGACGCCGCCGCTGCCGTCGCTGACGATGACAATAACAGCAACAACTATGATAATAATCATGTAGGGTATTTGTAATGCCCTTTACCACTCTTTCTAAGTGCTCAGGAGATATAGGAGGTGATACTCAACAGTGTCATGACTGGCTTTGATAAAAAGTATAATAAAAAGGATAGACTTATTATAAAGTCTGTGCATTCAGTTTAGCGCATGTGTATTTGTATTCTACATATATCTGTTTTTTATAACTTTTTCCTCTAACTTCAGTTTCATGTTCTCATTTGCTATACCTGAACACTATGACATTTTCATGTTTTTGATTGTCCACTTCGAATGTCCATTGTGCATTTTTGGCCATCCTATGATTTTTTATTTATTTTATTTTATGATTTTTATTTATTTTATTTTATGATTTTTTATTTATTCTATTTTATTTTTTATTTTTTTATTTACTGGACCCAGATATTGGAATGATGTCCCTCTAGATATCACTTCTTCCTTATCTTTATTCACCTTCAAACGCAAATCAAAACAATTATTACTTAGTGGATACACACTACCAAGCTTTTAGCAACCTTTTTATGCTCCCAGTCTTTTGTCCTTGTCCGCAGCACCAAGTTATTCAAGTTATTTCATGGTATCGATACATCTTATAATAATATAGCATTTTTGTTATTCAAACACTGCGAGATTTGTATGCAGTCTGGTTTGTGCGATATCTATGTGGTTCATCAGTTTATTACTCATCGATTTTTTGTACTGGTGTAATTTTAGTTGGTCAAGACAAACATATCCGTTCTCCGTGTAAAATTATATGCCTATGAACTCGGGAACCTACAGTTTTACAAGCTTTAAAGCTTTTATGTAGGCCCCATCATATTTCTTATACTTACTAGTGACATTTTCACACAATATGACCATGTACATTTGTGTCAAGTATATTTTCTTTTTCTTTTTCTTCTACAATCAAAAGACATGATTGTATATATTTTGTATTCTTGTTTTGTTGTCAATAATTTTGTAATCTCATCATTGAGAAAATGGAAATATGAAATAAATTTGAACTGAACTGAATTTTGAATGACTTCTTGCATTTTTGGTCTTCCTATGGCAAATGTACCCTTGAATAAACTAAGCATGAAATTAGACTGAAAAACCTATATTAGGAGCATCCACATATGTTAATCTTTCCTGTGCATACATAAATAGAATGAAGGTAATTTATACTTGACAAAGGAATAGCCACAATATAGTTGGAAGACATCCCTTGGGGAACGTCACGGTAATTAATCACAGTTTGGGATCTTTTAAAGTCTTGCATCTTTCCAAGTGCTTGGAATTCCTAAGACAACTTTTAAGGTTCAGTCTTATGGTTTGCCTTAATGGTTGCTATAGCTGGATGACGTATGTACACATTCCCTGGCCAGATTCAAGGGCAAACTCTATCCCAACGCTATGCATGACTACAAAGTATACTGCTGAAATATGGGGGGGGGGGGGGGGGGGGGGAGAAGAAATAAGATGATGAAACATATTAAGAGTTTCTTAATAGGGCATTCACATTCTAAAATGGTCATGCTTGACTGTTATGCTTTTATGTCTCCGATCTATTGGCGTCTGTTGGTTTGTTTTGAATTTCACTCTTCTTTTTTTTTCACTCATGAGGTCCACATGGTTTTAAAGGGATGGTATGATTTTTGTTTGGATAGGGGATTCATATATCAACTTTTTTTTATAAGTAGAAACCTCTTATGAGATATTAAAGAACATACAATTCGAAGGGAAATTCAAAGTTTATTTGATGAAATGGCTGCAATATCAAACAACAAAGTAACACAAAGTGGTCCCAATAAAAGGTGGGTCCCACCTTCCATTGTGAATTTTTTGCTTATAGATATCTTAACCACTTCAAGACAAATTTTCATCAAATAAACTTTGAATCCTCTTATTTGTATGCCCTTTCATATTTCATAAGAGGTTTCTCATTATCTCACATAAAACCAAAACTATAGCATTCCAAAACCGATATTCAAGAGGGCTTAAAACTTTTGCCTCAAAAACTATGAAGAAAGTCACACATCTAATGATATGTCTGAAATAATTTTCTGAATATTGTTAAAGTTACAAAGTGTTCAAACACAAGCATGAGCCTCCTGGCTGACTGTTAAACCGCAAATGACATTGCATCCCACATTAAAAAAAAAACCAAAAAAACAAAACAAAACAAAAACAAAAACAAAAACAAAAACAAAACTCCAAAGGTTCTTGACAAAAATGTACCTACAGAAACACTGACTTGTAAGAGCGTGTAAGATAGGCACACACCATGAAGGCAATGATTTAGGAGCTACGCTTCTCAATCACAATTTAGGTGTCAGATTGTTCAGACTGCTAGCATTGAGCACAATTCAATCACCGGAAATCTCTTGACTATGACTGGTGGAATATCATTTGAAAAAAAAAAAAAAAAATATATATATATATATAGGCTGACATACATATACATACACATATACATATACGTTTATGTATATGTATACATACATATACATAAGTATATACATACATTTCATGTCTTGGAAAAAGCAATATAAGTCTCCTTTCAGACTTGTCAAAAAGAAAGAGCCTTCAATATCATGAAACCTGTCACTAAATATGTTTACAAATGACTTCTTGCACTAGTCTTCATGGGCACCATGATAAGTCATTTGATCATTGATTCATCATCAACAATAGGACAGTAAGTCATTATGACTGTCTATGCATAAAGGGGAAAGTATTATTGTTCCTGAGTTTCAGTGAATCTATTTCTTACTTTTGTTTCTCGCTGTTCACGGCATTCTTCGAATCTAGGATGAGTGATATAGGGGAGCGTGTCTGGCAGAAAACTGCACCTAATTGCCTGCATGCATTGAAAGCTATCAGTTCAGAAACCCTCTTTGCTCACGTTTTTGTTTTTTGTTTTTCTTGAGTAAAACCTTTTGTGCTGTCACTACAAATTGCATCCACATTTATTCTAGCCCCTTTAAGTTTAAAGTTAGACCACTTTTGAAATCAAGCTCAGATGTTACAGTGCACTTGCATATTAAAAAAAAAAATAGAAAGAAAATAAGGGGGAGGGGAGGGTTAGTTTCTCTCAAATACCTCTGTAGGAGGTAGACTGAGAGACGATATTAGTACACCAACACAGCGTAACTGTACTCCACTGTATAATTAAACTGCCAATCTTAGGGTTCAAATAGGACTGTATGCAAACAGCTGACAGCTGTAGTCTCCAGCATGCAGACCTTTGACAAAATATTCCGACCAGCGTACCATTTCATAACCCGCATTTCCTGGCTGGAAAAGGCACAACAGATGAAGAGAAACTTCCAAACTCCAAACAGGACTAGGAGAGCAGTTAGCAATTACGACCGGATAGGACGTTCACACCAAAAGCAGCTGGAATATCAATTTATTACAGAATACAGGCATGCAACAGAAGCAACAAGCAAAGGAATTTAATCATATAAATATGCATTTCATCAGAAATTCCACACTCCTGTGATGGATTTCATAGATATCTACATTTTAAGGTGATCCAGATGTTCATATTATCTGGGGAGAGATACCAAACGATCAAACACATTTTGTCGCACGAACAACAGAAATCAGCTGATGCTAAAATAATATATTACAAACATGATATAGATACTCATACCCATACCAATACCCATAGTCAAATATTTTGTGTTCCATGTGTTTTAATCAGCAGAATAGATATCAGCGAACAACCTAAACAGTGTCACATCTTCAGTGCAAATAAATCTGCTTTTAATTCCTTAAACAGTTTAATGACATGAATTCAAACAGAGAAAAAAATAATGTATCCTTTGCACCAAGCCATTCTAGAGTTGTAAAGCTTCAACAATGCTAAATTTGAAAGGCGATGTGAATGAAGTAGCTAGTCATTTGTATGACATAACAGTTAAGCACATACCAATCACACAGTTGATAACATATTTTCATCAAATGAGCATATTAAATTGATTGACAATAATATTTGTTGATTCATATTAAAACTAGAAATGTCGCTATGGCGACTGGTATGCCTCCGCCGTAATGCATGATTCTCCTAATAGGTCTATAGTACATGTGGTCATTGTGTGATTACATTTTCACAAAATTGGCAAAATATTAAAATGACATATTTGTCACAAATGTATCGAATGTTCACCTTCCTTGACCTATGTTTAATTGGATGAATAGGAGAGCATGTATTTGGGGATTTAAGAACTTTAACTTTGACTTTGACCCTTTCATAAGTTTACACACTTGAGTAATTTTCAAGGTATGGAGAAAAAGTGCAATTTCTGTATTGAACAGTAAATTGTTATCATTTTCATCTGGCCTTTGATTCATAAGAGAATCACTGTCAGGCAGAACACACATAAATATATACTAAGTTTAAAGATAACTTGAGCCACTTCCGAGATATGGAAAAAAAGTAAGTTCAGCACTTTCACTTGCTCTTTGACCTTTTGACCTTTGACCGTCTTGGCAAAAAAAAAAATCCCTGAGAATCTCTAGTGGGTTATACATGCATACATCAAGTTTTAAAAAAATAATCCTGCTGGCATTGCATAAATATAAGGAAAATAGTAACATTTTGAAGTATTGCCCTTGACCTTTGACCCCTGACCTTTGACCCCATGAACCCCAAATTCCCTAGATAACCACTGCCAGTCAGTACATGCATATATACTTTGTTCCATAAAGATACCTTGAACAATTTCCAAGATACCTTGAACAATTTCCAAGATACAGAGAAAAAAGTGAAATTTTAACATTTTACTTGACCTTTTGACCTTTGACCTTTTGACCTCATGACCCCAAACTTTCACCAGAGAATCTTAATTGCGTAATACATTTATACACTAAGTTTCAAGAAAATATCTTCAGGCATTGCATAGATATGGGGGAAATAGTGAAATTTTAAGCATTTGACCTTGACCTTTTGACCTTTGACCTTGAGCATGTGCAGCCAAAAGTTGATAGGCACAACTTCACCCCCTAATACACATACATGCCAAGTTTCATTAGGATACCTCAAAAGGTTTTGATAGTTACCCTGTCCACAAAATTCATTACGGACGGACGGAAGGACGGACGGAAGGACGGACGGACGGACAACCCGAAAACATAATGCCTCCGGCACCACTTCGTGGCGGAGGCATAAAAAAGGCAATAGACTTATTTCTAGTCTGATTATGATGAAACTTTCACCAGTGACGGATTCTTCTTGCTCTATTAGTTAATTTGATGACTTGTAGCAGGGAGGTGACACAAAGAGAATGTGAATTGAGCTTTTAATTATCTTGAAGGAATTCACAAAATTTTGGAGAACAGCAACAGGAGTTCATCAGAGTTGCAGTCCTACAAATTTATTCATTTGTGCGCTGTGGCAAACACAGACCTTCACTGACTGACTACCCTGTCCAGTGTTTTGGGGGTGGGGTGGGGGTGGGGGGGACTCTCTGCTAACACTTTCGGAGATTGACATCGTCGTCGTCGTGGGGAGGAGGGAGACTTTTCTTTTCAGCTGGGGTCAGAAGTTTGATAAGAGAAAAGTTTCTCCGCGGGAGGCAGAGTAGAAGCAGCAGACTGGAAATGGTTGGCTCCCGTTTCATTCAGTCGCTCCAATTTCAGCCCGAATAAAAAAGGGGGGAAGATGTCAATGAATGTGCGAGTCTCCCTAAACTCCTGGGATCGAATCCGCCGTGGCATGGGGGCAAAAAACAGAGTGACAGAAGGCAATCGGAAGGGCTATAATTGTGGCCTCTCTTCTGCGAAATCAAAAGTTAATTCGCGCCAATTCTCTGCAACAATTGCCTTTCACCCACGCTACGTCTGAAAGAGATCAGGCTGATCCCGCCTATTGAATTCATCCTTCGCAGCGAGGCCTCGCTTTCTGATAATTTTTCTTTTGTCAACTCCAAAATTAAAAGATTTCTACTTGCCCTCGGGGTATGAAAAATATCGCACTGTAATGAATACTATTTGCTGAGAGCTAAAGCGGTAGATTCTAAGGAGAGAATATTTCAAAACCTCAGCTCACTTTGAGGGATATATGTTTGCCTGATTGTGGCTGCTGAGATTTGTCTTGGAGATTATCCTTTCAACCCAAAATAAGGGCATCATGCCTATTCACGGTGCCATAGTAGACACAGTACAAACTTATCACATTTACTGTTTTCATTGCCCAAAAGCAAACATCAATAGCAAGACCACATCTACTTGCATGTGGTTGAAATCAAATCAAAACGTGTCACTTTCCACTTTTAAAAAAAAAAAGTTGAAAAGATTTTGTGACTCATTTTGTCAGCTCAGAAATGTAACTGAGAAGTCACTTGGATACTGGATTCACTTTGGTATCCCAGGGGTCATGACCTCTGTGGAAGTGATTTGACAAGGATGAACTTACCTAACCCTGTTCCACATGCAGCAAGTTTGCCTACAATGCTGATGCAGTACCTTCTGTGACAAATTCTTGAAATCAGTTACTGCGCTTTGTTTGCAGACTGGCACATATAGTAGAGTGATTTCTTCCCAAATTGTCTTGAAATTAATTGTCCATTATTAATAGAGTTTACCTGATGCTGAACAAAGTCTTTGGAGTTAGAGACCTTCTCATTCTTGAGACCATATACACACATGGACAGCAGGCAAGGTGTAAAACTGTTAGTGCTGTTTGAACATTGGGTTAAAAGTCACATACTGAAGACAGCTTGAAGACATATCAAACCATTAACAGAAAAAAACAACTATGATTTGAAAGAAAAAAAAATTACCTCTTTGGATACATCATAGAAAGAATGGTAGAAAGAATGAGTCAACTGGAGTAAAGACAAGAGGCATGAAAGCAAAACCAGCGGAGAGACCGCAAACTCCCGGTTCCACCACCAAACTCAAAGGCCCGCCGTGCCCTAGCACCAGGGGTGTGATTGGTTTGATGTGGTGCGCACTGCAGCCTGATCTGTCCCTTGAAGCCGCGGCAGGCCCCGGGGAGTGTTGGACAAGGTTATAAATGGGCTCCAACCCCTGGGCCATCTGACGATGCCATTGCCGCCTTTCCACTTGGTGCAAACTGCAAGACCATCTGTTCGTCCTACCCACTTCACACCCAAATGGTTATTTCCTCTAATCTCTGAGATGTCAGAGTGTGAAATGGAACTCTATTCTACAAGCAGTTCTCTACTTCTACATCATCCCATTTACATCTTGCAATAAGAAGCATCCATCATGCAGCTTGGCCAGGAGGAAACATCAAACCAAACTGAACACAGTCCTAATGTTGTGTGATCCCTACCCCCCTTTTGAGTTTCTATCAAGAGATAATGCACCGTGGCATACCTGTGCTATTATCTCCACGAAACCAAATCTCGCCAACTGCAGCTGGCGTCGGAACAACATGTGCCAAATGCTGCAGGAAATGAAGTCTGGTCTCAAATCTTATGATTAGAATTCCCACTCGAGGGTTTGGAGCACATCTTTGTCCTGTCATTTTGAGGGGGAGGGATCATACTTTGACCACAAATTTGAAAAATTTACATACTTGTGCTTTGCCATCATGTTAAAAACATATGGCGACCCCTTTCTCATCTGAAGCCCCCATCAAAGTTGAGATGGCATTGTAAACATGAGAAGCATGTTACATTATAGATGCACCTGAAAACTTCTATTTAAGAAATCACATTACATAGAAGAGTGAGCAAATAAAAAGCTGGGGTCCACCATTGTCTTCATCTTTTATTATCATGTTTATCGATGTCCCTTGATTTTCAATATATCACAAACACTGTACTAGCATCTTAATCTTTAAATATTACTCAGCACAGGTCCTTTTTCATGTAGTGGTACAATATGTACTATGTATGTTGATGCTGCTTTTATGATCCCAGATGTGCATATAAACACATATTCATGCATGTTGGTCACTGTATCGTGTACAACAAGAGCTGTGTTCTGTTCCTGCTATGAATGGCTGAAACATCAATTTTCTCTACCTTTCTGTTAAAGTTGATCTCAATGAAAAACCCAACAAATCTCCCACCCCCTCGCCCTAATCCATAACCCATGAATTCCATCATTTAAAAAGGAGAACCTTAGCATTAGACCAATTACCACTAAATCCATATGCTCAAAGAAAACAAACACACACATTGTAAGGTATAAAAATCAGTTTCAAACCCTACATATCAATTCTCTTTGAATTTTAACGTAAATAGTTCTCTTCATGAATGTGTAGAAGCCAATCATGATGCATTGCAACATTGCGAGTATAGGGCCTACTGCCTGGAATAGTCTTTCTTGCCTGTGCTCATGCTTTTGACCGGGTCGTGTGGCAAACTGAGTAAATTTGGCATAGGCCTACTGCAAACTTACAAGTAAAAACCATTATCAAGCTACCAAGTGTACAAAGAGTAAATAGAAGACAAGTATTAAAGATACTCTGGAGCCCTGATGTATATACAAAGTATGCACATTATATAAATGCATACACCACTTGATTCTAGCAAGTACAAATCCAGCATTTGTGACTTATCTTAAACTTCTATAGAAATATTTGATTTCTGAAATTAGTTTCTACTCAACAGTGTCTCAGTTGTTACACAAGCACTTTAGGAGCAAACTCGAACAAGACAGTCATTTTCCAAGACTCTTAATGAAATACAAAGCAGAAGAGTTATAAAATCAGTTATTTCTCATTGCTGAAAGACAACAAAATAATATCTTACCTCAGACAGTATCTTGGAAAATCAATAGAAAATGTGTTGATTATTGTGTTTCTCTCTCACAAGCAAAATAAAAGGTTGGTATGATTATATCTCACAAAAGAGACAAAACTGAAATACTGCTTAGCATACTTACAATGGAATTGTAGCAATTTTTTTTAGTCAGTTTTGTGATATTTTTGTATTTTACTATTCATCTTACTGGTGGTAGATGACACTACTACTCAACCTTTGCTGGAGTCTCAAGGCTGTACCGATAACTTCAATGTCAGCAGATTTACGTAACATTTATTCACAACAACTTTCTCCTGGAAGAAAATTTTTGCTGGTGTGCAGTGTAACATTCAAGAATATAGGCCTACAGTTGGACACACAGCTGTTTTAAGTTTCTTGTGTGAACAGCACTAACCTTGCCACAGACCTATTTCGAAGACATCAACTTGAACTCCCGTATGCCCGCAGCAGTCATTAAGTTGGAAGGGGAAGAAAAGATGAAGAACTGAAAAGAAATATATCCAGGGCTCTCTCCCCCTCTCTCGCTCTTGCTCTCTCTTTCTAACTCTTTTTCTTTCTTCCTTTCCATCACTTTCCACCAAATCAAACTTCTGATGGAATTACTGTTGACATGATGGGTTCTGCAGGAGTGACAATTATGGGTTTAAAGGGACACACTCGAAGAAGTTGCAGCACATGGCATAAGAGCAACATAAGGCAAACATTTAACATTATGTCCTTGGTATTTAATACCTGTGCCACAGAGACAAACAACCACAAAATTTGGACAGCTATAACCTTACACCAAACAAAAGGTATGGGACAACATATCTGCCCTGGTGTATCACAGCCACCAAAATTCACACATTAAAAAGTTAGGGAGGTTCAGAAAAGGTGCATGTACGCCTAATACTTGCATTTCTTGCACCTTTTTTAATCTAGTATTACAAGCACCTTTTCTGAACCTCCTTGACTTTTAAATGCATGAATTTAGGCATCACCGGCTAGGGAGGTTCAGAAAAGGTGCATGTAGGCCTAATACTTGCATTACATGCACCTTTTTCAATCAATTAGTATTACATGCAACTTTTCTGAACCTCCCTGACTTTTAAAAGCATGAATTTAGGCATCACCGATAAAATCAAGCCCTAAGTCAAAATATTAACAAATATTTCAGATTTTAGGTAGCCTCCTGTATAATCAGGGTGGACTTGTCAGCTATGTATGTACGACTACTTACATTACAGACAATTTAATTCTCCCAGCACCAACATCTCAAAATGCCATTAGGATTGTATGCAGGCAAGCCACCAGTGGTAACAACAGACTTGTTCTCAACAAGACGTAGCTGATATTTCTGAGTTTGCATGGTGCATAATTTAAGATGATGGTGAGTTTCTGAATCTGATTTGATATCTTCTGACTCCAGCCCTCCCTCGGATCTGTAACAAACTCCTGATGCCAAACTGTCTCATAATAACTGTAATTGTGCCAGGTTTCACTGAATTTTGCAGCACATCTCTCAAGTTGCATGATGAGAGTAAAGGAAGAACATCTCTCCATTATCTCTGTCAGTCTCTCTCTGTCTCTCATTCTTCTGATCTATCTATTTATCAATCCTACTAATATTTAATACGAAGGTACTGTAAATGTGGACATTTTCAGTATAGAAATTTTAGGGCATTTCAGGCGAATAGCAACTAGTGCAAAAATAAAAGCATGCGAATATTTTTGCTCGCCATATGTAATACTGATTCATACTTCAATTCCACGGAATAAAAAACACATGAAATTCACTTTTGCCTGGTGGCGAAAATTGGCTCATACGAAAAGTTCCACTTTTACAGCATTGTAATCTGAACTCAAACTCGATAGCATGCACTGCATAATGCTGCACAAAATGATAGACAAGTGCTGATCTCTAACCTCTGGTATCACTTACGTGGTACTGGCATCTCATCTGTGACACTAAGGGTGTGTTTATGCTCAATTTGCGAAGGCAGAATCAGCGTTTTGAAACGCTGATTCAAAACGCTGATTCAAAACGCCGTTCACGGGAGCACTGTTTATGCTCACTTTCTTCGAGCCTTGGCAGAGCGTTTGCGATTGCTTCGCTGACCTCAGCAGAGGCAGGTCAAATTGGGGCGCGCGCTGCGATCGGTGGCCTGGCCTGGGAGAGCAGCTGGGAAAGACACGCGTATGCACAGTACATGGGAAAATTGCACAGGCCAGGGTAGCTGGCTGGCCGGGCGCGCCCTTTTTCACGTGAACCGGAAAGGCGTTTAGATGACGTCACTCTAAACGCGTATAGAAACGCTGTTGCATTTATGCTTCCCCGTCAAACGTGATTAGTCAGAAATGCTGATCGTAAACACACGTTTTTGTGCGTTTTGGATCGGCATTTTGAATCAGCATTTCTATCAAAATGAGCATGAACGCAACAGCATTTTGCACTAATCACTTTTCAAAAGCCTGATTTTGGCCCCCAAAATGGAAGCATAAACGCACCCTAGGTGTATTCACATTGATGGTGAAATAGCACAGTCCTCGCATATAGGCCTACATTGGTCCCTGCGTCACCCCTCAAGCTGCAATGTGAACACTCGCTGGGACTTGCCACTACAGGTGTGCTAAACACTTGAAGGGCTAATATTCACAGAAGTCTAGGTCTAATGTCCATTTCAATCTGTATGAAATCTGATGCACATGTAACTAGCTTCATCACTTTCATTAGGGAGGAGGGAGGAAAACAACAACAACAACACCAAGAATGGAAAAAAGAAAAGGCACAGTCGCACTGTGCTGCCAGTGCTGAGTAACTAATGAAGGTAATAGTCACCTGTAATTTACCAGCATTTGGAGGGCCATATGGCACTGTTCCAAGAGTATTTTTTTCCCTCCATAGATTCCATGCTCTTTTCATGATCATCTCAGCCCTCCCCCCCCCCCCCCCCCCTTGGATCTCCCTCTCCGTCCCTCTCCTCTCTCATATGCCCCTCAACACTAGTCATAAAGGAGAAAATAAATATCCGTTCTTGACACTAGTGCTAGCAAGATTGATGGCAGTTTACCCACAGAGAATTTATCACCCAGTTTAGCCTGAGAGACAGGTGGGTTTTTTTTGGTTGTTGTTATCTTTTTTCCTTCTATCTTTCTCTTTGAACCTAGACCTCATAAGCTCCTCAACTGTACAACAATTGATTTCAAGACGACCTGATATGAGAGGACTTGAACACAGGCGCTGCAGCAATACCCAAACCTTCATCGTTCATAAAAAGTTAAAGGGGATGGCTAGTAACTGATCAGTGGGAATCAGTGGGAATGCTGAGGGATGGTTGTTCCAGTCCTTGTGAGATTCATTTAAGAGTACATTATATATCTATTCTTGTGTGAAAATTATTTGCTTCAGAATGGTCTCATATTCAAGTAATGTGCAGTTTAATGTTTCCAGGTAAGCGTCCCTGGTCAGTGACGGGGCATTAATCTGCACATTACTTGAATATGAGACCGTTCTGAAGCAAATAATTTTCACACAACAGTAGATATATAATGTACTCTTAAATGAATCCCACAAGGATTGGAACAATCATCCCTCAGCATTCCCACTGATTCCCACTGATCGATTACTAGCCATCCCCTTTAATCGAAACCACTGTATCTCTTGAATATATGCTGGGATGAAAGACTTGTTATTTGGAGAGATTACAAGCTGACAATGAGCAACATACTACTCCCTTCCTATCAAGATGATAGATCTCCACTGGAACGGTTGGCAACACAGCCCCTGAGCTTCCACTTTTCAGCCAATCATATTATCAAAGGTGCATTCACATTTGACATACTGTGGTATTAGATACCATGATAATTTTTTTGTTTCCGATCTCCTTTGCAAGATACCACAGCAATAAATATTACAATATGGTAGGGCCTATCATTCTTTCGAATATTCATGAAATACCCTGGTATTAACTCTGGCCCAACAGTACACCTCTTAGAGGGAAGAAGTGCACACACGCATATCCCCAATGGAGAGGGCTTATAAATGCCATATTACACTTATTAGTCCACACACAAATTCTACCTCCAACCATAACCCTAATCCTAATCCTAATCCTAATCCTCACATCAAACTAAACCCAAAACTCTATCACAACCCTAACCCTAACCCTACATACAAAGGTTGTAAGTCCTTGGAGAAAATAAGACATGAGCAATTCTCACAGGAGCAAATGTTGTGTCACCAGCATAAATATGTAAACTTGTTGTGCACATCGCAGAGGACGTTAACTCTTTATGTGCCATGGTGGAAACCCCCTGTGTGCCACGTTATTCTGAGACACGAAGGAAGTCATGCTTTGAGAAAGAATTCTGCTTTTCCAATTTGTATAACTTCTACAAATTTCTGTTTATGTTGACATAATAGTAAGCAAAGTTAAAAAGGAATGCCAAACTTTGCTTTGAATGAATCGAATGGCAAATCTATTTTTAATTTGTCTTTTGAATGACCAGTTGCTACATTACTTTAAAGGCGTGACTTTTGCACATAAAACCGTAACAGAAACTTACAATGTACACGCAAATCTAGTCGGGAACACCGGTTGATAGTCAATCACCACAAAGAATGCAAGCCGTATGTGAGAGGAACAAAAGCGCGAGAAACACTTTCATTGTTCCGTGAGATTAGCGATTTTCGATCGGTTTTGGTGGCTTTGTGTGTTGAGCAGAATATGCGAAGTTGGCATGCCGTCGACCGAGTCGGACGTGCGAACGTGGCACATAAAGAGTTAATGGCAGAAGCTAAGTTTCTATGAATATTTCAAACAGCCAAGCTTGAGCAAAAAAACCAGTGTATGCAGACCCTGCTTTAAAGGGTAAGATAATCCTTTCCATATTCTCAAACATATAGGACATGCAAATATTCATGAACACAGGGAAGAGAAAAGAAGAATGCAAGCAGGAGAAGGGATTGCGTTTTACACAAGGCTTCACTTTGTTGGAAACTTCTGATTTGAAACAGCAGGGGCAGTGCTAATAAGGTAGCCAAAAATAGAAGCATTGTAATGGAAATGTACAATCATCTCACCCTATCCATACCATGGCTGGGAAGTGCATGCATTTTCATCATTCCTAGCAGCATGAATAATAAAAATATAGGTTTTTTAGTCGGCTCACTTCTGTCTATGCTTGTTTAAAAAAAAGTGTTATAAGAGTTTTCATGTCTGTGACAATTTCAATCCAAAACTCTTCACAATGAAGATTAGTCTTTTTTTACTTGGTACCTGTGTCTTTAACTCTACAGCTCTAAATACTGCAACTCATGATACTTTTGAGTTCATGTCACAGTGTGGGTTTATTGTTGTACTGTCTCTCCCACTCATTTCTTCTTGCATAAAACAAAAACAAAACAAAATGAAGGAGGCATCATATTAGCACATAATGCATAAATGCAAACAACAAAAAACAATGGAGGATTTCTATGACTGGTTTTCATTGCAAAAAACTGTCATTTTTCACACAAAGGAATGTCATGCATGCATCATTAACTTTGGTGAAACAAAACAGAGGAATGCAAAGAATGTAGCGGGAGAAGTCAGTATGCATAGCTCTCAGTCCATCTCCAGGATGGATGGTTGGATGGAAAAAGGTACGGACAGAGACAGGGAAAGCAGACGGGCCAAGACACAGCCGAGCAGAAAGGGGAAATTCCGAAACCAGAAATATCCTCTTGTCACTCGTGGGCACAAAATAGTTCCAGGAGCTGACACACAGCGAGGTATAATCCCGCGATCCGTAAATAGTAACCCAAGCCGAAGAAGTCAGTTAGCCAGAAAATGAAATGAATCCATCCCCAAGAGCCATTGCTGCCTCAGTATTTGTGACAGAAAGTGAGAGAGACAGGGACACTAAGTAAAGTTTGCCACACGTAACAACATACAGTCCTGTTTTAATCTGTCACTCATAATACAAGTATATTTGATATTTGTTACTAGTTTTGAAGTATTCAGAAAACCTTTGAATATTCTCTGAAGTCATGTATAAACATCTCCCATTTCAAAGTCCCTTTGAAACAAATTTCAATTCAAAACAATGCCCTATTTCAAGAAACAAGCCATCAAATGAAATTAAAATGAGTGGCAGTCTATTGATCACATTTCTCTGTAAACTTTCTTCAAGCAATTCCTTTCAAATTGCAGCTCCCTATTTTGTTCCTTGAAATAGATCATTGTTTTTAAATTTGTTTCAAAGGGGATTTGAAATGGGAGATACTCTAATGACTTCAGAGAATATTTAAAGGTTTTCTGAGTACTTCAGAACTAGTAACAAATATCAAATGTACTTGCATTATGAGTGACAGATTAAAACAGGACTGTACAATGTATGTTGTTACATGTGGCAAAGTTTACTTAGTGTTTATTGTTCTCGGCCATACTTCAAGAAATGGCAAAATGACATTAGTTTAACCTGGTGTGGAACACTGATTCATGTGGACAGCTTAGAGCCACATCACATCATGACTACAAATGAGATAAGAAAATCTCACTCTATCTATCAGGATCGATATCTCGCCAGAGAATTCACTCTGCGAAGAATTCCCCTCTTTTACTAATTGCAATGAAAATGAAAGCAAAAGGTCCATAACATTTCAAGTCAACCATGTATTGGCTACACAACAAATACACTGCCTATGAAGAACACCTTCTTTGAAAACTATGAAGTCATTTGGTCAGAATTTTTCTCTCTTTTGGTCAAGATTACGAAGACAGGCATTTATTGACTTTCTGATGTGTAAGAGCATAATGTCCATTACATGCCAAGTATACTTGGGACTTGTCCTCAATGGAATAAACACAGGCCTAAAAGATGAAGAAAATGTTTTGCTTTGTTTTGTTTTCCTGTAAGGATACTGACAAAATTCCTTCATGCTCCCATCCAGGTCCACTGGTGCCATCTCAGAATTGATCAGCTCAAGGTCATCTATGGCTAGACACTGGTTGTGCAATGCATTCATTTTACTTTTGAGTGGCTTTCAGCTATGATGAAGCTTGCAGTCAAAGAGGTAGAGTGGGTGCTTGTCCAGGGTTAAACGCTTGCCCAACAAAATACCAACATATTCGATTCTCCGAGATCCTGGCATTCCGCACGTCGGAGGAATACTTTGGCGACGTCCACAAGGGACTCCGGCGATGACTGCCCAGCGCTAGATAGGAGTTTGATGGAAAACTTGAGCAATACATCCCTCTGGTGACTATCATCCTATCGCCAGGAACACTCATTCATTTGGATGCTCGTCTCACACCTCCTGTGCTCATCTTTCATTCAACATCCAACCAATCTTCCCCCTCTCTCTCTCCCTGCCCCCACCCTCTCTCTCTCTCTCTCTCTCTCTCTCTCTGAAGTCTCCTTCTACCACACTTCCACTTCTGCATTATCTCAACTTAGATGCAGATTTGGGTCCATTCCCCCTCCCCGCTTATCCTCCTAAACTCAACCATGCCATAGTATCCATCCTCTACCACCAGATCAGCAGCCAACATGATAGATTCTTCCCCTTCCATTTGGACTGCCCCACTGATCACAATCACTTTCACCAGTGACGACTACGACAACTCTTTAATTCTATTGCCATTTCAATAGATTTAAAACATGTTTCATCTGAGTTGACTGTAGTTGCATCTGAAGCACAGCATAGTTTCTTAATGTTAAGCTTCTGATGACAAAAGTCTCTCTTGTGCAAACGTTCTGAATTTTCACTGAATGATATCACTCACCCTATCTTCCAACAGCAACAATGCTTATATTTGAAGTTACTTTATTACCAACAGCTGTTTTGACATATCCATATAGGACATCATCAATGCAGCATCGGTAGTTCAATACTTTCAGAAATCCCTACCCCCCCCCCCCCCCCCCTCCAATATGGGCAAACTCACTTTTATGTCAATGAACTTCCGAGCTATTCTAGCCTGTTAGCCCCATTCACACACAAGAATGATCAAGTTTTGGGATAGCATTGCAAAACTTGGCTGCGAGTAAAGCACTTTAAATCTCCAAACTGCACATGCCTACACAATGACCAGACACGTGCATGATCCATGGCATCCCCACCTCAGACCAAATGCAGCAAGTTACAAAACTTGAAGTTTTGCTCTCAGCTTGATCAGCTTCCATGAACACACCTTCAATGTGTCATATTCCCATTTTTATAAAATTGCAATATCATTCTGAGATGGTCAAAGTGAGCTTGCTAATGGTACCTCTCATCTCTACCTATGTCTGCTCATTCCTTCTCTCTCCTTCTTTCTCTCATTTTCTGCATCTTTATCTTCTTTTTACACATACCATCTATCTATCCATCTCTGTTTTGCTCTCCCAACCTGATTTTCCCACTACTTATCTTTCCTTGATAGTCTCACACACATTCTCCGTCTCTCTCTCTCTCGTTCTTTTTTTCAAACCTGTGTCCGTCATTGCATCTAATCTCCTTTTCCTATTTCTTCATTTATTCTGCCCTTCCCCACCCCTCCCATCCATCATCTCTTCCCTACAGTCCTGAGTGTGACTTACGAGAGAGGTTGATGTGGAAATGATGCGGAGCTTTAGCTTGGTGATGAGTGGTTCTCCGTGAATGAATGACATAAGGTCAAGTTACCTGTAACTCTGCCCCCTACTCCTACTCCAAACCCAGGCTCCATGAATGCAGAGCGTGAGCGAACATTTTACCATGATGCTACACAGCCCTTAATTCATTCACAGAGGGGCCCTGAGTAGGCCCCCTTCCCTTTCCAAGAAATAATAGCAGCAAAGCCCGTCTGCAAAGGGAATCTCAAGGCTACCCCCATAACAGCCTCTCACGCTTTTTCCATTCTCTGGCAAGACTTCCCAGGTGAGAGAAACGTGCCGGCGTCTATTCAAAGCAATGCCCATTGTACTGCACTATAAGCTTATTCTATAAAACAAATAATGAACCCAGACAAGCTGTGTATCTACATCTTCTGCTGAATCTTACACTGTAAATGTATTCATGATATTTGCTGCCTTACAACAAGTCGCACATTTCTATTTAAAACAAAACAAAAAAATGTAATAATAATCTACACAACGTGTAGCAAGTATCCTTTTATGTCAGTGAAAAACATATTCATTAAAAACATGAAATGTTCTGCTTTTCATTGATTCAGCAACTGTGGTGACAATGTGACAATACCAAAATTTGAAAAAGTACTTTGGGCAAAACAATCATCTCAAAAAAATGAAAATCTTTAAAAAGTTGTCTGCACAGACAAATGGTAGAGTTGAATGTGATTACTCCTCCACCCCCCCCCCTTCTATAAAATCATTACGACATCATTGCGATGTTAGGAAAATCAAATACAAATGACGTGATTGTTTTATTTTTTAACTCATTCTCCCCACACCACAATCATCACCACTATAAAGGGAAAGAATTAGTGACAAAATGTGTACAATGGGCAGCACTGTCAGGCAAAACGATATCAACTCATCCCACTTACATTAACTATGATCGATATTGCTCTCTCTTTTTAAAGAAAAAGGAAAGAACATGCAGCTATATAAATTAATGAATTACCTTTTTTTGGGTGTGATTTTAGTGAATCTTTCCTTGTTCTGGTTTGTTAACTGGGGTCCAGTTCCTTTTCTTAAATATTCCCAAGAAACTATCACAAAATTCAAGGACCTTTCCTTCCTTCAATGGCTTATGGCTTAGTGCATATGAAGGTGTACAACTGATGGTGCCTTATAGAACATAGGCCTACATGTTACTCAACTTCCACGGTCATTCTAAGATTTGGTGTGCGTGGCCACATGGAAGGGCCTTTCTACAGGTCACGACCTTTTCCGCAAACCAAGGTTTCCAGGATACCAGCGGCATCACATGAAAAGATGATCAACTGGGTTCAGGGTTGCATCCAGCATCCCTCTGGAAGTGTCGCAGGTTAGGAGATACGACCGATGACAAATCTGTTGGGGCCTCAACGTGAAGAGGATAGGGCACACTTCCGTGATGAGCATTAATTAATCACTACAGTGATACCTCCTCCACCCCTCCCCCACCCTCTAATTTGGTGTCTATGTTGCAGCTTTGATTTCATCTTAACCCACCTCCATCGACCCTGGAAGGGCAAGGACGCAGCTAGGAAAAAGGGGCACCAGTTTTGAATTGACATCAGAAGGACACGCTCCCATTGGCAAGGAGAAGTTGCTGTACCTACACCACAGAGAGTTTTTCATAATTTTACAGGAAAATTCACTGCGGAGGTTCTACCGATTAGAGTTATTTGCCATTGGGATATTGATACAACATTCAGAAGGATTAATATCACCGGAAATTTCCAATGAAAATGACAAGTGAGTGACAATTTGTAACATGCTTACTATACCCACTATCAATGTAGTACTGAAAATGATACGAATGCATAAATCTAGTGAATGATAAGATCAATAGCTCGAGACATTATGCAACAAAAAAGTTTAGGAATAAAGTAACATTATCAACAACAAAAAAAGAAAATAAAAGACTTGCAAGATTATAGAGCACAGCAGTTGATGGGTACATCAGAAATACAACAGATTCTCAGTCACATAACTTTTGCATTGCTGGACTAATGCCATGCAATTACCCTGGGTAGAATGTCTGACACAGGGCTAATTACAAATCATGTTTAGATATCAAAGATATTTTCACCTTTGTGTGGAAGATACAAAAAAAAAAGATTTTGCATAACAATGCTCATTTTCAATGAAAGAGCAAGTTGATTCACACTAGTTACAGAAAGTTATGTCTTGTTTTGGATAGTCATTCTGTACAAAATATGGATTCTTGCACAAGTGACTAAAGGCTGTGTGAGCAAAATTACAAGTTTTTAGGTCTCCACATGTGCAGAGTCTGCTAGAATTGACTTTTAATTCACAACTTTTGTGTTACATTTCCTTCTTATCAAACTCTCATTTATCTGCTTCATTTTTGGGCTTTTTTTTTGTAAATGTTTAATATTTTCACTTTTTTTCATAAGGTCGTTGCCATAACATTCTCTCTAATACACATTCTCTTTGACTTCAGTGCTTCGTTTTGGAAACATCTCATATCCGGAATTTCTGCATAAAATATGAATGCCAAAGATAAATTACAGGATATTCACAAAATTAAGCCTTTCAACTATTCCCACTACGTTTATGATATATTTATATGTTTTTGTTGGAAATGAAAAATAAATGAATGAATGAATGAATGAATGAATGAATGAATGCCAAAGATAAATTACAGGATATTCACAAAATTAAGCCTTTCAACTATTCCCACTACGTTTGTAATATATTTATATGTTTTTGTTGGAAATGAAAAATAAATGAATGAATGAATGAATGAATGAATGAATGTTTAATGTTTGCACTAGCAAGATACAGGTATACCTGGTGTAAATGCATGGCGACATCCAGCAGGATCAAAAGCAGAACATTCTCTTTTTCTCTCCCCTCTTTCTTCCCTCTCATTTTATTGGCTTTTTCTCTCACTGAATGCTTAGTTTCTTTCTTTCTTCCTCCTACCCCCACCCCACCCTCCCTCTCTCCTGTGTTGCACACATCATATCCCGTGCCATACGACACTGATGCCAGCAAATCTGAAAGCGAGAAAGCTGTAGAGTGCACACCAACCTCCACATGAAGGCCCAAACACAAAACCGTCATGGATGCCCTTTCTTTCTTCTCCCTCCTTTCTCCCGCTCTTGCCCATTCTCTTCAACTCAGCCCTCCGGAGAACCAGTGGCACAAACATACACCGGTAGAAAGTATGTATCTCGTAGCAATGTAGCAAGTTGCATGTAACACAGACCAGTCCTCAGAAGAGGGACCATATAAACCTACTCTCTGAAGCATTACATCAGTCGTCCAAGGCAGTATGGCCTTGGGACAATATTTTTGAAGATAGTAAAGTGCCAAGCTTCTTTCTCCGGATGGACAGCATTTTTCCCACCTCTATTTACTCTCATCTATGGGTGCATTGATAGCTACATTTTCTGGCTAAAACACATGGTTTTGGCACCATGTTTCCTGCCTTACATTTGCTTAAAAATGCAGCCACATCTTTTGACTCTATCACAATCTGCTTTTACTGAAAAAATGGAAATTTGGGATTTTCGCTGTGACCTTAAAAACATTTCCTTTCTTGAGCCACTTTAAGCAATTCTAAAGAGCAGGGAAAAACGCATGAGAAAATACATAAATAGAGAGAGAAAATACATAACATAGACTGCACTATTCACATTATAGTTCAAACACTTTTGTTCATACAGTCTGAAGATGAAGAAACCCTCGACAGCAAACCATCTAATGATGCTCCCAACTCCCTCAGACAATAACAATGATTATACAACGGGGTGTATTGATCCCTGCCATCTGATTGGATGAATACAGGTCACATGACATTCAGAAGAATCAGCTATCCCACGCTTACTCTCAATGGCAGTGCGATAGATGACTGCTGAACAGTAAATCAAACAAGCCAGCAGTGCAATAGATCCTAGGATACATTGAACTTGTGTATCATAAAGCATTGGTGCATATGCACACCTGTTTGTGCTGCCAGCAAGACCTAGAGCCAGATCTATATCTAGGCCTAATAATTATTGTTAGTTCTCCTCCTAGATAGGCTTAATGTTAGTTCTATTTTGGTCTAGACCAGGCCTAAATTGTGTGTTATATAAAACAAATATTCACTGTTTCATCATTCATGCAACAATTCAAATATTAGTTATTACATTCGGTGCAAGTTTAACCATTCTATTCATCTCCGCTTCACATCGTTGAATAGAACAGTTAAACTTGCACGCTCATGTAATATTCAGAATCATCACACTCAAACCTTGAATATTTGTATACTATACTTGTAACAGAGAGGTTATCACACAGAAATTGTGAATAATCATGGATGTGGGCATGGATTTATCTATCATGCAAGTATATATATTCTAGTAACTTGCACACGAGCACACACAAAAAGTCAAATATTCATGATGACCAGAGACTCCAACCCAAAGTACCTTCTGATCTGGAGATTCTCCCGCCTGAAACCTCTAGCAAACGGGAGACTCAAAGTTGATGTGTGCGAAGCGCGAAATTCCCAGGGTTCTAGATGCTCTCTGGTGCTATCTAAGGCTTATTTTTCAACATACGATAGAAATATGTAAGAAATCCTTTCCAACGGGAGACAAAGAGCCAGGGCGGGAGAAATTAAATCTCAAACGGGAGAACGGGAGATTTTGCAAAAATGTGTTTTCGGCGGGAGATCTCCCGTCAAAAACGGGAGAGTTGGAGTCTCTGGATGACCGCTGTATGAGTAACAACAAAACTCAAGTTTAACGTGCCAGCAAAGTTTCTCAGGACTTACCACGATGGGCTACTAGTACAATGGTAGAGGACTCTAGTGCAATCACTGTACGACATACCAGCATTCGAGAGGTCATAACTCCTTGGTCAATTATCAAATTACACTAGCATCTTCACCAATCTGTTACTTCTACATTCACTGCTCCTTATGCACCAGCACAGCTCACTCACTCATTCTCATGGATGCATTCTCCGAAGAGTTGTGGAATGCCACTCCCGTTATCCTCTGCCGTTTGGAGATCCTGGGAAAAAAAAAAAGAAACTACAGACTCCGGAGGGCCCCTTTCATCGTAGTAGCAGCACGTGTCGAGGAGCGTACCGAGTTGATGAAACCAACAGTGATTTGGCAGCGTGCCAAGTTGACAACGTGGTCCTTTTAACTCTTCTAGCTAACACATACTGAATACAGCTGCCCCCTCCCCCTCTCCCACCCCCCCCCCCCCCCCCCTTGTAAAAGAATCTGTTGTCAAATAAACTTGTGCTGTGCATGTATACATAGAGCTTGGGCAGGGAGTCTGACGGTCAGGGACAAGCACGAAGCAAGGTGCATAGTCCTCCTAAACCTGCAGCTTGGTAATGTAAAACAGCTCTTTGAGATAACTCCACATTATAACATGGATGGGAATGAGGGAGAGAAGTGGCTTCTTCGATGTGTGCCATACCATTACCATGCACACACCAGCGTAGTTCAACCAAAGTACCAAAGCAAAATAAAACAAAATAAAACAACGAGCAGTTAATGCAAATACCTTTAGTCCATGTGCAGCAAATCCAAATACTGTTGTCGACTTCGTTAATTCTTACAATTCAATCTGGTCACAGAAACTAACATTGAACAGATACTGCAAAATCTCTGCACACCAACTAGTATGTTAATGAGAGTTTATGATATCCCTCGCATGAAAGTAACCCTCTTTAATCAAAGCAAGGTATTCAGGGATAGTATCATGAAAGCTGCAACAAACCTCCATGTCAAGACACTTGTGAACATGACATCCCAAGAGAACTATGAAATTGCTATCTTGGTGGCACGACCATGACATTACTGACAGAGAAATCCTCATGCGCTTTTCACACATGAACAGAGAACATGCAATTTTTTTGTTTTTCCTTGAAAGTGCACAAAGGGGCCAACTGTCCTGGAAGATATGTAAATATATTACATGCTTGATATGTCAAGAATATAGTCGAAAGGAATATACAATATGTCTTCGAAGGCAATGTTCAATGAGTCATACTGCTCCCTGGTTCAGTAAGTATCGTTGCCTACTGAGATGCAAGGAACCAACAGACTAGTATCTCCTTGTCAGCTTTACAAGGACCCCTCTCCCCCTCAATTTCGCTGTGTAAATGTTAAAACAGCTCTGGTTTAACTAAAAACACTGCATAAGCACTTTCCCACCATGTCTAAACCACCTAAAACTATGATTGGTGTGTCAGAGCAGTGCCATTCTCTATCAAACCATTAACAGTAACTCCTGTTACCAGTGCATAATGTTGCCCCTTGCCTCTAGGTTTCTCTGCGATGGCATTTCTCTACCCGACTACTCAACAATTTGTGTATTATTCCCCACCCTCCCACAACCAACACCACCCTTACCCCAAATTACCAGCAGGAAAAAAAAAGGCAAAGAAGATGACGACAAGCGTAGTCCTTTTTGTCGCCTGAAATCAATTTGCATAGTTTGCTGTATCCTTCTAACCCCCGCCATGGACGGCTGACCGCGCGATAGGGTCTAGTGGTTCCAACACAGAATTTGGAGGCACAGATTACACAAGCCTCAGATTAGCTGGCGACAGCCTCTCCAGAGGAGCCAGACATTCTATTGAGGCGGGCGCTGTGACGGGGTGGAAACGATGATGTTCGTTCGTCCCTTTTTGAGCTCACCTCTAATCGAGTAATCCAAGATTTGTTTCATCAGGTGCCACTTCCTTTCATGCCCGGACTCAGCCCGATTTATAACACTTAGGCGACATGGAATGCGTTGTCATGATGAGCGCCGGGTGAAAGAGCCTTTGTCGTTCTACGCCACAATCGCTGAGCACCAAATCCCTGGCAACTGTCTGCACGACATGGATCATTAGCCCCCCTAGGTTACAGGAAGCTGAATGTATGCAACACGTATGAAGATTTGCAATGCAAGAAAACAAAATACAACTTGAAAAATTCTTGTTTTTTTTTTCCAGACTAAACACAAAAGGAAAAGTAAACACACACATCCTCCAGTTGTGTGGGGATAAAGTCACTTGAGTATAGAGAGTTACAAAAGAAAAACTTCTCCTATTCGTTTGAATATGTGCATCTGGGCAAGGGCATTTCATTTATGACAGGCTAGTTCCCGTGTACTGTTTGCCCAGTAGTCAGTTTTAGTCACCCTGGGCATGGAGCTACAAACGAAGCTCCATGCCCTGGGCAAGTGGATATTTGGGCTTGTAGGACCCTGATTAACCCCTTGAAAACTAGTCCCGAGTATCCTTGGCAGATGTCTATGGGAAATGCATGTTATAGCAAATCACCTCATCCTCAATGGGTTAATGACACAACCTGGCAAAGGAAAATCAAGATTTGGAAAAGAGCTCTACTTCCCAAGTCCAGGCATTACTTACTTCTCTCACATGGCTTAATGTGGTGAATAATAGCACAAATCATGGAGGTCACAGCATAGGCAGTAGAGAATATGATAGCTCTCATATTTGATTCCTCCAAGACAGCTCTCAATTCTCCAGAGACATTAAACAAAGAGGAACAAAACATATTTTTTTTAAACTGCTGCAAGTCCTCGACAGGTGTATGATGTGTCTTCTTATTCTGTCATACTTCGTCGCTTTTGACTGACGATGCAATGGGTGCACTCGAATGATCCAGATCAATATGAAAACCCCCCACATACACTCATTAATTCTTTTATTAGTCAAGAGTCAGCTGGTAACAACACAAACCAGATATATTTTCATCATTTGTATAAGAGCACTGTACAGGACAGGCCTTGCATAAACGCCAGATTTCAGGACTCCATACAGACAATATTAAACAATGGGCATGACTTTCTCCAATTTTGTCTAATATGCATGTAGACCTGCTGGTGTCAGTTGTATCACTATCCTTTGTAGAAGAATCAAATTATCTCAGTCTTTGTTTTTGCCGGTATGAACACGGCATCTTGGCATGTTTGCACTCCACTGTCATCCTGAGCCTCCATGGTTTCATGATATATTATATGACAAATTTCTAGCAGTAAACTATGATGAAGTCTGAAATGTTACAAGGTAAAAAGACATGCCTCTATCTCATGGAGAAAAGATGAAATATCATTAAATAGCTCTCCACTGTAAAGACTAAACTGAATGTGCAACGTCTGTAAAGCAACACTCTCCCAAGTACAAAGACCAAAAAAGCAAAACAAAGATTTTTTTCTTTTTTACAGAAAAACACATACAAAAAAGCATACAAAAACCTCATATATCACAACATAAATAAGCAGATGCCATAAAAGCACATTGGTATCCCTCCCACTTTTCACTTTAGTTTGGAATAAAACAAATAAAAAATTATGTCTACTTCCCATAGTTCAACCAAAGATGTCGCATACCAAATTTGTGAAGCTAGGATATCAACCACAATAGGGCAAGATCATTGTCCTAGCCAAGGCAAACAACACATGATTCCATAAATGATTCAAAGTCATATAACTACTTCTTTTAAAAAAAAACACACACACACAACAACAACAACTTATAATTCATGATGCAATGCTAAACACATCAATATTTGTGTGTTAGGAATATTCATGTCACTGTCTCCTCTTTTCAAACCACTCACGGAATGAAAAATATGGGTTTCTCTCAAATAAGACATATTTTCATTTCATCGCCATATAAACTTTGCAAAGGCTTTACTACTTTTAAAAAAAGGGGGGCTATATGCTGCTGTCCCGTTTCCCCTTTGGAGGACTTACCTTCTTCAACAGAGTTCCGGAAAGGAGTAGGTAGTTTGGCTCCAAAATGTGCCCGGAGAATCGATACAGGCACGTCTCTATTACCCCTCACTGACCTACAATCCGCCCGCTCGCCAGAATGGGGAACAGGAGACTGGGGATGTTGCTTGCTTGGAGCAGTCCTATCTATACCGTCCTTGACTCTTGGGATTCTCTCTCCCCCTCTTTCTCTCTCTACCTCGCTCGGCAGCAAGTTCCAACATCCATGGCGACTTGACAGAGTTCAGTTTATCCCTCCTTCTTCGATTCTTACCCCCTCCTCTTCTTCTATCTCTTCGGATGCTGCGCCAGTACCATCACAGCTACATGTACACCAAGGCGCACGGACAGGGAAAGGGACGCTTAAAAGTCAAGACTCTCTCCCAGTCACTCAAAGGTCGGCTAGAGGTAGCAAGAAGCAGGAGATGGAAGGGGGGGGGGGGGGTAGGGTCCACCAGTCAACTACTCAAGAGTTACCACCGGTGATAGTAATGATGGTGATGATGACAATGATGATGATTATGATGATGATGATGATGATGATTCCAGCAGCTCTCTTCCAAAAGAGGATGATACCTAGATGTGGCAACAAAAACATATCAATCAATCACTTAACCCTTTTAATGGTTTGTTGTAACTTTATCATTCATTATGCTTCCTTGATGTTTCAGGAACTAATGAGCATCAATATGCCAATTGAATAAAATGCGATCTTTAAAAAAAAAAAGTTTAAAAAAATCAAGACACACCTTGCACCTACATAGGCCTACAGTCCGTATAGTTGGGTTTTGTGCTCACTTCACTCACATTTTTCATACATTATATTAGCATTGCAGTCATTTTGAAGAGGAAGAAATTTCCCTTTCACATTAACCCTTCCTGTGCCAGGGACTTTCGGCAGTGCATATAATGCTATGGTGTTTTCTGTGCCAATCCGTACTCAAAGCACATTCATTCTAGTCTACTAGGTGACACTCTTATTCATGACATCTTCTGTGTATTCCCTTCGTTCTTTGATTGAGGTATTCTCTTTCAACTTGTACTGGAAGTTCCTGGGTGGAGAAGTCATCCTAACTCTTCTGTTTTAAACCCTTCGTGTCGTGTGCTTCTGAGTGCTGATTGGCACAGACAACTCCATAGTGTTGGACACGTGTCCAGATACCTGGCACAGAAAGGGTTCAAGAAGCAGTAGCATTGGGTTGGGGGGGGGGAGTCATGTAATGAGAAAACTGGCAAAACTCTGTTATATTCAGGAGTCCCCGTAAGGAATCAAGTACAGCTTGAAATGCAGCACGCGTGCAGTTGAAGAATTTCAACTGGAGTTGACTGTTACTGTTGAGCCTGGGCTCCGATGCACATATTCGCTGACGGGCAATTCTATTCTAGCAGGTCTGCACTAAACATTTTTTTTTTTTTTTTAAATACCGACCCTTGTTGTTAGTGAATGAAGATTGGTTCAATCGCGCCAACTCCATGTTACTGCATCTTTAACCATCTATTTACAAGATCTACCTGTACGGTGGTAAGTATAGGGATGGTACAGGAAGTCATTGACAGAACACCCTTGCACTCATCCTTCTACACAATGACACAGTATACCACAGAGGTGACAGTGAAAGAAAAGTCATCTCTGCCCACTCCCAGTACATACACAGCAACATAAACACCACAGTTATATGCAAATTTCTGAAAGACCACAAGACTTGCTGCCTTAAGTATATGGTACAAGGAACAATGTAAAGAAAAGAAGTTTCAAATGTACTTTTATATTTACCTTCACATGTATGCCCCCTATGGATGTTCTTTTATGAGTGGGTATAATAACCATCTCCCCCCTGCATTCCACTATTTTGCACATAGAGCATAGTGATACAACATAAGGGAGGAGAAAGTGGGTGCAGATCACACTAGTTTGTGTGTGTATGTGTTTAGGTGTGCGTGTGTGTATGTGTGTGCAGTTTGTACAGTTTGTAGTAGGGCACCTGCGTACACAAAGAAATCCCACACTCTCATTGGTTGAATGAGCAACTAGCTTCAATCAAAGTCACAAGACTAGTCTATTTACAGTACAGGGTTCTACAGCATCCCATTTGCTTGAGGGACAGAAAAGAAGGATCTGCAAACTTTGGTTCCAGGCTAGTCTTGTTCATCAGACCCCTATTCATACAGAGCTTGAAAATGTTCTTCTAATGTTCAATCATATTTAATTGCATTTTGCAGAACTTTTCTATTATAGCACTTACATAAAAACATGTAATTGTCAAATAGATATCTATTCCACGTACAAGTCATCCACCAAATCATTCACGACATTCTGCCTAAGTCACATAAAAATCATAGATCTGTACCCCTTTTCATAAAACTGGTAATTTTACACTGAATGGTAACTCTGCAATCAAAAGTAATAGATAGTGTCAATAGTACGAAAACTTTTCCTGTGTTACTATTTTTACTATTTCCCACTTTGGAGGCAGCACGCTTTTCTATCATCTCTGCTACCAAAGGCAATATTTTTGTGGGTTGTCAATTTTGTGAATATTTGTTTGCTCGAAAAATTCGCAAAAAAAAAAAAATAATCAAATAAAAAGGAAGAGCAAATATAGGGACATCTTCATCACACAGTTGGAGAAAATCTGATCATCTATGGTTGAGTTACTGGGTGATTAAGCCTTTTTTATGTTCTTTATGACCCCTGTGACCTTTGAACTTTGACCCTGATGACCCTAAATTCAATTGTTACTTTCTAACTTCATGGTGAACAAACCCTGCAAGTTTGGTAAAAATTTGATCTTCAGTACTTGATTTATTGGGAGATTAAGCTTATTCTATGTTCTTTAAAACCCTGAGACCTTTGACTTCATGACTCCCAAATATGATGGTTTCTTTCTCACTTCGCTATTAACACGCCCTGCAAATTTTGTGAAAATTTGCTCATCCATTCTCCAGTTATCTTGTACATAATCAGACAGATGATTGATTTCCTCTTGCTTTTTTTCTTTTTATTTTATTCCTTTTTACAGTCAGAGGTTTACATGATAAAGAGAGAGTCATTATACCCATTTATGATAAATATGGCCATAAGAACAATTGTGATTGTTTCAGGCCATCAAAATTCAATATAATCACATCATGAATCATTCACACACAAAAAAAGAAACCCAACTGTATTCTTGTTTCAGTAATCATGGTAGGCAAGTAATCACATGGCTTCAAAGCTATCCCTTCAAGCTCTATAGTCTCTAGAGAGGCATTCCAGATAAGTGAAAGTAAAATCTCAATACTATACATGCCTTATAATTCACATATTTTTGAAAAGTTTGTGGGCTTGCTGATAACTGCAAACTCAAGAACATGCCATTTATTTCAACTTGTCACATCAATGCAAGACAAGACCTTTCGCGTGCATTTCAATTTCATGAATCTTGGCCCTTGAAATGCACATGAAAATTTCCAGTTTTACAGCATCAGGGGACATGGATTTGTGGAACACGGCTAAAACCTCCCCTCATAGTCAGAGATCTTTCCAGCAACTTTGACAAGATGCATTTCTGCCATTGTTTACAGTTTTTCCAAAACAAACACACAGAGTGAGGACAATGAAAGGATGCTACACAAGTCCTGTTTGTAACAATATTCTTCAGCTAGAGCACCACTATCCCTCCATTTAAAAAAAAAAAAAAAAAAACTCTGGAAAAATTTTACTTTTTTTTCTGCCAACACTTGCGTGCTAAGTGCTTTAGGATGTTCCTGCAATTTACAGAATGAATTGAAATCAGTCCAAAAATTTTCTCCTTGTTCACTCGAGCTGGTCTCACTTTATTCATTCTTTTCTCTCTCTCTCACCCTTCTTCTCTGGACCCCCTCCTCCTCCTTCTCCTCCTCCTCCTTCTCCTCCTCCTCCCATCCTAGTTACCCTCCTCATTTCACTTTGTTCAGGGGAAAAGGGGTGGAATAATAGGGGTGAAAAGTGGACAACATTGTTCTAGGCAAGAGGGGATTAGGGGGCTCTGTAGACCAAACAGCTACTGTGGGGTAGAAAAGTGCAGACAAAGGTGAGAGGGCTCCACCACATCAATATTCTTGAAAGGGAAAACAGCTCTAAAAGGTCAGTGAAAAAACTTTGGAAAAATCTACAGGTGCTGCAGATGAGGAGCAAATAGTGGCATTTATACTCATGCGAATTAGCAGGATCCGAATTTTGAGATTTGTTTTGCAATCCATGTATTCAATTTTTTTTTCCCAGTGTGAAAATAAAATCTGACTACATAGCGCAATCCACATTGCAATCTAAATCCTAAGTATTCTTGTGATTATTGCAGAATCATCACAACTATTTCAGAACTATGCACGATTATCTGCACTGTGGCGAGTGTCTGAATGCTGGAGTAAATAATCTTGATATCTTTTTGATCTCATCATTCAAAACTAATATCACAACAGCGCAAGACTACACGGGCAAAGGTCATCATTTCGGTCGATTTCAGGCATGCACAATTTAGTAGACAATTGATTGCCATCGGCAATTATCATGATATTTCTGTCCATTTGTGTACAGGGGTGCAAAAAATAAAGGCACAATGCATATTTTTATTGTGATCGATATCCTCTAATTTTGTCTTTGTGAATGACACTAATGACAGCTGCAAATACCCCACCCCCTTTAAAAAAGTTTTAAAAGTGACAAATTAGTTAGTGAAAGAAATTGTGCGGACTTTCCAACTGCGTATGACTACCTTCAATTGCTCAGTGCTGTTAAAAAAAGGAAATCAATAGATTTGAACCAATCAATATCCCATAATCACAACTTAAAGATATTTCAAATCACCATAGACATAGAAGAACTCTAAGTGTTCTAATTAGAGGGGGTGGAGACTCCCCTTCACAAATAACAAAACCATTAAAAACCTGAAGGAAAATGCTAAAACCCAGTCTTCTACAACACATTATATATATAAGTGGGTAAGTAGATGGGCCATGCTCATCCCCAGTACAACAAAAGGGAGATCCCAAATCCCGTCAAAACTCAATTACTGGCCAGGCTGCTTAGCCACTGTCTGTCAACACAGGCACTGGGATCAAACTCCGTGGGCATGCCAACTGGTGGAGATATGGCTAAACTGCAACAGGAGGAAGCCACGACAGTGAGTGGTTGCCATGGAGACACGAGAGAGAATATTTGCAAAGTAATGAAGGGCTCAGGTGTCCAGCCTTGGGCTTACCTTCCGCACACACTAGTTACATTCACACAGACACTAATCATCATGGTAACGAATCGTTGATGATACAAGCTTACCCCTTACCCCGTTGAGGACGGTTTGATTTTGCTACAACACGCATTTCCATAGACACCTGCCCGAGTTACTGTAAAATGAGGAATGTTCACGTGCATTTTAAATTTTGTCTACACTATATGCATTAAATGCCAGTGGCACTTCGCGAAAATTTCATGCTGTGAAAAAGGCTGCCGGCTCCAATTCGCGAAAATTTCATGCCGCGAATATATCATGTTTTGCAGTATGCTCAGGACTCATCCTCAACGGGTTAAACTACAATTGTATGGCTGCGTTTATCAACTTTCTCATGTTTGAAAGCATTTCAATATCCACTATTACAATGCATTTGCGAACGCCTTTCCAATCACCTTTCTCAAGTTGTTGCATTCATCAACTATGCCGTGAGTTGATTGTGAGGACATGTCGGTGCGCAGCTCCAATTACGTGATACTAGTGATCTGGTGAACCATCAAACACAAAAAAGCAGAGATTTTTGGAGGAATAAATTCCAAAGATGTTCTTATCATTTCTTATGTAAATGTAAATAATGGCATGCATTGCCAGAACCTTTGTTTTCTCATGGGCCTGAACTAAGACAGAAAAAAAAAATAGCATTTTAAAAAGTGTTATTCTGTCAATGCAGTGAAGAAACAGCTGTGTTGAAAAAAAAAAGAAAGAAAGTGACAACATGAAACGATCTTAAGAAAATTATGACTAAGGAGTGCATGACTCAGGGTTGTCTGAATGCACTTGATTGGCATATAAACAGAATAAGTTTCTATGATGAAAGCTCATGTAATCATTGCAAGCTGCTCTGTGGGTTGGACTGATTGTAATTGCATACTGTCTCAAAGGATGGCAGAATACTACTCAGCCAGGGCTATCATAATTTTACCTATATTACCATCACAGCACACATCATCCAACCTTTATATTTGTCATACTGTAACATCTTAATCTTTGGCAGGTACCATGGACTCAAAGGATGATGATATAACAAACACCACACTTGTGATGCTCTTACGTCAACCAGCTACAATGTAGATGTATTATCAACTTGAAGTTTGCATAAAGCATCTCATATTGGACATAGGCTTGACCCAGATTTGTTAGATTGTACTCGTAATACCTAAACACTCCTACGACTAGCATAACCTGGAAATTACGGAATAAGGTGAGACAGTGAGATCATTGCCGTACTTGTGGCCTTATGAAACTCCAGAGTCATAATGATACTGCAAAGGTAACAAAGCAGAGACTAATACTGTGGCCTAATTCAAACAGCAAAATGCAAACAGTCCATCATCGCTGTAACTCTTACCTGGAATCTCTGACGGTCAGTTTTAATGGTTTGATTTTTAATCAGTGCATAAAACGCTAGGCGTGGGTAAAGACCAGACCAAACAGAGAGGTTCTGACGAGTGTCATCTGCCTATCAGGCTTAATATGTTTGGTCAGCTCTTTGGATTGCCTCCAATAGGCGGGAGGGTTAACAAGCCATGGGGGGTTGTGTCCACAGTGGACCATTCTGGATAGATAATGGGGTAACGAGACCTCTACTTCGTGCCCATCACTCCCCCTTCCACGATCATGTAACTCGCGCATTAGTCAAACAGGTTGCATTCTTGTAATGATTTCTACCATTCTGATCGCAAGACATACTTGTGGGTTGTAAGTTAGTGTTTGTTCATATTTGTGGGTTGTAAGTCAGTGTTTGCTCATACTTGGCACGAACAGAAGTTATAGGGCAATTGTGCTTTAAGGGAAAAATTTTATTAAAAATATTTAGGACACCAAGCTTAGAGCAGACTTGGGTTGTGTGAGGGGTCAAGCGATTAGGGCTTACTTACTTTCATATAAACCACTGTAGGTAGTCGCTGTACAATGAAGTTGCAAGAATTGACAATGGATATGTTCTATGAAGCAAATCTATAGTATCTCTATGTGCACGCTGGCAGAATTCGCATGAAGAAAATAAAAAACAATGCAGTCATTCATGATGTTAAGAATACTGATACAAGCAGTTTCTGTGTACGTTTGTTTGTATACATATTCAGCACTAAGAAACATATGATTTAAAGAGATTTTGCACATCATACAGAATGCCAGGTTAATCTGGTAATGCCCTACATAATCGTGAGAAAATCATCAACTGATTGAGAAATCTGCATTATCGTTGCTACTTTGACTATATACCAAGTTATGTCGTTGAAAGAATTCACTTTAAATCAACTTTTGTGAATCTACACCTAAAATGCAATGCTTCTACATAGATTCCTCAAATTTCTGTATCAATGCTCTTATTTGCTGTATTTGAAAATTCACATATTCAATTTCTTGTTATCTTTATGGTTTACTTGTAAATTGTGGAATATGGAACAATAAAAGACAAAATAAATATTTAAACTAGATATATCGCTACTGCTACTGATATGCCTCCGCCATAATGCATGGTTCTCCTAATAGGTCTATAGTACAATGTCTTGACAATGTGTGATGACAGTTTCACACAATTGGCAAAATATTAAAATGACAGGTTTGACACAAATGTGCTGAATGTTCACTTTCCTAGAACTAGGTTCAATTGGATGAATGATTAAAATGTCAGAGTGCAGGTATTTGGGGAACTGATGATTTTTACTTGACTTTTGACCCTTTTATAAGTCTATGCATTGAGTAATTTTGAAGGTATTGAGAAAAAGTATAATTTCAGTATCAAATGGGAAAATAGCATTATCTAAACCTGGCCTTTGACCTTTGACCTCACAGTTCCAAAGAGAATCACTGTTCGGTTGAACATGCATAAATATGTAAGTTTCATGATGATACCTTGAGTTACTTTCAAGATATGGAGGAAAAAGTGCAATTTAGCACTTCCACTTGACCTTTTACCTTTTGACCTTTGACCTTTTGGCAAGAAACTTCCCCCAAAATATATATTGGGTAATACATGCCATACATCAAGTTAAAAAAAAAAAAAAAACCTTCAGGCATATTGCATTTTAAGGAAAGTGGTGATATTTTGAGGAGCTGTCCTTGACCTTTGACCCCCTGACCTTTGACCCATGACCCCCAACTTCCCTAGATAATCACTGCCCATCGGTACAAGCATATATACTAAATTCCATGAAGATACCTTGAACCATTTGTAAGATATGGAGAAAAACATGAAATTTCAATTTTTTTTCACAAAATAACCTGTGACCTTTGACCTTTGACCCTGTGACCCTAAAATCCACACAAAGTATTATCCCCTAAGGATATACCCTCATACCAAGTTTGATGTAAAACCACCACATGGTTCTTGAGATATCGACAAAAACAAAACGGGACGTACGGACGTACGGACGTACGGACGGACGGACGGACGGACGGACGGACGACCCGAAAACATAATGCCTCCGGCCACTTCGTTGCGGAGGCATAAAAATCTGGAGACTGGAAGATAGCCATGACATCACGCTATTAAGCTTCCTGCTTACCGGTTTTCGCTATCAATTCCCTATAGACTACTACCTTGTGCTTGGGTAAATAAATAATGAAAACCTGACACACCTTCTACATCCAAAAAGAGTTTTTTTTTCTTGTTGTTGTTGCTGTTTATGTCTTCATCCCATGACATTCTTGTCATGCTAGAAGTTCACATGCATACTTTATGCTGTAGAGCAATTCCCACAATACAAAAGATATGAAAACTTCGTTGATTTTTATTCACTTCATGAAGGAATGCTTTCCTGGAAACATTAAAATACCTCCAAGGAAATTGCCCCATTACAAATCCACAAGCTGAATTTTAGCTGTTTCGTATAAAATGAGGCATTAAGAACTGACCTTCCCATGTATCTCTCCGACAATATTTTTCTAAATGATGGTACACGGTATGGAGTGCGCACAAAAGACAGGAATTTTAGCCGAAGGGTAATGAGAAACTTAGTCACAGACTGTCACCAGTTTATCACTTTCTTCTGCTTTTCAGGTTGGTGGACATAAATTTACATCCACTGGATGAATATATCGCAAGTATTATACTCTTGCCCGAAGGAACTCCTTTGTTCATAACTCCCCCCCCCCCCCCCCCTCGCTGGGAGAAAAATGTCCCAGTGTCAAATTACCTTTCCAACATTCCTTCTATTCAAATAAAAGTCTCACATTTCAATTTATATTCATTAGAGTGTTCACGTCAAATTCCAACCTAACGCTGCAGGACAGGTTATACCCCCACAAAGGCTTGGTTTTCCAGCGCTGCTCATAACTTCACATGGTCAAACAAAGCAATCGAGGAGGGTAAAAAAAGGGGGGATGGGGAGGCACGCAGTGCAAAAACATTTGAAACATGGCAGCTTCAGACTTCAAAATTTGTTTGTAATCAAGTTGCAGTCAAGTTGTAATCAAGTTTCTGAAACATTGCTCCATGGCTATCAATCAAACATGCAGCTCTTGATATGCCTACATTCAAGAAACAGGCATTTAAAAGCAAACACCATGATGAAAGTGATTGCAAGTTCAAGTTATGCCCTTTGTCAATTGAGTTTCAGAGGTCTAACAGTTCTGACTGCGAATACACATCTAGTGGTACTAGCATCGTGCAAAATGACTGGAAATTACCTCCAGATTACAATTTCCAAACCAGGAACAGATGTACATGAAGTAGCACAGTGTTATAAAGAATAGTAGAAGAATAGTAAAGTGCTTAATTTCAGTATTATCATAATTATCATAAATCATAAGTATTGTTATAAATTGTAGTAGTACTAGTAGCAGTAGTACTGTAAAAGTGGTTTCTTTCGCGGTGGTTTTATTTTCGCGCTTTTCGCGCTTTGAGGTCGAACCGCGAATTTAACATCACGCGAAAATGTTTTGAACTCGCCGCTTGTTACAACGCTATTACGCACATGCACACACGGAGATTCCACGCATTGAGTGTATTGATGGTCAACACACACACAGCGATACCGCGCAATGTAGGTACAAGCATGTTATAAAGTACTCGAGAGACGGGATTTCAGGTAAGCCTGCCTTTAATTCTAATTTCTATTTAATTTATAAAAGAATAATTGAATTATAGTTTGGGTTTTCATGTGCAAAATAAAACAGTTTTTGCCAACTGTGAATTCACAGATTTTGCCGACCGCGAATTTATGGAAACCGCGAAAGTATCTGTACGCGAAAGAAACCACTTTTACAGTAGTAGTAGTCAGTAGTAGTAATAGTGGTAGTAGTAACGGTAATAGTAATAAAAGTACTAGTAATAGTAGTAGTAGTGGTAGTAGAAGCAGCAGTAGTTGTGCAAGAATACTACTAGTGGTAGAAGTAGTAGTAGGAATAGTAATGGTAGTATAGTAGCACAGCAAAAATCATAGTACTATACATTAACAATGGCACCAGTCATAGCATAGAAGCAATCTATGTTGGATAGCCCTCCTATCCCTTCCCCTCTCACCCACCCCATCACAAAACTAGGGTTTCTTTTTCTTTCTTTTTTGTCTTGTTTCTTCTTCTTCTTTTTCTTCTTCTTCTTATCATTGTCATTATTCGTATTATTATTATTATTTTCTTTATCATAATAACAATAATCATCATCATCATCATCGTTATTATCATTTTTATTGTTATTATTATCTAGATATGTATTAATGATTTGTTGGGCAGTTACTCACCAAAGAGCATAAACTGCATTTGATACTTTAAGAGCAACAAGAATACTGATCTCAGAAACTTGTGCATTTCATTAATTCTCCTCAGCATTCTCCTCATCCACCTCTTTCCATATTTCCCCATTGGCGACACCAGACTGTAGTCTAAGCCATTTTTTAGGTTGATGAAGTAGTATACATCCATTACTCTGGCTTTTTCCCCATTGTGTTTTTTGCTGCCTTTTCTGAAAATTTTGTCTGGCTCTTCTGAAGGAAGGTTAGGGGTATTGATGATATATCACTTAAAATGGGGGGGGGGGGGCAAGGGACAGAAAAGTGGGCAAAATCAAGAGATGAGGGTATAGTATCTATGGTTGATTGTCCACTTATCATGGCGAATGGTTTGACCCTGAGGGGGGCAGTATTCTATTAGTCATCAATGTCTTCAAATATGAAATAAGGATCAGTGGTGGAATGGACATCTACCTCTACAGCCACTTGTGATAATTCCAACCCAAAATAGCATTCCCCCTTTGCTATCAACTAAGAATAGAGAAATATTAATTTCACAGAGAAGCCACAAAAGGGAGGAAGAATACATCTCAGGAGAATTAATCATCAGTCAAGAGGACAATACAAGGGTTATTAATCATCCTGATTGACATGGATGGGACAGAAGACAGAAAGAGCATTAATTTCAAGATATTTTTGTCATTCACGATGAAGAAATCCTTAAACAGTCATTGTGTCCTTTCTGTTGTACTTTGAGCACAGTGAATGGCACTTTCAGTCCATTCAATGAGAATAAGACATTTCCTTCTCACTCTTGTTCAAAATCCTGTCAGTGGGATTATGGTGAAAGTACTACCTTTCAATGTCATATAGCTACATTTCTTTCTCAAGTGAAATATCTTTTTTTTCTGCATTTTCTTTTCCAAGTTGCTTCTTCCAAATAAGATCAAGCACTTTCATCTTAAACCTTATGAATAATCAAGCATCACATACTGCCCTGCAAATGTCCCAGATGAGCACGAGTTGCTTGCAACAAGCCTTCAACTCCTTTTGCAGCTGACACTTGCCATACATCGGCAACAAAGACAAGCAGTATTATTCCAAGACAAATTTCTTTCCTCTGGCATTTCTTTCCCCTTTTGCGGAGATTATTTTAAAAAAAAAGTAGAAAGCTTATAACTTCATCCCAACAAGTTCCGTGTATGGAGGGGGCATTGTTGGTAATCTGGAATAGTGCACTGCTCTGACGACACATAAAAGGGAAATTGCCTTGATGTAGAACAATGATCATTCTATTTCGTTTGAGTGTCTGACAGTCATTGTGACGACATGCAGTCCCCGACTGGACGCAAACTTCAAAACCGCTACAGAATTCATGAATAATCGCTCCCGCCACAAGACCAAACAACTTAGCTACATATCCCCCCTGGAATTAATTCCCCCAAATTTCTTTCAGGCCCTTGATTTCATCTCATCACCCCAGGTATAAATATGCAGTGACATTCTTGCGGCCACGTCTTTCAGGCCCAGATCAAATTTAGCGGAAACGTCCATCAATCAAACAATGGGCATGGGGTCGAAGCCTTCCAAGTTCAGACGTCAGAGGCAAGCCTCATCACCTTGTGGTCCAGATACTTGTGTGTATGTGTGTGTGTGTCTGTCTGTCTTTCTGTGTGCATTTGTGTGCAGATTCTCCTATCTGTCAATATATCTATTCCCTGCTCTCTTTTCCCCTTCCAATCTTTCCTTCTTCTTCTCCTCCTCCTCCTTCTTCTTCTTGAGCTTCTTCTTCTTCATCTTCTCCTAATCCTTCTCCTTTTTCTTCCCCTTCTCCTCCTCTTCTCCACCTCATCCTTCTTCTTTTTCTTCATCTGTTTCGTCTCCCCCCCTTCTCTCTACCTCCCATACTCACCATCCTCTACTATGCCTATGCCTACCCTCTCGGCTCAGGGCCCTCACAGTTGCTGTGTCAAAGCTGTTGGTCATAGATGGTCTGTGTCCATAAACTCTTCTTAAAAAAAAAAAACTCTGAAAACATATTCACTTTAAAATCCACTGTCAAGCTCTGAAATTGTCTACATGAACCTACTGTGTGATGTCCACATGATGGACTGAAGCTTTCTCAAAATTGTTGTCATTAATCATTCTGAATTGTGTTTAAATTTTCAGTTCTTGTAATTCTATAAGCGCTCTGAGCCTTGTAGGAAGAGCATACTAGACATTAATTGTATTGCATTGTATTGTATTGTATTGTATTGTATTGTATTGTATTGTATTGTATTGTATTGTATTGTATTGTATTGTATTGTATTGTATTGTATTGTATTGTATTGTATTGTATTGTACTACATTGCATTGTATTGTATTATAGGGCATTGTGTTGTATTGCACTGTATTGGTTCTATCTACATATCCACCTATTTTTTCCTAATTGTCTCTCTCTCTCCTCATGATTATTTATTAATCTATCGCTATGGCCATACATACCGTAAAGTTCCGTGTATAAGACGCACTATTTTTTCGTCGGAAAACATTGAAAATCGGGGGTGCGTCGTATACACGAGTACAGTCGAATCACGGAAAAAAATCTGTCATGTACACCCAATTTTATAAGGCCAACTTGGGGCCATGTATGCCCATCGACATTTGCAAGGTAAGCAATCACTAAAACTTGCGGATAAATGAGCGATCTTTCAATCTGGACACACACAAAAGCTGCAAATACGAGATAAACTTACATCGGCCTTGTGCAGTAACGATGTATCAATCTGGCCATAGACAACAGCTGTAACAGCACTGCTGTATGCTACCGATGTCAGTCTACCAAGCTACCAACAGCCAACCTAGTAGCTGGAATACGCGATGTACAGGTATCATTACTAAATTACCGATACCGTAAAACTTATCAATGAACTAGTATCAATATGGCCATAGACAAAAGCTGTAAAATACGGAGTAGGATCGACACTATTTCACCGTAAATATGAACGATGTGTGAAGCATGCATGCATATCCATGTCGTTCGTTTGCTCTTCATTTCACGAGGCCAGCTAGGATAGAATAGCTACACTGTAGCTAGCTAGCTAGCTAGCATTTTGCAAAGGCAGCAGCTGCAGAGAGGCTCTTGCAATGGACTCGCGTGCACACAGCGATCGGATCGGAGCGCGCTTGCCCGTTGCGCGCTGTGTGTGCAAGTCCATTGCTCTCTGTGTGCGTGTGCTGAAATTATAGCGAGCTGCCTTTTGCAAAAGGCTAGCACTGTGCATACAAGCATGGTACAAGAGACACACATGTTACTGGTAATCCCTCCGGGCGAAACAACAGTGAGTGTAATTACCGTACGCACCCTGTACATCTCGCCGTATGATCCCTCTGCTACACTTGTTGATGTTTTTCTTATTTTTCGTAATGAACCTTCCAGTCTGACATGCGTCAATATGCGAGACACCCTCTGCTATGTATGACAGCAAAGATCGTACTGTACACTCATGAGTACGATATGCATGACACATGTACCACGATTGAAAGGCGAAACAATAGCAAGTGAGTACCGAGACAAGTCTCACATTTTGCGTCTTCCATATTTTGCCGATGTCCGATGATTACCGTTAAAAGAAAGTATAAAAGGAAACGAAAAATAGAGCAAATACATGCTGCATTCTAGGGAAATTTTGAGCTGAAATAATATGTATGACACACGCAATATTTGCGTGGAAATTTTCGGGTTTTTTTTTTTGAATTTTAGGTCCGAAAGTAGGGGTGCGTCTTATACACGAGTGCGTCTTATACACGGAACTTTACGGTATGTATCTCTTTTTCTCACACATCATGTCACGTTTTATGTTCATACCTCCTCATATTTTTTCTTTTCTCTGAACCTTTCTGTTAATGGCATTTTCATCTCGCCACAGTTGCTGGTGTTTTTACCAGTACTAGTGCATGCATTATAAGGAGCGACATTTTCCTTGAGCTCTTAAGAAAAAGAAAAAAAGGAAAAAGGAATATAAAGAGGGAAAGGGAGATGAATAAAGACCTCTAAAAAAAGAAAAAGCTGTTTGTCACTAGATAAATTATTCCGACTAATCCATCACAACTTTTTCCTTGACTCGCCTTTGGCGCCATCTTTACAATAGACACATGTTTTTACATGTGAAAGCCATCTATTACAGTTGTGTCAAAAAATAATAATAATAACAACAAAACGAAGAAGTATCACTGCACATAGACTGGAGGTTGAGAATTCATTTCTGAAAATTCCTCTCCCATTGGAATACTTGAAGGACAATCCAGACCAGTTAGGGTTGATTATCCCAGATTTGTCAAATGTTCAGCCACGTGCGAAATAATGGGCTCTGACGGCAGCTTCATGGACTTCATGGAAATAACATTTCGAACAAAATCTCCTCTTGTTAAAAAGTAGTTTATTTGAAAGAATGCCTCATAAGAAGGACTCACTCCCTTAATTTCCTGATTTGGGCCAAATTCAAAAAGGAAATTGATGAATGAGATTCACTAGAAACTTTCACAGAGAGTATTCTGTGGTACAATGTATGTGAAGGATTTGCAAGGACATTGTTAACCCGTTGAGGACGGGCTGATTTTGCTACAACTTTTCCATAGACCCTTGCCTGAGTATACTCAGGACTCGTCTTCAATGGGTTAATGCTTCCTAAGGCATATTTCGTCTGCCACCAAGAATGTGGCCCGAGGCTATGTGGTCAATCAGAATGGACTGTCAGGTCTTTCACATTGGGTTTGAGGTTCATGATCCATTTTCCCTTTTCAAAGCACTGTCTCAAAACCTAATTTAATATTGCACACCACGATATTTCTTTTTTTTTTGGGGGGGGGGGGGGTTGGAGAAGGGGAGGGGGCTCTACAGTGTCAATGACATCTTTCTTTCTCTCTCTCTCTCTCTCTCTCTCTAGCCCTTACAATACCATCACACTTACAATACAATCTGAAACAAACATGAATAATAAAAAAAAAAAAAAATGTGCAGTATGTAAGTAGGATGAATTGAAGAAGTCAATGACACAATCAATTCCAATTTAAGAGAAAAGTCGCAGGAGTATACCATCTTAAGCAGGTGCTTCATAATTGATGGCAGCCTAAAAAACGAAAGAAAGAAAGGAAGGAAAAAAAATCACACAGACCAAATAAATCAATTGATATAATCAATCACTAGCAAGGTCTTGCTTAACTTAAGGAAAATCCAAGCTATCTGTATCTTGCATGGTTGGCAATATCTTCTTGGAAGCCCAAATATTTTTGCTTAATTCACCCTTTCCCTACAAGATTTTCAAATTCCCACAGACTTCAAAGCAGGACCAACCATGTTCTTGAAGTCACTACAGACGTTACTAACCATTATAAAGTAAGTCCTACATGTATTTGGAATGACTACCATATCATAAGATACTGCATTGTTCAAGGAATCGCAATCTGATGTTGAGTAATGTGTGACTGGTTAGTAAGCTCAATTATCTCGGGCTGCATTTATACTATTTTACATTTCAAGAAACACTGTTTCGAAACATGGTTTTGACACACAGGTTTGATTCATGCTTAGACAGGAAAGCACTCATAAGAGTTTATCCCAAGTGTGATTCTGGCTTGCTAGCAATCCAATTGTGCCACTGTGCATTTCTTTACGCACGACTTGCACCATTTGGCAATTGGGTCAAACAGGGCGCACGCAACTGTGACATAATTCAAACCATGTTTGAAAACGATGTCCCTGTAAATGCATCCTTAGTGTTCCACCAATAATGTCCGATGGTTTGTCTGAAGCAGACAACTCTTTGGTCTGGGCTTACAAGACTACACAACTTATCCTCCCTCCAGTTGGCAGGAGGATGGGTGGTGAGGATCAGAGGACCACTGGTGGAGGGAGGGGAGGACGTAGTCAATACGCCCCCAGCCTGCCTACCCACCATACCACAGGCTCACCCCACAAAGCCACAAATATTAATGCATCTATCAACATTTCGCTTCTCATTGGCACACACACAGTTGATACATCCATGTGATCCTTGGCTACAACATACGAGAGAGAGAGAGAGAGATCAACACAGGCACATTTGATTTATTAATTCAAGTGCCCTCGACACTCATTATCGCGCGTACTTTTCAATTCAAATATGATCAGAACAAATGCTTTCATGCCTTTGTCTGCATTAAATAAATCAAAGTCTAAATCATCAATTCACCACTGACATACATCAACCCTCCTATTTAGTCCCTCTGTGAAAAAAAGAAACAGAAAAAAGAAAGCAAAAAGTTATATGCAGATTCCAGGGTAATGAACCTCACCAACACTGTCTATTCTGGCCTACTCAAAGAGAATTTGGTCAGTTATTGAAACATGCTTTGATATATGACTTGAGTGAGTTTATAAAAGTGTCATCCCCATTTCTCCTGCACTGTTTTCTATTGGAAAAAGCAAAATATCAAAAGTTTCTACAAGTTAAAAAAAGAGAGCAAGATTATGAAATCTTAAGATTTAAATATTTCTGTCCCACCATCACCCTTTTATGCTCAGGACTTGGGCATAGTATAGTGCAAGTCCTGCTTTTTCTGCTACAACACATTTCAATGAAGGTGCTTGCCCCACAGAATGTCTCAAGGTTACCTAAAGTCTCACAAACTACTTGACCAATGTAAAATAGCTACAAAAAGAGATACTGAACCCATTCAGAATGAGTGCTCTAAAAATAGCAGCAGATGTTCATTCTATTCTATTTTATTCTACTTTTTTGCTGTGGGTGCCAAAGTTGCTCCTTGTTTCCGACTTTTCTGCAAACTATGAGCAGTTGAGGAACAAGTGGTGAGGAATGAAGAATCATCCATCTATATACTCCCTTCCAACTTGGCACCAATCTGTCATGCCCCTCCCACTTTTCAACAATACACAATGCATCTCCCAACCTTCCCATTGTTCTCACGTCAGTGCAAGATGGCCTCATCCGTCAAATGTTGGCCAGAAGTATTTAAAAAAAGAAAAAAAAAAGTTTTGAATATAGTCAAAGATCGAGGTGCTTTTCTCAGCTTTGCAGGCCTGACGTCCTGTTGATAATACGCTAGCTACCTTAATGGACTTTGCGTGCAAGCAGCAGTAATTGGTTTGAGTACTTAGCATACCTATGTGATGTCGGTGCACAAATGGGGCTAAATCCTGGCTAACCTCAAAGGAGGAACCATGTATGGATGATGGTATTACTAAAGTCCAGGAGGTAAGGGGGAGGGAGAGGAGGTGGAAGGGGAGGGGGAGAAAAAACATTGCCTGTGTTAGTGTGTGAACAATTTCCAATCCTCTTTCCCACTGCAGACAAATGCACTCAGTTTATCCTCTTCACAATGATTCAACACAAGCCAGGGACAGACACCCGATTCCTGTGGAACCCAAGTATATCACATATAGGCCTATTATGTTACAATCTGGGCTTTATTTCACCAAAGTTGTCGGTGTATGACAATTTCAGTAAAAATCCTTGGTTTTTTGATTGGCTGAGAAGCTCTGGTCACTGAATAGGCCTGTCTTCATTAGACTAAATTGTCAAAATAGCGTCATATTTTGTGGTTAGGAAATTAGCCTGATGCCAAATGAACTGCTATTTGTGCAATTAAGTTGGAATTAGTGCGCTATTCACTGTGAAAATTCCCCAAAATCTTGGTCTAGTTCATGAGAAAGTGTGCTAATTTGTGACTTAGCATGCTATTTGAGTTGTGTCCCCATCAGTTCAAAAATTTCTCGACCCTTCATAATGGGGGAACCACTTTTGAACAGCACGCTGAGCTGAACCGAGTAATGATGCAAAGCATGCATGCCTCAGTTTTCGGCTAATTTCCCACGCGGGCTGTCGTAATAACGGGCTATTTTGTTCAAACAGCAAAACAGCCCGCTAATTTGAATTTCGGTCTGAGGAAGACACACCTACTGTTACTATGGTAATTGTCAGAGACTGAAAACTCGTCAGGTCTGACAACTTTCATGAAACGATGCCCTGGTGACTCCTTCCAAGATATCACGAAAGGATTTCTTGCTCAGGGTATATTTCAGATGTCTCATTTTCAAAGACTTTTATTAACCCGTTGAGGATGAGCTGATTTTGCTATAAAACACGTTTCCCATAGACACCTGCTCCAATATACTCAGGACGAGTCTTCAGCGGGTTAAAACATATTATGAGGGAAGAAACCACATACACACAAACAAAGGAATCAAACAGAAACTCTATTTTTTCAAGCAACACATAACTTTTTAACAATAAGAACTCAAATGCAAGGAATATCCTTCAACTTGATACAGCAAAGTTTGAAAAAATCTACCTCCTCCCCCCCTCAAAAAAACAAAAGAAAAGGGAATTAAGAGGAAAATGCCTGCATGAACATATACAGAGAAACAGACACGCACATAAACACACTTACAGTACATGCTTAATCATCTAGATCAAGTTTACCTTTCTGCAACGCAGCAAAAATCACGTTCTGCCACCACTAACTGACAGATTCAATTGAGAAGAACACAGGATTGTTGCGGACGTGCCAACGCCTTACTGCCATTACCCATAGGACCCCCTTCCCCTCCCCTCATCCTCATCCCCCTATCCTCCTGGGTCCTGGTCCTACTGTCTCAGGGTGCCTAACAGTATCTCCATTTTGTTCCCCCCTCCCCCCCCCCCCCCCCCCCCCCCACTCTCTCTGCATGTAATATCTGGGTTGTTTTTTTTCTTTTTATGCTTTCTCATTTTGCTTTCATTTTTCTTCCTGTGTCCTGGATCCATCTCATGCATATTTTGTGACTCTTCCTTCCTTTTTTTATTGTCCACTCTCGTTACTTTTTCCAGATTAACTGAGGATTCCTTTTTGTCCACTCCAACCAAACATTTGCCACAATTGCTCGCAAGCCCACCTCTATGGAGTTGTTGGTCTAATGGTCGTCGGCTATTTTATTTTTCTTCTTCTTCTTCTTACCATACATTTACATTACCTCTTTGTTTGCAACATTACAAACAGAAGAACAGCAATACTGCAAAGCAAGAAATATTCGTAGCATGAAATTGTATCATCTATTGGAGCCATCAGCTTTTTTTTTTTTTTGCAACATTAAATTTTGTGAATTGCCTCCGACATTCAATTTGTATAGTGTAAACAGGAATTTTTGCATGCATTTTAATTTTGTGAAATTAAAATGCACTTGGAAATTTCTGGTTTTACAGCAAAGAGATTGACACTCCCTAGAGACATTAATAAGACAATCTGAATCCAAAACATAAGTAGGACTGGCATACATCCTATATGGAATCTGCTACCAGAAGGTAATAATTACAATAACAGTATAAATACCTTCTTCTTTTTTTAAGAAAAAGCCTGCTACCATTGAGCAGTGGTCATGTCCATTTTAAACATGATTTTTGTTGCCAAACATCATTGACATTGGAAGATAACAGGAAAGCAATTTGAGACAAATGGTACAATGTATGGATGTGGGCAATAAAACATATATGGATGTGAGTGATAAAAGACGTAAAGATATTTAGTCATAATTCAGAAGAGCACATGGAAGTTGTGAATCATACTAGACCAGTGTTAGACCTGTCTGTAGATGAGATTTGAGTTACAGAAGTATTGTTATTATTATTGTTATTGTCATTGTTATTATTGTTGGCAGTGGAAGTAACAGCAGCAGCAGCAATAGTAGTGGAAGCATTATCATCATTGTTATCATATCATTATAGTTACATTTTGTGTGAAGAGTATATCTATTACCAATGAGAACATAAGCGACTGCTGTCTCTGAAATCAGATAAATGTTCAATGAACTGATTTGCCTGTTCTTTCAGATTTATGGAAGAAAAGAATATCATATACCTACTGGTGGACATGGCACAAAAAGTTTTTTCTTTTGTTTTTTTTTTTTACTTCACAGAAGGGGAGAGATGGGAAAAAGAGATGGGGGGGAAGGGAGGGAGATAGACAGGGGGGGGGGGGGGGGGGAGAAAGAAATATGCCAGTTAATGAAACTTGGAGATATGACTTTCTCGCAGCGAGAGAAAAGGCAAAAATGTGATAGAATGGGAGAAATGAATGATTGAAATGAAAATCTATTTAAAGAAGGCCGGGATTCTCACTTATGGGCCCAGAGGGTTTGGAGCCATGGAGCCTGGTGCACCCTGGGAAGGGCCACCGACCTTTGACCCAAAGGTCAAGCAATGATGAGTCCCCGCTTGCCCAGAGGTCACTCGTCATGTCGATCTGCTAATGCATAGCAGGGAAGGACAGGGTAGCGGGTGGGGTGTGAGGGAAGGGGCGTGATGGAAGTGACAGTAAGGCTGATTGGAAAAGACCCTTTAACAGCCCGGGCTCAAAAAAAAAGAAATAAAAGTGGGGGGGGGGGGGGGTGGAATAAAATCTTCACATCCTCTGAGAGAGGGCAAAACCTCACTGGAATTGATATCTGCTTTCCACGCACGCTCCATCCCGTCCGTGGCTGCAGCATTTTCGAAGCTTTTTCTCTTCAAATCGCTCTTGGAGTCACGGCTGTTGCATGGATCGCATCCCTGGGGACAAAGTTATCTCTCATTTCATGAGTGGAACCACAACTTGCTACTCTAAAAACAAAGAAATTCAGAGATGATAGTAATACATACCGGTAGATAGATTTATGGCTAGATAGACTGGGACACTGTAGATACACTATAGATAGACAGACATATATAAATGACAGAAAGAAAAAATAAAGAAAGAAAGCAGAAATTAGAAAATAAATAACAGATGAATTATAGAAAGAACAGCAGATAAAGGATGTGTGCACATGTATGTCAATATCCACATCTAAAAAAGAAAAAAGAATGAAGCGTCAGAGTGTCTTGACTAAGCTTAATCAGATGTAACTTTTCAGATATACCTCTTCTACATTTCCATTCTTGCTTTTCTAAAATGTAATTCACTCTGACTAGAATCTGTGAGAAATGTCATTCATTCACACCTGCCATTGACCAAGATCTGACATCAATGGACACTTCTGGACAACATATTCCTACACTGAGTTATTCATTCATGTTGTCTACATCTTCCCATGCTGTTTTCTGCAGCAAGCATTCAGTTTGTCATCCTTATATGTCAAGCACACAGAGGTATAAAGCAATAGAGATTTTGCCATGGCTTAACATTTATAAAGGTGTTAATAGAAACTTTGATATGATAACTACCTCCCTTATAATCAGTGGTTATTAACGTCATTACTTTGAATATTTACTGTGGGCTGTGTTTTCCAAAATTGAATTGATTTGCATTTTCCATTCATTCCTCTTGTTCCTGTCTCTTTATCTATTCTCAAAGCACGTAGGAACTACATCTGTGGTGATATATGTGTCAATTTATCTTTTTTTAAATAGAATTCACTGTATCCATTGTTGTTGTTGTTTTAAAGAACGAAAGAATAGAGAGAGAGAAATGTATCTGTATCCATTGCTAGAGTTCTACATTTTGGATAAGAATGTACATACAATGGTGACTTCACTGATGCCTTCCAATACATGAATTTCTTTTTCCTTGAAAGCCTGGTAATAAGGATTCGAAATGACCTGTTCCTACTGGATGCATTTTTCAATACATAAAATCTTATGGACATGCATTTAGTTGTTGCTATGCAAGGCAATCAGAGAATAAGTTCTTTTCTTCATTGGGGACATGTTCTATCATGAGGATATCATTGAAATACTGCAAGATACTTTTGCGGCATGAAATTTATGTGAACTGGAGCCGATGGCCTCTTTTGCGACATGAGATTGTTGCGAATTGTCACTGGTATTCAACACACATAGAGTGGACAAGAGAACTTTTGCATTCATTTTAATTTCGCAAATCATGACTGTCAGGAAATTTGCGAATTTAAATTGAACGGGAACATTCCTCGTTTTACAGTACATTTGTATGTTAGTGAATTGGCCCTGTAAGTCATGATTCCTTGCATGAAGGAAAACTTTGGTGATATGTGTGAATGCATGCTGCTTATATTCCCCCTTCCCCTTTGAAAACGTATACACAGGCTGATTTGTGAATGTTGAGAACAAAGCCGTGGCCTAACTATTCATCTCACGCCATCGCGATATTCACATTCACATGATGTTGACGGACCTTCCGCACACAGCGTAATACCATGCAAGCGTTCCATATCACAGCCCACTAGCAGTTGAGATTAGGTTGTCTTTCTTCCAAAAAAAAAAAAGTGTACAACTATACCTTTTATAAAGATACACTCACCAACAATACTAAATATATGTATTCAATGAATTCAAACAAGATCTTAACAAATTCAAATCATCTTGATGTGCCAGTAGAAACTCATAAACCTATTTTCACATTAACATTTCATATCTATTACGGGGAAAAAAATATGGCCATACTTTGTCATTCCGAAGGTTTGGTAATTTGAAAATGAAATATGGTTCATTATTCCAAAGTTCAGCAGTCTGAAAATGAAGTAAGGTTCATTATTCTGAAGGTTCAAATATGTATACATGCTATTTTGCTCAGCTTATTCTATGACCAGTTGAGATTTCTGTATACGTCCTCCCTGTACATGTATATCACTTTTATTGGCTCTGAAGTTAGTATTTCTATACCCTCTTCCTTTCTTTCTCTCTACAGTCCTCTCCACTCCTCTGTATCTACTCTTTATTAGTGCTCCAATCTTCAGCCCTTCCCCTTAAATCTATCAAGAGTGTTGGCTCGTGAATTGACTTGAACTTGAAGAGAGGTGCCATGTCGTAATTCAAAGCTAGAAGAGCAAGGCTTCGAGCACGGCTTGTTGGAAACGGTGGTGGTTAGGGGGATGGGGGTAGCTAGGGATGGGGGGGGGGGGGGGGGAGGGGTGGGAATGATCACAAGGTCTTTGGAGCTGTCAAACTCATCTTGAGGCAGAGGTGGACTGCGACCAGTGTGGAGTGTTTGGAGATGCGAGTGGAGTTCAATGAAATGAGAAATGGGTCAGGGACTGTGCATCAGTAGCGGTTGAGTCAAGTTCATACCGCAGGAGTTGGGGGGGGGGGGGAGAAAGGAGGGGACTCTACCAGCAAATGTTGATGTGCCTTGGAATCACTGCTGCCATGACAGTGCGAGTCGAGAGCTCCGCCACCGCAACCCGCTGGATTCAATAACCTCTCGACAGACATGCTTCGAGCGACAGTCCTACAAAACGGAGTACGAGGGAGCCTTCTACATTAATGCAAGGCACTGCCACTACTTGAGCACTTCTACCTCTAATGCTAATCAACACTTATCAAACAGTTGCACTCACTTCTTACTCACTTCTAAGTTTTGGGCAAGCAATATCAGTAGTCACTTGCCCAACCACTCCTTGCCTCAAATTCCAACTGGACAAGACCTAATCCAACACGATCGGGGTTCCTCATCTCATCTTTCCAGCAATCAAACTTGAGAATGTAAAACAAATATGTTGATCTAAAATGGTATATATGAATATTTCAAAACAAAACTAGAAATGTCGCTACAGCGACTGGTTATACCCCCGTCAAACAACATTTCATAAGCTTTGGTCAAAACAACATTTGATAATCTTTGGTCAAAAAACTGTGGAAGTAATTAAATCCGCAAGATCTTTCCTTGATCTTCTGCCATTAATATGCCGTTACCATGGCAACGTACCTTCGGGTACTGTCGAAAAATGCGTCTTGCACATCTACAACCAAAGGTACACATCTGTACCAAGTTTCATGGAAATTGGGCAAAAACTGAGGAAGTAGTTTGCAACACAAAATTTTCCATCATTTTGGCTCATAATATGTGAGCTGTTACCATGGCAACATACTTTTTGTCACTGTCAAGAAATGTGTCATGCTGACCTATATCCTAAGACAAACATTCAATATGAATTCCATGAGAATTGGAAGAACACTAATGAAGCAGTTTTGCCATGAAGCATTTTGCCCTATATTTTACCAATAACATGCCGTTACCATGGCAACGCACTTTTTGCCACTGCGGAAATATGTGTCTTGCACATTAACATATTCAGATGAACATCTGTACCTAATTTCATAAAAATTGATCAAAAACTGTGGGAGGAGTTCGCGACGCAAGATTTGTACCCATTTTTGCCCATAATATGCCGTTACCATGGCAACGTACTTTTGGGTACTGTCAAAAAATACGTCTTGCACATCTACAACCCAAGGCACACATCTGTGCCAAGTTTTATGGGAATCGGTTGAAAACTGAGGAAGTAGTTCGCGACGCAAGATTTGTACCCATTTTTGCCCATAATATGCCGTTACCATGGCAACGTACTTTTGGGTACTGTCAAAAAATATGTCTTGCACATCTACAACCCAAGGCACACATCTGTGCCAAGTTTTATGGGAATCGGTTGAAAACTGAGGAAGTAGTTCGCGACGCAAGATTTGTACCCATTTTTGCCCATAATATGCCGTTACCATGGCAACGTACTTTTGGGTACTGTCAAAAAATATGTCTTGCACATCTACAACCCAAGGCACACATCTGTGCCAAGTTTTATGGGAATCGGTTGAAAACTGAGGAAGTAGTTCGCGACGCAAGATTTGCAACGGACCGACCGCCCGACCGCCCGACCGACCGCCCGACCGACCGCCCGACCGACCGCCCAACCGACCGACCGTCCGCTGATTCCTATATAACCCTTCAAACTTCGTTTGGCGGGGGTATAATAAGATTCTTTTTCTTTTAAGAAAGAAAACGTGACAGTCCAATCTGGAAAAACAAACAAACTCTGCAAACCGTAAATTATATGACCCCACCAAGAAAAGGATTATCTTCAAAATAGTTTCCTGTCACTAGATTTCTCTCAAGGGTACACAGAAGGAAAAAAAACCACGTCTTTCGTTTCAGCAATCTTGCACTGACAAACAAAACTCTTCACAGAGGTTTTACAAGATTAAAGCCTTATCATCAGAAATGTTCAGATCATTAGAGTATGAGTATAATTTCTTCATGAGTAGTACTTAACTATGAGTACACATCATGGAGTGTATGGTACACCATCTTACATCTTGACATTTAAGGTAACAATGGCAGAATGCCCTAAAGCTGTGGATGATAAGTTTGTTTATCCTTTAAGGAGAAATATGATAACACAGAAAGTATGATGTTACAGAATTCATGTAAGGCCCATTGCATTTCAAGATTGTCTCTATGACGTCACGCAAAATAATGTTCGATTCATTATATGGCATAAATTCTTAGGGTTTTTTGCCACTAAAAACGAGGCAGACATTTACTATTAATCTTTTGTTTTTCATAACAATCAATTCATCTCTTGAAAAGGGTGTAGGTTACATTTTTCAGAGAGAAGTTTGGGTCCTGAGCTGATGGTTACAGAAGCTTACAAGTGTGACACAAGAAGGTGATCTACTGAAAATTGCTTAGGCACCTTCTTCAGGACAGGAAGACTTCTGCTGCTCAAAACCCCGCATAGGCACCTGCTTGGGACGAGAATGCAAGAAGGCAACTTGTTCACTCTTGCAAAGGTACCGTTTGTCTCAGACGGGATACCAAGAAAAGTGTGGAAATGTAGGCTTCACACCTTTTCATCTTAAACCAAGGCACCCAGGGGAGTTTTGACAACTTGCACTCTCCTATCCTTGCCCTATTACAATGAATGTGCCCTGGCAAGTTTGAGAAGTCACTGCCTCACTTTTTCATTGCAAGCAAGGAGTTGAGAAGAGTTTTGACAAGTCACCTTCTCACCATAAGCTTCTGAAGATGATGCAATCACAATTTGCCACTTAGCACCCCCTTCTCCTTCTGTTCCCTACCTCCTATCCACTTTTATTTTCCCTTCCTCATCTTCTTTTTCTCCTCATCCTTAACTTCTTCATCAAATATACATAGTATGATTTGAGTGGATACAGCAATAAAAGTAGAACACATCAGTAAAGTTTGAGGAATATCAGACGATCCGTTCAAAAATGATGAATTTTTTAAATCTGAGTGTCATCATCAATGGATGAGAAGAATTTAAGAGTTTGACATCACTGCATATAGAGCGACATAGAGACAAAAATAAAGAGTATTCCACAAAATATATATTTTTATGAATAAGGTAACGTCACCTTCTTTTGACTTGTTACTGACATATGTTTCAGGTAATATCATTCTCCCTTCTTTCTGGAAGAGGTAAGTCAATTAATTTTTCATTTTGTTTGAAAAATGAAAATATGTTCAATTTTCTTTATGATTTCTTTATGTTCTTGTTCTCCAGTGATGTCACAAAACTGCTGTAATCTTCTGGTCCAGTTATTGCTGCATCAAAACTGTTTAGATTCATATACTTTTGAATGACTTGTGCGAATTTCCTCAAAATTCTTTGATGTGTTCTGCTATTATTACAGTATTCACTCAATCCACATGTTTAATTGGGGAAACTTTCCCTTTAACCCATTGAGGACGGACTGATTTTGCTACAACACACATTTCCCATAGACACTTGCCCGAGTATAGTCGGGACTAGTCCTCAACGGGTTAAAACTCAAAGTACCAATCTCTCATACTGCTGTTGACATTGTGTACAAACAGGATGTCAGTGGTCATGATGTAGTTTAGCTGCATCAGGCAAGTTTCTCACTGATCTAAAACCCATGCATATATTTTATACTACTGCGAAACTTTCCTGCAAATTTCCAAGAAGTCAGATGCGGTTTTGCAGTAATAAAAAGACGATTAGATGGTTTGCTCGCGCAATACTTTGTACTGCTAGACATCCGCTCCTTGATCTGTCTTTCACATCATCGAACACCTTCCTGGAAACCGGCACTCCATTCGTTGATGAGATCGTAAGACGCCCCATACAGAGCTGCAATTTATATTTCTGTAGCTCTGTAACCCCTGACTGTACCCACTGCTGGCTAGGGCTTGTTCATCCCTTGGTTATTGCGACAGCTTTAACGTGCTCGATATCTACACTACAACATTAAAGTTGCCCAATAATTTTTTCATTTTGCTAGAATGTAAGTCTTTATGTCATCTAAAGCACTAAATTTACCAAATAAGTTTTCATATTGCAAAAAGGTCAGTCTTTTATATAATCTAAAATGCTAAACTTGTACTATAAGTTTTCATTTTGCAAGAATGCCAGTCTTTATGTAATCTTCAACACTTAACTTGCATAATAAGCTTTTATTCAGGAAAAAAAAATGAGTCAGTGCTCATGAATATTCATTGACCTATACAATACAAAACAAGTTTTCTCAAGTCAGCCCCCCCCCCCCCCCCCACACACACACACAAACACACATACCTCTTTCTCTCTCTCTCTCTCTCTCTAAGAAAATGAAAACTTTGGTGAACTGCAAGAAAATAATACTGCATTTTGTAACCTGTCAAGCTTTACCTGCTCCATATGGTTACCTAATACATAACCTAGATTTTGTAAGGTTAAATTGTCACAGAGTCAGAACCAATTGTCAGAGCAATGGAGTATATTTCATTTGTAACCAATGTGATTATGATGATGAAACATTTAAGATAACGCTAACACAAAATTGAATATATATTTCAATATCTTTTGAGGATTGGATTAAGTTTGAAATCTCCAGACTTAAAGGGAAACTGGAAAAAATAGTACTTGTGCTCTCTTTTTCGAATCGATATGTAAGATAGTCTTTTTTGCACTTTCCCTCAAGCAAGAGGCTTCTAAAAGTGATAGTCATTTCTATGTGGCAAAAAAAAAATTTTAAAAAGGAAGAGAAATGGAGAGGAATATGGGCACATCAAGAGCACAACCCTCTGTGGAAGCCATAGGGTCATTAAAGCCATAGGACTGTGCAAGCATAATTTAACCTTTCATGTGCCAAAGCATTTTATAACTTAACCCGTTGAGGACGAGTCCCGAGTATACTCGGGCAGATGTCTATGGGAAATGCGTGTTGTAGCAAAATCAAACCGTCCTCAACGGGTTAAAGGTGCATGGTCTCGGTGTTTAAGTCAAATGCGTACGCGGGCGCACGGCGCAAGTTTCCTATAGAGACCTACGCTATCGACTCCTCTTTAGCGCTTACGCTGTGGCCCACTTCCCCCGAGTCTGAAGAAGTCCGATTCACTGTAGTCAGTGGTCCGATCACAGTTCGGCTCATGATTCGGCTGAGGGGGATGACAGCTTTAGCGAACTTCTTTTGTGATGTCATAATAACAAGCACATATGCACGCACCCTGGCATTACTACAGACTGCGCGATGCGCAGAGAAGACAATGAAGGCAACGTTACCTAGCAACACCTACGCACTTTACTCTTGAGGACAGCTCAACTTCAGTAATCTTCATATCAATGCTAACAGTGATCGGCAGTATCATCAACAGTAATCCACACAAACTTGACCTATACAGTGCTTGTATTTTAGCAAGCCCATACAGGTGTAGCGATATTAATGTGCCTCAGTCCAATAGAAAGGTCATGGTGACACAATGAGGATTTGGGGGATTAGGTAATCTCTATTCAATGACAATTTGTCTATATATATATCTGTGTCACTCTGCCCAAGGATGCATTCTAGCATGCCTGCATATCTGCAAGCAAAGCACACAAAAGGTTAACAAAAACATTTGGCGGAACAGTGACGCCAATCACCATCTCAAACTAATCACCTGTTTCTTTCACAGTGGGCTTATCCTGAATATATCCACTAAAATTAAGTCATATCTATCTGCATATTGTTAACAGGCAGCGAAACAAAAACTGACACAAACAATGCCCTTTGCGGAGGTGTTGTTATGTAACAGGAGTACCATTCCGCAACGAGTACGCATTGAGAAAGCAACATGCTCGAGAACCTTCTTTCATGGGTGCTTGCAAATTAGGCTGTGCGCTTCTATAATCGTGATTAACACTGAAGATAGATTTGCAAAGCTTAATGACAAGAATTATTGCCATGACAACCTTTCAAAATTGACAATAATGTCTAGAGACAATATCTTTGTTTGACATGCCTACTTAAAAGAAAGAAAACAAAAACCCTGATATAACCATCCAAGGACAGGCATCTTGTAGTTCTCTCTAATATACATGTAACAGAGGAGTGGATTACCAAACATCTAAAGGTAATATACATATAATGCTGAAATGTGTTTATTTTTGTTTATTATTCTGAACTACTGTAAACTGATGGCACACAAATAAGATTTTGAGCTGCTATGCACCATTTTGTTTGACCAGAATAAACCAAAATCTATCATCTATCTATCATCTATCTATCTACCTACATGTACATGTATCTATTTCTTTGGGTGATTATTGTTACTTCTTCATTTCTCAAGATCACTATTGCACAATTTACCATACAGTAAGGCAGTAGGCAATGCTATTATGACACATACACATTACATGACGTTATCTGGGAAAGTGTTACTTCATAGAAACACTCCTTTAAGAGAATCCACTTCCTAGTATCTGAAAACGAGTTACGTTCTTCAGCTACATAACACAGGTGATTACATAAAATAAGATTTTCACGATTGATTGCAGCTTATGTAAAACAGATGGAGAGTAGTTTGTTTACTAGTAAGTGAGAGCGATATTTTGTAATGTCACTTTCCAACAGAATCTGCCAACAGCTAGTAAAGTGGCCATGGGTCATAATTTTGGGGTAGATTTCATGCAAGATCATAACATAATCCTTGTTGTTTTGTAAGAAAACAACGAAGAAATTGGCATTACACGAGTATCAACTTCTCAGGAGAATCAAGCTAACATCTAGGAAATGGGTAATGCTATCTATAAAGAGTAAAAGTAAAATCATAACACTATTCTGTTGTTTCATAAGATCACCCTACAGACCATTACTAGATTTTCAGAGAATTGCCTGTCGGACTGAAGACTTCATATAATGGTGAAATGACATAGATTTGGTAGCTATGATAACTTGTAAGTAAGTTTTATGTGGTTGGATGATGTGATTGTATTCTGTAGGATATACTTCAAATTTAATGATTTTATGCATTGCTCAGTCAGGTCAACCTAACAAACCAAGACAAGAAAGCATTTTTAATGCAGCATTACAAGGGAGAAGCAAGTTCATATGGTGGCAACAGTATCTCTCCACCCACCCCCTTGCTACCCTGGCAGGAAATATGACAAATGTAAAACATAGTAATTCAATGGGAGAGAATTACTAAATTGAACAAAAAGATATTGCAGCTGTTGAGATTTGTGTTGCGCGAGTTGGATCATGATATAGATCATTGTTCTAATGGCACATACGATGTACAAATCGCACTTATACAAAGAACAAAGACACAAAAGCCAGCTTCATAACAAACAATTGACTCAGGTGATGAATCAGAGATGATCATGATAAACTTCTTCATCAAAGAAAGCCACACATGCAAGGTCCACGATGCTCTCTTCACTCAAACAGACAAAGCAGTTTCTTCAAAGTCGTCCACACGAGACATATCATCAGATGAAGAAAGAGAGCAAGGACAAGCAAGAGAGAGAGAGAGAGAGAAAGAATCAGCATCTAAAGAAATGGGCAACTCTTTGTATCTCAGTAGAGTAAGTAAGGAAGAAAGTAAGCACTGATAATATCAACAGAAAACTTGCTCTCTTGAAACTTTGATGGAAAAAAAAAAGAAAGCAAACAAAAACAAAGTGGAGAGGAGGAGCGAGAGGGAGGGATGGGAATGGCAGAGAGGATGGATGGACGGGGAAGGGGGAAAGTTAGGCAAAGTTCTGGGCATTCAATCAGCGGTGTCCGTCAGCTCCGAAAGGGGCGCGGGGGAGAGCATCTCAAGTCGCGTCTCTCAGCGGTGCATTCCTGGCCAGTGACAGGCTTGTCAATTGATGCTGGGAAGTGGGGGGAAAGAGAAGGGCCTGTCACCAGCCGAGCCGCCTCGCGCAAGTTTATGTGTACACGGGCTCTCGGCATTTGGAGGGGAAAGAAGCCAGGGTGAAAGATCTCTTGATAGTCGTAATACGCTCACCTTTGTACACCAATTGCTTCACAGACACATTTCTTTTTACTCACCCCCCCCCCCCCCTCCTAAAAATGTATGCCGGGTCATACTCTAATAGAGAATGACGCTACATCAACTGGCATTACCACACACACACATTCACAAACGCATGCACACACACACAAACACAAACACTCACACACAAGAATATCCATAGATGAACACTGCAGGGTTTACATCATCCTGCTTTTGTTCTGCAAATGTAAGCCCACAGTTCAAGTTATGGGCCACATTTCCCTGACCTACATTCGTAGAAACACGATACTGACACTAGTTCTTCAGATCCTTCAAAATACTAGCTTTTCCCACAACCATCCCATACATGCTGTCCTATGATATCATCATCATTATATTACAGAAATATGTAATATTTCTTTGGGTGGGTAGCGCAGACTATACACATGGGAAGTCTTCAAAAGAAACTTGCTCACCATGGCTTACGCTCTTCGAAGAGAATATACTGACAAGATTTCATTCATGCTTGCAATGAATTGTTTTTATGAATCACGCTGATGATAACGGCATATCGAGGCAACTGTGAGACAGTCCTCCATTTTTGTTAAAGGAACATGAAAGAAGATTCAGAAGATTTAAAGTGCACTATCATTTTCTGAATGTTGAAGGCGGTGGTTCTTTGTCACAAGAGTTACAGTAGCAAGCGGTAGTTCAATACTCACAACCATCTATCTATGAATTTACAGAGAGTGGATGAGTTTACAATAGAGTGGTTATACCAACTTTATTCGGATCAGCAGCACGCTTCTTTCATATAAAGATCCTCATAATCTGTTGATTTCTATGTGATGGTACTTGGTTGTGTGTCAAATGTGACTGTGCACCTCAAAACGAACATAAAGTCGCACACACTGATTTTGCGTGAGGACTGAAAATAAGTGAAATGGGTCAACCTTGCCGAACTTGACTTTTTCATATTTTCTGAAAGAGCGGGTCTTCTTTTACATTATGCTAAAATTTGGTACCATAAAACGGGCAGGAAAGTGTGTTTTTTTAGCAGTTTATCTCGAACATTTTTGGTAGAATAGTGTGATTAGGTGTGTCTTTAGAATCCCTTTTTCATTTCTGGAAAACCTTGTCCACACTCTTCACTTTCAACTCTAATAACTTTTGAAAGGATAGCGCTACTGCTTTGAAAGTTGGCATTAATTATGGACAGAATGTGTTAATGAGGCATAGTAAATTTCAGTTTAATCTGATCATCCCTTCATTGTTGTTACTCTGGTGGTTTACTTCCTTTTTTTGTCCCATTCATTGCACAGCCAGCACGGTTTGGTAAAGATTAAGCGCTTGAATAGACACTGTACTTCACAGCCTCTTTTCTCAGTTCAGACTTTTCCTGAGTTTGTTCTTTCTTTCCAATATTTAGATAGGTTAGGAGAGTCCATTTGATTTGAGTTATACATCATTTTAAAGCTTAAAGTCTGCTCTTTCAGAATATGGTCTTAACTAAAAATTTATGTCTGGCGACTTTTTGTTTGTTTTGAGGTGCAGAGTCACAAATATAGAATTTTGGTTGTTTTCCTTTTGAATGTCTTATGTATTTCAATGCACAATGGGAGGATAAAAAATGTGAAAGTGCCATTATGTGCGAAGACAAAGGAAAGTTGTTACACGATCTGTTTCTTGTTTAGACCCTCATCGATGTTTTGTCAACGAAAAGAAACCATCCCCTTCAAGGAAGACATTGAACATTTCATGCAACCCTCCCCCCCCCCCCCCCCCTCCTTCCCACACCTCACGGTAATTACCCCTCTGGAGGCACAATTAGCGTACAACAAGAGAGCTTAACCCTAAAATGACCTAGACATTCAGGACACCACTGGCATCTCACATGGAATTGTCACCATTAGGAATGACAGGTTTTAAGACACTTCTCAACTCCCACACTGCGAGCAGGTGTGAATGATGCAACTTCCATTCTAAATGATGGTGTCTGAAAGTCACAACAGAGAAACAAGCCTCATTTGAGTTTTGAAAAGGGTAAAGTCAAAGTAATACACAAGTAGGACAAATCATACTTTTGTAGAATTAAAGGGAAATTCGATTGGCGTGGGCACAGAGTAGCTTTTGTCGAAAAAGAACTTTTTTTCTTATCAGCTATGTGCAGGACACTTTAACACATGTATCAGAAGAGACATGTAACTTTTGTCAACATCATGTTATAACTGTCAATAGCCTCAAACAACTCCCTACACAGTTATCAAAATGTTTTTAAAATCTTTCTCAACATGACATTACATGTAGGTGATTTATGAAAACACCTGACATCCACTGCCACAGCACGGTAAGCTAGATCGTCAGTGTATGATGATACTATTTTTCAGTTCCAGAATGACGGCATGTGTCAGAGACTCCAACTCTCCCGTTTTTGACGGGAGATCTCCCGCCGAAAGCCCATTTTTGCAAAATCTCCTGTTCTCCCGTTTGAGATTTGACTTCTGCCGTCCTGGCTCTGTGTCTCGCGGTGGATAAGATTTCTTACTTATTGCTATCGTATGTTGAAAAAATAAGCCTTAGATAGCACCAGAGAACATCTAGAACCCTAGGAACTTCGCGCTTCTCACACATCATCTTGGAGTCTCCCGTTTGCTAGGGGTTTCGGGCGGGAGAATCTCCAGATCAGAAGGTGCTTGGGGTTGGAGTCTCTGCATGTGTGCCCAATTATAACTTTTCACAAATCAAATTTTGTTACCAAATTAGAAAGTTAAATCAATAAACATCACCCATGAAGAAACAAGATGTGTTTACATGATTTTGAAACCCACACTATAAGAAAAGACCATGTTTTTCCTCATGTTATCCTTGTCAAATCAAGAAATTTTGTTTGATTTAATTGGGGATGCAACAAGAAACTGGGTTAAGGTATGTTACACAAGGACAGTGAGTCAAAAATATCTTCATATCTTAAGTAGATAACACATCAGACACATCTTCCCTCTATCCATCGTAGCCGTAATATTTTCTCATTTGGCTTTATGTACCTCTGTGACAATTTTTCACAAAGTATTCATGTCAGATGGTTCCCTTCATTATTCATGTCTCTGTGTATTTACTTATTTTATTTTTTAAAAAAAATCATGGGCAGGGGTATCACTTTAACTTCACAGGTCAGGAATATAGAGGGTAACCTTTCAAGTAGGACTGTATATGTGAAGTTAGATCAAACATAAATAAAAGAGGAAGAAAACTGAGGTGTGTGGAAATGCAAACATACATTATTTGTTTTATATGTTCATATTTTTTATTAAGGCACAATGCATTTTTTTTCACCATTCTTCTGTTGGGTACACACGGCACACATAATAATGCTTGCAACTTGAATTTTGATAAATTTATATGAAATTGTATGTTCTGTACTTCAAAATAAATTACTGTTTGAATAATGATGATGTATACTTATTTATGTTTTGAGTAATCCATGTACTACAAGCCCATTCTTTTTCCATACCTACTTCACTGTTATCCTTAAAAGCATGCATAGGTATTCTTAGTTATACTACTTATATCATATCTTATTATATACTATGCATTTCACTTTTCATTTTGTATTTCTTTTTTTCCCTTCATTGAAAGTAATTAAACAATGTGATTGTTTTACGCATGCTTTATACTATATCAAATTTTGTTTCATTTCTTGCTCGATGGAAAACTAAGAAATGAATTGATATGAATAGAATACACTGACAATATAACAAAGCACAAAAATTACAAGGACTATGGACCCCTGGATTGGCCTTTTGTCTTTTTAGTTTAATTTTTTTCATCATTCTTTTGCATTCAGACGAGCTAACCCCCACGCAAACACTGTGATTTAAGGCACTATTCCACGCAATGTGGAATTCACATATTCACAAATTCCACATGTTAAACCATACCAACAAAGTGGTAAAGGGTCCATAACAGCTGAACCTAAAATGAAAATAAATAACATAACAATAAGCAGGGCACAGAATTTTAGGAACTTTAAGAAGTCTTAGGATTTTAAGAACTTTGGACAGTGTGTAAAATTTTTCAGGTTTTTCTGTGCCAATTGGTATTCAAAGCACACAGATGTTACCTCTCATCTACCCCTCCCCCCTTTACCAGTTGGCAATGTTCACCCCTTTCAGCTCATAAAAACACCTACCTGGTAGTGTCCAGGGTAAGAGCTGGAGCACCTCTTTACACCCACACACACACACACACCTAAGGGCGCCATGGGCCACTTGGGAGCTAATTGGGTCTTGAAGTCCCTGGATGCTCGTTAAGTCTCATTTCTTGGGCGAATCACGCCTCCACATGGAACGACCCATCTCACACGCTGCTTGACGATCAACACCCCCGCAAGATCAGCACTATTTAATAATTAGCCTTGCATAACCAACTGGATGAGTGCTTGTTTCAGGTGAGCTTTACCGACACCTTTTGTAACATATTTGGTAACCACAGGAAGGGGGGGGGGGAGGCTATTGCCTCTGTCACAACTATGTAATGAGGGATAAAAAAATAGGAAAAATGAAAAAAGAAATGAGCTGACTGGAATTTGAGCACTGGTCACTGAGCACCCACAAGTACTATTTTACTCTATAGATGGCAGGGAGAAATTCATGGTACTGATGAAATTGACCTGTTTTCTCCAAAAGAGCAAAGCTTCTGATGTAAGACAAGGTGGATATGACATTTCTTTTTCTCTAAAGAAGCAATGTGTTGGAACAAATTGTAATATTTGCTGTAATTTCATAGCTGATGTTTGCATTCAGCACATATTCGACATCATTGCATTTCTTCAGTAAGTGTTCCACAGCACAGTTCAACTCCCCTCCCATCTATTCAAATTATTTGGCAAATGAGCCACATGCCAAATTCAGACACCAAAGTAAGACCGTCAGTGCATGTCACGTCATGTTTTATGCCCTTTCAAGAATGACCAGAGGATATAGCACCGATTCTTTCCCAGGTTACCCCCCCCCCCCCATCCCCGTTCCCCTGCATGCAGAGGCAGTTAGATCCACAAGTATTGCATTTCTGTAAACCGAGATGCGTGCTTAAAACTCTTCAAGCTTCCTGATCTTTCCTCCTGGCACCATCACACTCTGATTACTTCTTCCCCTGTGCTGATTTTTTTTTTTGTCTACCTAGTCATGGGGAATGCTTGTCATGGGGAATGCTTGAGATGGCACTCTCAGAACAATCAATCCCAGTACAGCAGGGAAAGAAGTCAACTCGAGTGCATATCTCATATCTTGGCATAGATCCTGTGACTTCACATCCGGTTCGCACCTCTTGAGAAACACAGTTTTCTTTATCCTTTTCTTTGTTTCATTCCGTTTTGTTTCTTTAACTTTTTCCGTCCGCAGACAAGATTGATGACACCGCTGCCCATTCTGGTGGCAGTCACCGTGACGACAGTGCTGAGGAGGGCTTTGATCCCAAGATGGATAGGTTTATCAATCATAAACGTGTCAAGGTGCTTCATTCGCCTCGCACACCGTTGAGACAGGAGCTGTCGCCTCCTCGGAGGAAACGCACCGACGAGGGAATAATCCCCAAATTCCTCGAATGTCACTCGGATAATCTCCGGGACTACGGACAGGATCCCAAACAGCTGTCGCCATCCAAAATAATTTGAGATCCTCCAAGGCTCATGGGGAAGACAAATGATACATCTTTAAAAAGTGATTTAATGGACTGTGATTGGGTATCTTCCGCAAGAACAATTATCATACTACAACCCCCCTCCCACCCCCCCCCCCAAAAAAAAAAGAAAAATTATGCCATTGTTGTATATGATAATATGAGATAGAAGTACATGACGGATGCGAAAACAAACGTGTGTCATTCAATGAGACAGGGTCACACAAACAGACTAACTACGGGTTTGGCATTGATTAATGACAAGTCAGCGTGACGGCCAATGACGAGCAGAAATACAAGTCTACTTGTATATGGGAAAGACAGACAGACAGAAAGACAGCTACCACAAAGACAGACAGAATGTATATCAGTTTGAACGTGAGAGAAATGGATGCAAGAAAACATGCTTTTAGTTCAGCTGAAATCAGCAGAAGAATGGTAAAAGAATGAATTCCAACCAATATATGCCCATGATTTTTGTATCACAGCTACTGCTAGAGAGAAAAAACTGTAGGATCAGTGCTTATCTATGTTGAAGAAGGGCAATTTGTCAATCAGTTGCAATAAAAACTTGATGCATGAATTCATAACTTTAAATGTTATACAATATCAATAGCTAATAGAAAAACCAGTTTCATAAAGTTCTTCTCCAACAATTACAAGATTATTATGCAGTGAAATTCTGTGGTGCCAATTTGATGCGAAGGTGTCGGGTTCAAAGGTGACAAGACAGAATGAGATTAAAAACTGAGCTTACTTCTGTAGGCAATCATTCTCATTTCTACACACACATCACTTTGATACACTCATCCAAAGATGCCGTTGCCACGTAGCGCTAAATCTCAGTGCACTTGGGCTTCTGTGGAAATTCTGTCAATCTTTTCTTATTACAATGCAGAACATTATTCCCCAATCAGTAAAAAGGATGTTCTCGTGTGAAAAAAAAAGAAATATCCTCCCTCCCCCTCCCCCATAGATTACAGTCACAAAAACTGATGAAAATTGCCCATATTGGATCATTCTTTGGTACACCTTACAAGAATGCTGCTGTACATCGATTGACCGGCGTGAGCTCTGTACTGTCGAAATATACTTGCTTCAGCCGATGCCAACTCGGGTTCCATAAACAAAGTTGCGCCTCCAAACCTCTCTATTTAACATGACTGAAGAACTTCTCAAAAGGCCTTCCTTGATGGATGTGATACTGTAAAAGAGGACATTGTCACATGAGTAATTTTTTGCACTCGGTCGAGTAAGATGAGTTTCGCATGACTTTAATTCAGTGGAATCAAGACATGGACTGGAAAGTTTAGCAATTGAAAATATTCGCATGCTTTTATTTTCGCCCTGGTTTCTGGTTGCGCGAAATGCGCGAAAATTTCAATACCGCAAAAATTTCCACTTTTACGGTATCACTGGGGAGGTGAAGGAACATCATTTAACCCTGTCATTCCACTAGAGGGACCTGTCTCTACACAGTCTCAATGACACTTCCCAGTTTGGGTCCCTAGAGGTTAAACATCAAAGAGGTTATACACTCACTGCCCGTAGAGGGTGGACTAAGTGAAACTTCTTTGATCACAGGGAGACGTAGAATTAGGTGAACCACTTTAGCAGCAATGGCTGACTTTGCTCTGCGCGCATGCGCTCAATACGCTTGCAGAATAATTGTACAGGGCGTACTGCCAGTCCACACCCCTTGACTGCTCCTTTGCTGCTAGTATGCTGGCGAGGAGCAATATGCTGTCAAGTACACCATGAGGGGCAAGCATAGTGCCCTGCTCCACTCACTCACAGAGCAATTATAGAAGGTGTATTGCTAGTAAGCACCATAGTACCTACTTGCATTTATAACCCCCTTCGTTAGCATACAGATTCAAAGAGGACAATTAACCCCTTGAAGACAAGTCCCGAGTATACTCCGGCAGGTGTCTACGGAAAATGTCTGTTATAGCTAGATCAGCCCGTCCTCAATGGGTTAAATTAATGCAATCGGCAGATTCCTGCTTTGCCCCCTTGAAGAGTACCTCAAGAATACCCTGGACTTCTCTGGCAAGGGTCAATTGGCCAGGTGATTATTACCCCATTATAATGCTGCAACAATTATGCATCCATTATCTTTTGAATTTCATAGCCGCTTCCTCCAGCGAAGGGGGTAGTTCACACTGACTGCCAAACCAGTTTTAAGAGCTAAACACTAGTAGTGTGAAATTGTTGACCAATGATAACTACAGAAAGAGTCGGTCTTGACTCTGAACAAACTTTGCTTATAGTTCATACTTGGATAGCACATATATCAAACCAATCATACATATTAATTTCTCTTGCTGAATTGATGTTGCGCACATCCAAACATGTACCGGTACTACTTGCCAAGTTTTATCAAATTTATGTGTTCAAATGCTGATTATGGAAAATAAGCTGTCATGACAGACTTCTATGGCAACCAAGCAGCAACAAAAAGGGGAATTCGAGGGGGGGGGGGGGGATATGCATCTTTAAGGCAGGTCCATGAACACATAAGAACATGGTTCAATACAACATGCAAATGTTTTCAGCTGGACTCCTGTTAATGTTAACTTTTTTTTGGCAGAATGTATAAATATGTCTGTATGAAAAATGCCTAAATTTGTAATGATTATTGACAAATGTTATCCTTTGCTATCTATGTATCATTCCTTCAAACGTATGTCGAATCTATATTTTTTGTACATTCTGTTGAAAGAAGTGAAAATAAAACCTTTGAATTGAATTGAATTTGAATGGTATGAATTGGGCCTAAGGGTCAATTCACTGTTTGGGAGATACATAATGCTGCACGGCATCATTTTTCCCCTGTACTTTACAGTTACTCTCCAGAATGTAATGCCTTAGAATGACTTAATGATCAACATCATCTCATTCTGTAACTATTATTAATGTCCTAAGATGATATGTCATCTGGAATGCTTCATTTTCATAATAATGCGTGGGAAAAAAAAGAAGAAGATAACTATCTCTAGTGTGATGCGACACCATATTCTGTACCAGGCAATAGGGCATTGGCTTGAAGTTTGACCCCAGAACAAGCTCTTGTCCAACTGTGATACACTTAGATGATTGTTCACGACATCTCAACGTTCTATTTGGGGTAATCTGAGCCACGCCAAATGGGGAAACTTAAGGCCCCTTAAACAGACATCAAACCCCAAAGCACAGTTTTATGGCTGAAGCTTCAGATTTAACAGCCCACTGACATTATCCACAAGAAAGTATCATCTAGGACAGTGATCACGCATCCTATACATGATGTGCGTCATGTTGCACATCGTCTCATGTTCATCATCATCTGAGTCATCTTCATCACCTTACCAATTGTTATCACTGTCTACTTTTCTACAAATCATGACATATGACCTTTGACCCTCACATCACAAGGATTTATCACAATTGAGGAAGAGGAGGGGCTCGGCTTTCCATCCTTGAAAGCGGGACAAACGAAATAGCACATGTTCTGGCTGGGAAGAAATCTGAGGGTCTTACATGTCTTCCAGCTAAGCAAGAGTTTGAATATGTCAGAACATACACCACAACGAAGAAAAGGTGCCCCTGACACCCAGGGATAATGCCGGGCCAATCAGAAGTAATCGTCACGGCAACAATCATTCCAATCGTATCAATCAGGAGTGGGGATCCTCTCTACCACTCCTCCTGGAGCTGGCTGATTGACGGTCATCAATCTCCATCTCGCAAGCTGGCCCAGCCCTAGATGGCTGGACGTGGGTCACTGTTGGTCTCAACTACTCCTCCCCTTAGCTGTTCCGTGGATGATGGCTGGAGGAGTGGGGTGGGGGATGGGAGTGGAGAAGGGGTAATGGGGGATCATTTGACAGGGAAGATGATGCCCTTTGATGATATTGTGTGACATCAAATCAAGGGAAAGTTGTCAGGGGATGTATGCATCAGGAACAATTTGAACCCTGAATTTTTGATTAAGAGTTCAGGGTCTCCTGCTTTCACAATTAGAGCTCAAGTCCATACCATGTTCAAATAGTCAAATCAGACGAATATAAAGTAGTAGATATATCATTAAATATGAGTTCTTGAACTGATAAAGTTCTACACATGTTTCATGAAACAGTGATATTGATACCCCTTTCACTCCGTGGACTATATGTCAGAGATCTCCAGAGCTAATATCTCCCAGCCCCCCCCCCCCAAAAAAAAAGGAACAAAAATGATAAGATGTATATGCTCATTTTAAGAGTAAAAGTACACATATAAATAATTACAACTGCACAAACCTGAAACATTTTTTTTTACTTTGGAAAGCTACACATAATTGCAGTTGAGCAAGGTATTTCATCTCCAATGTTTCATGGTAACTTTAAAATGCTCTCTCAAAGATGATTGTAACCAAAGAAAAATGCAGTTGGTGTTGAACCCTTTCTATGCCATGGATTTTGAACAATGTGAATAGCACTACAGGGTTTTCTGCCCATATCTGCACCCAAAGCACACAAAGGCTTAATGCCATACATCCCTAATGCTATATCCCTCAGATCCTAGCTCCCTTTTGGTATGGGCCTACAGCTTCAAGAGAGTGGTCAAAATGTATCAGTATTCCACACAGATTATCCTCTCTTGTTAGATAGCAAGTTGCAGGGCAGAAAGGTTAAATGCCTGAATGAGGCCATGTATAGCAGTAGCTTTTTCTCTGAAAAGAACCTTTGCCCAAGTCGCCACATGTGCTGAACCTCTGCACAGGTAAGAATAGGTGATAAGAAAAGGTCGCATCCAGAAGGTTGAACTTTTCTGGAAAGGTAGTTAGAGCTGGGGGTCCACAACTTAATAATCCACGAGCGCTTTCAATAGCTCATGCCACAGAAATGATGATTAATTAGCAGGTTAATAAGGGTAAGTAACTGTCAGTAATGATGAAAGGATTGCTGATACATGAACAGACTGCTCACAGCAGATGGTATATGTGATCGATTGTTTCTTAATGGAGACTTCATCTACTGAAGATAACATAACTTCAGTGATGACTTAGATTTAGACTTATATATTTTATGTACATGTACAACCACACAAGCCCATGTGAAGATAAGAAAACAAAACACATTTGACTTTAAATTGGAAAATATTTATCTATGGGTATGTAAGAACCTGCTACTTACTTTAATTTCTATGCAAAATTCAACATGTGTTTCTCGTGCATCTGTAAAATAAAAACAAAATGCTGCAATATATGTCTTGCAGTTTCCCCCCCCCCCCCCCCGAAAATGGTGCAGTTTAATTAAGCCGATTGGGAATATGAAAGGAACACAGTTTCTCTTGACATGAAAGATATGTAACGATACCATAGTACTACAGGAAACAGACATCTCTTCAATATGAATCAAAGAGTATGATTAATTGTCCCTCTGTGCAGTAATGAGTATGATTTCCCTCTGTGCAGTAATGAGGGAGAGAGATCTGCATCCTCCCGTCTTCTGATCACGTGCACGCCGAGTTGCAAAGCCACCAAATGCCACCAATTGCTTGGATTTGCCCATTACGAGAAATCGGACGTGAGGGGTGCCGGGGAAGAGGAAGGGGCCCCCAGACCCAGTGGGTCAGGTTAAGGATCGTAGCTCTGACAGACAACCGAAGAAAGAGTCTGCTATCAGAAGGAATAAGGCAATAACAACAGCTATCAATCAACCCATCACAAACAGAGATTGATGTTCCTGACTCCTCTGTTTGTGTAAACTCTCTGAAATGTTTGAAAGCTTGTCTTCCCCACAAATTGCATGGCTAATGCCGCGAGTGCCATTCCAGGACCTCTGAAAAGGAGGGGCATCATGCCCTTTTCTACCGGTCTCTTGCACCCCTGCTTCTGGCCCCCTGTGCCAGCTACCAGTACCCCTGCACACTTTCACCCTACCAAAGAGTATAAGCTATATGCTAAGCTTCTCCTAAGGTCATAAATGATAGTAGAGACATCACTATTTTTTTTTTTGACTGATTGTCTCTAATACGAAGCTGCATTTCACTATCGAGTCTATACTTGGATGTCAGTTTGAAAACTGACCTTTTTCGCTCAAATACACTCTGTGTAATATGATTATTAGCATCCTCTTCATGTGATCAACATTAACATTATTACCACCACAATTACAAACATTTCAATCATCCCTATTATGACTATAAGTGGCTTCTTTTTTTTGGTCAGCAATGGCACTCACTACCATTCATCATCATGTGATCAACCTTGTCAGGAGCACATCATCTACCTAAACAGCAACACTGAGATAACTGGATCTCATCATTACTATCACCATCATCATCATCATCATCATCATCATATCATCACCATCACCATCATCATCACCATCATCATCATCATAATCACTATCATCACCATCATCATCACCATCATCATCATCATCATCATCATCATCATCATCATCACCATCACTATCACCATCATCATATTATCATCACCATTATCTTCTTCTTCTTCTTCTTCATAATGGTCATTATGATTATCATCACAGAAATAATGATAATCATCATAAACATCATGATTGTCATAAAAATCGTTACAAATTACTACCATCTTTATCATGATTATCAGCATCAGAGAACTATTGTACAGTAAAGTGAGAGTGACGAAGGGACGCTGAGGTAGAAGAGCCAGTGTTGCCAGGTGAGGGTGATGGAGGGATCGATAGTGTCTGGACCGGTGCCAGGATAGGGAGGAGGCTTGCTGGAGTTCAAGGGGATGGCTAGGGATGGAGAGGGCAGTTAGCATTCCACTGTCACACCTCGAAAGAGATAGCCTCTCCACTAAATCCTGGCATCAGTCGGCAGGATGCACCAGAGGTGACCAGAATAGCACTCGAAATATGCCAGGATGCATTGGGACGGAAAGGTAAAAAAGTAGGTGTGATATTCGTGGAGACATCTACATCTCGACAGCCACACAGATGTCAGAAACGCAGTAAGCCTCTGGATTTACACGTTGAGGACTTCATATCAAGGGGTGCTCTTAAAGCTGTATTTAGTGTGGGTCAGTCATATCTAGTCAGGTAAATGTAACTTTAAAAGTCAGTCAAATCTCTTACTTTTACAAGGCCATCTGTATTCTGTCTTTATCCTGAAGGGACAACTAGAAGTAGAAAGGTGTTTCAGTTCAGAATTTTGACCATAGCAAATATTGTGTGCAGAAGGAAATGTCATTTTAGAAGTTACCAAGGACAAAAATGGCACACTATTCTATTTTCCTTGCTAGTAGCTGGTTAATCATTATCAAATAGTAATTTTGCTGAATAATGAATTGCTGTCTTCATGGACTACAGCTTATATGAAAGTATTACCACTCTATTCCTCCAAAAATTAAAAGCATGAAAATCTGTTTACAGATTTTCATTGAAAATAAATGAAGATAGTAACAAAAGCATACACTGCAGTATTTTGTTGTTGTGGTTGTCACTACAAGCCAACAAGGTCTTTAGCAAATGCCATATTTGTGTATACACAAGAGTACTTGATCAAAATTGAAATGTGAATGGTAACTAAGGAGACGTCCAACCAATTTAAAGTCAGGAAAAGGTAATGCAAAGTATTTTTTCCTTGAAGTAAAACTGGACACGTTGGTTTTAGGAGCACAAAATCATCATATTTCTGTTCACATTGTACACCGTACATGTATATATGTGCTACTGATTGAAAATGTTAGAGACGTAGAGAAAAAAGAACTTGAACTTGAACTTGAACTGCTTGGCCTGAAGAAAAAAAAAGGATCGTACCTTTAAGTGAGAGTGTGAAAAGGGCAAACAGGGGGCAGAGAAATCTCTCCTAGAAGGGTAGAGAAAGAGGGAGGATGAACAGCTCTGGTGAAGAAAGGTGAATTTGCGTGGGTCGTCACTCTTTCTTCAGGGAATGATTCGGATGCGAGCGGACAGTCCCGCGTGCCGCTGTCACACCTACACACTGATTGCGTCGGTGCGACCGGTGGCGCCACGTGTGGTGCAGGCAGGTATTCACAGTGACCCACATAGCGGCCCATGGCCCCTGCCAATTTTCCAGGGGAGGACGCGGTGGGCAGAAAGGGAGTATACACCATAGGAGGAAAAAAGCAGAATATGCCGACCTCAAAGATTTTTCACGCCTGGCATCTATCTAGCATGTTTATAATTCTGCATGGGATATCAGCAAAAAAAAAGCAATGCCGACAAGCCCTATTACAAAAGTGGGAAAAAAGATTATGAAAAAAAAAATTAGTGCATACTACCAGTGCAATGCTACACTCCAAGGTTTCGCACTGTAATTGTGTACCCAAATCAAGATGAACCTTGAAATTAAGCCCTGAGGAAGGCAAAATTTATGTTTCAGACGAGCAATGGCTCTCAAAGCATGTTTTGATCTTTATGATTCCTATTTCTTTTTTGAATTGACAAATACGTTAACAGTTTAAACATAAAGTACAAATGAATTATCAAGACCGAGAAGGCAAGAAGTCAAGATCTCATGGTCACATCCTGCCTTCTTATACCCAAGAGTTTGAGAAGACAGGATCTCGCATCTCACCTCAATATTTCAGAACCTAAAAGGTGAGAAGATGAGATATCAAATCTCGCCTTCTCACCTACTCAAACCTTGAGACAATGAATAAACGCAATGTTAAACTCATCTTTCCGCTTTCTCAGGCCCAAGAAGACAAGATCTCCGATCTCGCTTCTCGCACCCGAGAAGTCAAGAAGACAAGATCTCATAACTCATCTTCCCGGACCCAAAGTAGTCGAATAAATGAGATCCCATATATTGCCTTCTTGCTCTCTCACATCTTAAAATTCATTTGGAGGGGTATATATAACAATAGATATACTTTGCAAGTAGAAACAAAAGATATGAGAACATACAAGTATCAAAGTAAGTGTGAAGGGGGTGGGAAGGCGTTCAAAGAAAGAAAGGGGTAGTGCAAATGTGGCCGAGATGACAGGAAGTGAGGAGGACAAACTCTCATCTGACCCTCACTGAACCAAGCTATGAGAGGTAAAGTGAGATAACACCAAGGGACAAGAGAGGTTTGAACTATCACGCAAAGGATAAAAGTAGCTGTACAGTTTAATCCTCCACTTCGTGGATATGATGGAGTGGGGCAGCCCACACCTGTCTGTCACACCTAAGCTGTCATCCAATCCCACGATGCATTGCCCCCGGGTGCACGTCGTACTGCCAGAAGTGGCCAGCTTCATGATCTGTTATGACACGGTATAACCCTTGAAATCCCCCCAAAAAACAAAACCTCTTCATGGAATCACCACAACATTCCTTCATACGATGGCATTTAGAAGGAGTGTTCATTGGTACGTAAAATGCCGCCAAAATTATACCTGCGGGCCTGGTAATAATAGCAGTACGAAAGCAAAATACCCCTGTCACTTCCTATATTTTCTTTGAGTAATCATGGTATTGTGCAATCAGCTGTTGCAAAAGATAGAACAATGGTCAAGTTTTGAAATGCAGTGATTGATTTCCCTTTTGAGTTGTCGATTCAAGCATATAAGACGCCATCTTTCTCAGTATATTCCACCCTCTCCTCTTGCCCCAGGCTTATAAAAGTTAGGTTCACACAATGTCTCTTCTCTTTAAAGGGATGGTATAGCAACGCTGCACACTGGCACTGGTCCGATGGTCCCTGACCAGTAAAAATCACTGTCAGACCAGTAACTTTTTCAGGAATTGGCTAGTAAAAACTGGAAAAACTGGGTGCCTACTGTCAAATATTCCAATACCAGAGGAGTGAGTACACCTTGGGTCCCTTTGATATTTGAACCCCCCCCCCCCCCTTCGTTTGAATAAAAGAATAGAAAAAAAGAGGAACTTTGGTCAATGCCACAAACCTTAAACTACATTCCAAGCAGTCTTCTGTTGAGGAGGTTACTAGATATGACAGTATTCAGGTCAAGGCCCCATCTTTTGTCCAGCTGATGTAGCAGATACCGGCTCTTGTGCCCAGATGGGAGGTGACTTCAACCATGACAACTCTTCAACTTTGTGACAGCAAGTGCCGCCCAAAGACTGAACTATTACAGGAGGAAGGACACAAATTTTCCACCAAAGAAAGATGAATGACGGCCTGATGCTTAATCGCCCTGTCCAATTACTGACAGATTATGATCAACTTTCAATCACACTCACCCCCCCCCCAACATCCCTCCCTCTTCCTTGTCCATCCCCCCCCCCCCCCCATCACCACTCTCGTTTCACGAAATAATAGAAAAGAGATGCCTGTAATATGATCCTGAGCGACTGTAAGCAGTCATAACTCAAACAGTACTTTCTCAAAAGGTATTGATAATGTTCTCGGTTTTCACTTTCACACAGTCCAACATGTTTCTGAGGAGGAAATCAGATATGCACAGGAGAGCAAAAAAGGAGAAAAAAAGAAAGAGAAAAGAGATGGAACATGATGACAAACTACTCCGTGTTTTATTGCCAAGGAATCAAAGAGGTAGGACAAATCTAGTACGGGTGACTCCCAACACCGAGAGTTCATCTCCAGAACGGATATATGAGCACCAATTGATACCGCGAATGGCACATCTTATCTCACGCGCTTCCGACACCCCCATTAAATCACCCGGGAGTGAGGTTCGATCGAGGGGGAAACGGTGAGAGACGGAGGTGTCGGCCTGGCAATGCATCTTGAAGTAGGATTATGACTGCACGCAAAGAGTCTTTCTGATATACACCTGGTATATATTTCATTCTTCTGCCTTTTCTTCTCTATTTCCATCTCTCCCTCTATGTTTCTCTCTCTCTCTATTTATATTCATCTCTTTTGCACTGTTCATCTATATGTATCTCTTTCTCTTTCCTTACTTAATCTATTCCTCTCTCTCTCTCTCTCTCTCTCTCTCTTTCTTTGCGTGCAATAGACATTAACCCGTTGAGGACAGACTGATTTTGCTACAACATGCATTTCCCATAGACACGTGCTCGAGTATACTCGGAACTCGTCCTGAACAGATTAACTACATTCCAGTAAGCAGCACTCTTGCTGCAGACCACCTTAAATTCACTGAAGGTATGATCTTGGATAGACCAAGCAGTATTCAAACAGACAAGAGACCATTTTTTCAAGCAGGTTTTTCGAACCTCCTTGATGAGGCTCCAAATTTCACCCACAGTATAAACTGGGTATGTATGATTGTAAAGTGCCTCGCAACACAGTAGGCATATTCTGGTGGTGAGATCTGGTATTAAAGACTAAGAAAAGGGGAGAGAGAAGGAGAGTGAGAAAAGGACAAACACGTTTTTTGGCTTGTGACCAGTGACAAGATATTTATAATGTGGATTGTAAGAGTTTTCTTTTTCTTTCTTTTTGCTGCTTTTTTCCCTTCTTTTTACTTCACATCTTTCCAGTTGTCTTCTTTTTTCTTTTTTTCCCATTTCTTCTTCAGGGCCTTGAATACAGACTAGTTTGCAGTCTGCTATCTGTTGATGTCAAGTAAAAATAGGGACTCTTTCTAAGTAGTGCTGTTCTCTATGGCTTCACTTTTTCCCCCCTGACTCTATCTCCTTTTCTAGATTTCCCACAGAGAAAGCAACTTGGTCCTCCTGGAAAATATTGCACTAAATGTTTATGTTGAAATATCCCTTTAAGCTTTGTGAAAACATACTAGTTTTTAAGAATGTTTTGTATTTGAGACCAAATATAGACCCGAACCTGTTCCTGAGTAACCTGCGAAATCCCCATGAGCATTGTATGGGCAACTGTGTCTGCTCATGTTGAAGTTAATCCTTGCCCATGGTGTTTCATTCCACAGAGCTTGTTTGGGGAACCACTCCAATGTTTTGTGTTTTCCAGACGCATGATTTTTTTTTTTACTGCCCGTGAAAACTTGGGAGTATCACTTCCAAAATCAACAGGTGATCTCATCCAATCCAGGGATGACGCTCTTTTCCTGGACGCAATTCTCACAGAGTTCATGTGACGCACTTCAACAAGCATGTACACATCATGTTTCAAAGTTTTACTTGTATTTGTTCATATCATTCCATCTCACACAGATTCTAGCTTCCATGGCAAAAGCCTATGCAATCATAGCAAGTGCTGGTAAAGACTTATATCACACTAAAAAGTTGTCGTGTGACAAAGATGCAGTTTCCCCAACAGCTAAACTGGGATTTCAGTGATCACAGAATTAGAGAAAGTTATTACCCCAAGCAAATATATCACCTTTCATCATATTTGGATGGTGCAAATTTAGATTTAAAATATTCCCCAACAAGAAGAAAACAAATGCAGCGAGTTGCCATTATGTACCTTTTCAAGTATCAATGGTTAGTGGAGAAATACTAACTCTTTATGTGCCATGTTTGCACGCCTGACTCACTCAACAGCGTGCCAAGTTCGCATATTCTGCTTGAACGCACAAACCCACCTGAACCGATCGATAAAACGCCACATGCCACAATACAATGAAAGTGTTTCTCACGATTCCATTCCTGTCACACGCAGCTTGCATTTTATGTGGTGGTTGACTATCTAGCGGTGTTCCCTACTAGATTTGCGTTAAATTAAGTTTCTGTCACTGTTTTGTGTGTAAAAGTCATGCCTCTACAATAATGTAGCTACTGGTCAATTGAAAGAGAATCAATCATACATTTGTCGAACAATTTACATTAAAGCAACGCTTGGCATTTTTGCTACAACTTTGCCCACAACATGTCCAGGGTAACTGAAATCTATAAAAATCATATAGGTTTTAAGGACAGAATGCTTTCCAAAAGCATAACGAAGCATGGAATGTGGGCAGATTCATCACCTGTCTCCATGGCAACAACATCACTATCAATATATTTCTACAGCAAAATTGCACTAACTGTTCAACTGTACTTAGTTTTTATTAATCAAGTATTGATTCTTATATAATTTTTGACATCTTTTTGCTGGGCAAATCAATAGCTTTCTAATATTGAAGTCTATGAGCTTCATGAACAGGAACAGGGGTAATTGTTTGTAAGTGGTATAGTTTGTAAGTTCATAGATTTGAGTTGTTTGTTCGATTCTCATGTCAACATATGCTCCCAATCCTGTGACGTAGCAACTCTGCATCCCTAAACCTAACCAGCTTTTCCCACAGAATATCACCATGACAATGACGTCACTCCGTAAATTCTTTTCTCAAAAAGAAAAGAATTTTTGGAGAAATGCCATACTCCTGGTGTTGTCCCTGACTTTGTTATCATTTACCCAGTTTGATATTACATCTCCATCTTGCCGATGGTCATCCGATGCCCCCTGCCCCCGCCGAAATATCTTTCTCCCACTCTATATATGTGTGTTGCCCCGGAAACATGACAAAGATGCCCTGTAAACATCGTCTATCATCACAGAAACCCTGGAACTGCTTGGTTCACGGTACACCTGTGGTATTCTGGAGAAAAGTAGGGGGGGGGGGGTAGAGGGTAGAGATGGATAGAGATGGGTGGAGACTTCAGGCAGGTAACCACCATCTTCATGCAGACACCACCACCAAGTTTTCATCATGCCCAATACCTGTGACTTGGTGTCCTCTTACTATGACGATAAGGTGGTGATGATCTCACCCACATTGGAATGTCTTTCACACACACACACACACACACACACACACACACACACACACACACCCCCAGATGATGCTGGGTCTTCGATCCCACACACCCCCCCAGATGATGCTGGGTCTTCGATCCCACACAATAACCAGGTTCCTCTGTTTACATACAACATTCTGAAATTTCATATTTGTCTTCCCCAGTTCCCATGGCAACAGTATACAGGTGGCCTATACAGGTGCCCTGGAACAAGCCAAAGAACCCTTACTCATCTTGCAGTCTGATCCAGCTCTATCTTTCTGTCCTCTCCAGATCTTCCCCCTTGCCCTTTTTTCTCTCTTGTACCAGTTAATCCTTACCCAAGAGCCTATGTAGTACAATTACACTGTAGTGTAATTAAGATCCTTGTCCACATCCTCCACTAAAAGTAATGGCAATTCTTATCTCAAGTTTGTCATTGCAATTCCAAACAGACTAGCATGTAAAACTCATAGGCACACATGATGAGAGGAATTGAAATTTATTTGGGAAAACTGATTAAAAACAACTGAAATACAGAGAAAAACACATTCGATATCTTGATCAATTTCATCTAACATCATTCCATCAAAAAGAAATGGAACCTGTTACTGGTACTCATAGAGTTAAGTGTTTTCTACTGGTTAATGCACATTAGATGTTCATCTGCAACTTTGAAGATTTGTACCGGTAACCTTTTCATCAACGATTTAAAGATAATATAAAGTTTTGGTACCTCAAAAGTTTCCCTGAATTTCCTTGTCTTAGTTGGTGTTTCAGGTTAAAGTACCTTTCATATAACTAACACTGTGAGACTTACTCGCCCCAAAGAGCTCTCATGTCTTAGTAATCATGCAATAATGGTTTCGTACCAGAGCCGCCGCCATACGGCAGCGAGGTAGTACACTTATTGTACGAAACCATTATTGCATGATAACTGCGACCAGCAGCGTGCAGCCCCATACAAAACATGTGTACGCATAGCTAACTGCGACCAGCAGCCCCATACGCATAGCGTAATGGGGCTTCGCATTGTAGCATCCAGGATCATGACAGATTTAGTATCGCGGGTAAATATCAACTTAAAATCCAAAAATTTCTTCAATTTGAAGACTTACCAATTAAGTTGAAGTATTGAGAACAGGCTTCGGGCAACGTTTGGTTCTGCCAATAGTCCCTTTCTGTTCAAATTGATGACTGAATGTGACTCGGTCGAGAGGACCTTGGGAGAGCTACATACACTGAATACTACGGCCAGCGCATGTGCACACATCACATGCGCACAAATTTCAAATCCATGAACGGATAAGACACTAATTGCTATTCAAATGAATAGAGATTACCTCATCATAACCCTCTCTGGGTCTGTTTGCACTCTAAAATATCATGATATTAAACATCGCAATGTTTGGAGTTTCAATGCACACAGCAATGTTGTGAGTTTCTGCCGCCCTCACAGCCTTTTTCCACCTCCCCAGTTGCAGAAACCCTCATGGGGGATTATCAGAAAAAGATTTTTTTTTTTTTAATCATTCTGCACTCTGTGATTTGTGGCAACTTTCCCTCCACTGTTGTGTTGTTTCTGACGGTCACGTCATTTCACTGGCAGTGTGAATGGCCTACCTGCACTGCCCCTTCAATGCACTGTGCCTTAGGATTCACCTTTCACATCCAACACAAACATACATTTCATGTTCATGCCTACCCTCTCTCTTTCTCTCCCCTCTCCCTCTTTCCCCCTTTTCCTATACCTGTCTAGTAAATTCCCATTCTCACAACTCTCCGATGACATTTAGTCTCAGCAGCTAGACCTTATGTATTAGAAAGCACTTTGTTTTTTCCTATGAGAAGTCTGGATACAAGGAGCATGTAGACACACATTGCCATGCCTGGTAATACTGTAAAAGTGGATATTTTTGCGCGACTAATTTTTCGCACTTGGCCGTGTCAGAAGACTTTCGCGTGTTTTTAATTCCACGGAATCAAGACATCAAGTACTGGAACATATGGCATGCAAAAATATTTGCATGCTTTTATTTTCGCACTCGCTTCTCATTGCGCGAAATGCGCGAAAATGTCAACACCGCGAAAATTTCCACTTTTACAGTAAGGATACAATTGAAACCACCAAACAAGATTATTGTTGCAATTAGAAAAGAATTTGTAGGATTAAAAAAATATACATATATTGCATGCACCATGCTTGTTTCACAGTGGTTATCAAAAATGTCCACAAATTGACTAGCATTTGTGAAATCAACAACTCACCTTCCATCGTACAAATGCAATATCTAGCATCTCCAAAGTGGAGAAAATGCTGCTTGTGTGTCTTACCAGGATGGTGTCTCACCTCCCTGTTCTTACATGGACTCCTCGTCCCACTGTGCTTGATAACAGGAATTCAACAACTTTCGACAAGTTTTTCTGAGTCTCACAAGTGAAATCAAGACGATTACGTTAAAACTTTTTCTTTATTAATGCATACAAATCCTGTCACTTAAAAACTACACATCCATGCGTGCACCCTATATCACCTTTACACTGACACTTCTTACCTAGCTTTCATACCTACCATGAGTGCTTAAGTTGAAACACAATTTGGTTATCAGTGGTTTTAGTAACTGTGCATGGTTAGTGTAATGCCCACACACTGGCTTCATGTTGTGTAGTTTGCACGGGCCAATATCCGCCACCGCCGAAGCGGATGCACTGCTTAAATGCTTAATCGGGAGAAAAACTTGTCTCCCGACCCCTCCCGATTAAATGGCAAGCACTGTACTATCACTACTGCCACTTCCCCTGCTTCTTCTGTTACTAGTACTACTTCCACTAGTGTTACTCCACTTCTACTACTGCTGGTGCTACACCATCACTATAATTTTTGCTATCATTGCAAAAAATATACTAGGTGTTTCAAAAAACATTTCCCACTTTTGATTCTTAATAATTCATAAACTATATATCAGATAACACTGTCATTGATATGAGTGATAGCTGAATACTGTACAATTTGGTAGAAGTTGGTTTAAATATGAAAGCATAAATCAGTTTCATGAAATCCATGATTAATTTCACAGTTAGGTTCCAGATTTTGCTCTATTTTCAACCCTCTGTACAAAATTTCACTTTGCACAGGGGTCAATGGGTGTGTATGGGAGTGTGTGGTTAACACCCTGACAATGGTCCTGAACAATGGCCAGGGTTTGAATACTTCATTATTTATTCATGAGAAATTTCTCTGTCACAACTAGTCTTTATTCAGCTTCTGGCAGTATCTGTGTAAAGTCAAACACCTGCCGATACTGTCTTTCAGTCGCGACAGTGCTCTCCCTACTTCTGAAAAACGAAATTACAATGAATACCTTCTGTTCTATCGTAAACATGGTGACAGGAAGCAAAGAAAATCAATTAGAGTATGCATTTGTGTATATGGAGCCTTAAACAAATCTACTGTGAAACAAATCGCCCCAATGATAAATGCTGCTGAACTCTTTACCAAAAATGATCTCTTTTTATCGAAAAAGCGAAAATTTGTCAGACTATTTAATTAGTAGACAGTTGTATAAAAATGAGGAACTTTAGATCATTTATGCTTAATTATATCCCAAATATAGTGATATGTGAAGCAAAATTTGAAAATGATTGCCAGCTGGAATGAAATGTGGTGTTTGCAAGCACATGGAAACATGTGCTTACTTTTTCCATGTGCATGCATTTTACCCTTTACCGTGCATGAATTCAGACTAGCAGTGCCCAGGGCAATCAACATGAATTATTGATTAAGCATTCATGTGCCAGGGAGCACGAGACTGACGCCCAGGCAACAGGTGGTTCAGGCATGTCCATTGTTCAGGGCCATTGTCAGCACACACTCACATACACATCATTGGTTTCTGTGTAAAGTTCATTTTTGTACAGAGGGTTAAAATTTGACCAAAATCTGAAACCTTACTTCAAAATCAATCTAAGATTTAATGAAACTGATTTATGCTTTCACATTCAAATTACCTGCAACAAAATTGTACACTATTCAGCTATTACTCATATCAATGACAGTTTTATCGGGTGAACAGTTTTAGAATTATTAGTGATCAAAAGTGGGAAATGTTTTTTGAAACACCTAGTATCTGCTGCATATTTGGTGCTGCTACACTTTCTATTTCCACCAATACTACCATAATAGCCACTACTACGTCTACCACTTTTGCTACTACTACCACTACTCCTCTTGTACATGTATGTACACATGAATCTTTTCGCATAATATACACAAAAAGGAGTAAGGGAGATTGAACATTATCTGACAGACAAAACATAGTTCTCATATGACTGCATATGACTGTTGATTTTGGTCTTAAAATATATTTAAAATATGCATCAAAAGAAAAAAAAAATCCATAAAATCAAATTTTCAGCTGGATAATGACAAAAAATATAAAATATTGACCAGTAAGATGCACCGGAAGTACAATAGTATTACGGTCTCTGAGCGTACCTACAAACAGGTTTGCTACGTAACTTTCCATAATAGATTATCAATAATTCAATTCAATTCAATTCAATTCATTTTATTTCCATACTTCTCATTTGTGGATATTATAACAGAAATCAAACAAGTTCTTTCACCTTGTAAACAATGTGCAAAACACAACAGTATACATGGTGATAACAAAGTAATTATATGTAATAACTGGTCAAATTCGAAATCGAGATGGGGTTGATCAAAGAAAAGTATGGCGGGACCTACATGAAAGCAAGCTTGTTTGGCTGTAAGCCCCGAGTAATCAGTGTTTGTGAAAAAGAAACGGAGAACGGATAGTAGATAAGACCAGATGATGTAAGGGTGCCAAATAAGAAAAAAAAAAGACAAACTAAAATGTGAACTATTACTGTGACCGAGATATCATTGGTTTCAGGAGGAAAACATGATTTGCATAATCATAAAGCCTACTTTGGTATATTATGTACACTATAAACTGTTGTTGCATTAAAGCTATCGCCAGGATATGATCAGTAAGACACAAGAAGTAACATGTACAGCTATCAAGCCATCTGGTGTCCGCCGTCAAGCTCTGTATAGAAAGTTAGAGAGAGAAAGAGGGAAAGAGGAGGAGAGGGAAGCGAAGTAGAATGTGGAATTGATAATGATGAATTCGGAGAGCCTGACAGCAAGACCCAAAATGGAATCTGCAGCGTGTTGACAAGAATGTTTGATCGGACAATAACATACCACAATATTACATAAGACATTACAATTATTCAGTTTCTGTAAGATATGCACTCAATAAAGACTCTTTTAATTTGCGTTTAAAGGAATAAACAGACAAGCAGCTTGTTATTTCGGGGGAGAGGTCATTCCAATATCTAGGGCCCGTATACATTATCGTTTGACAAATTTGGCCACAGCAGTGTCCACCAACCTTCCATGATAGAGTGAATTGCACGCAGCTTATTGGGAAATACAAACAACAAATGCTAGGGCATGATCAATCATCATGTAACGTTCTACCTACCCACTTCTGAATGGGAAGGGCGCTTCAGGAATAAAGGTCCTGTGCATATAACGATCAAAATAATTCTAAACTTTTTTCAAACTACTCCAAACAGCTCATTATCCTGGCAAATCACATCAGCCAGACAAGTTTCTTCGTAGATCCTTCAGTTGTCTTGTAAGCAAATTCTAAATGGTGGAAGATGATTTCTTAGCCCTTCTGAGAACTGTGTTTTCGCTTTGAAGTGTGGTAGAGGGTCTAGATATGGAGACTGGTGTCATGCTCAGAATGTTAGCTTATGATGCCACAGTACATCAAAGTTTGCCGCTAAGGTAACCTTATATTCCTCCAACCAACATCGGTCGCATTGTAACTCAGGGATCCGGTTATCACTATGTGTCATCTAGCATGACACATGGGAAACCAATATTGGTGCAGCCCCTGTAAAATGTTCTAGCAAATCTCTGGGGGGAAAGAAAAAAAAAAGGAAAGAGAAGAATAAAAAACACAACAAAACAGCCTACAGGTCTCCCTCCACATGCATGATTTGCCTAAAGGCAATAATGAAGCACTTGAACACATGTGGAGGCAATGTTTCAAACCAGTACGTCTTAAGGATCAAAACTAAAAACAATCAGAACTGAAACTTTAACTTTGTAGAAAAAAAAATGATAATAATAATTGTCCCATCTTTAAAAATGGCTTATGTAGGTATCCATTATGTGTGCCCTTACACATCACCTTCTTCTTCTTCTTTTGGTTAAGTCTGCCTCCTTCAATAAGCTAAAGATTCTTGCAGACTACGTCATTTACATTATAATGACATCTACGTCCCTATCATCTACAACTTTCTTCATGGCGTTATATTACCGAGGAGCTCAAACAGGGTGATTCAAGCTGCTTGAAATTGCAACCTTTTCCGTTGGTAAAGTTCAAAACACTTACACCAGGGGGTAAATCACTAGATAATAATATACACATATTTTAAACAACTTATCTAGCAGCCTTGATATGGACCTCAGCATACCATGCACATTTTTGTTTGTTTGTTTGTTTGTCCGTTTGTTTGTTTGTTTTGGGACTTATTCTAAAAAAATCTACAAGGCTAATAATATTAGTCCTACAAGATTGATAAAAAGCATGTTGAAATCCTTTATAAGTGGTTTTTTGAACACAGACTATTTTTTAATGCAAAAGTTGAACAATAAGGCATAGGGTTGTAATATCTGACTTATTAACTAAAGAACATTTTTGGTGCCAAACCAATGAAAAAGTAGTGAGTTGATGACATCATCACTTCGATTAATTTTCATGTATATATGCCAGTGACCACTATTACTATTTGGCCAAAGATATATGAATCATGATATTTCCATGTTACTGTTGTTGATGTTGTTGTTCATGTTCCATGGATTTTTACGAAAACAGAGCCCTAAGGAAGACCGGCAGCTAGTCTATTTTTAGTCTGTATGATTGTATGATATTATTTATTCAAATACTTGATGTGTGTGACTACTTTATATCGTTTTGAAATGTAATTGTCTATTTCATATTGTTATACATTTTATGCTGATCAGGCTACTCTGGATAAAGAATTGCAATTAAAAAAAAAATAATAAGTTTCTTATTTAAAGTCCAAGTTTGATTGAACTTCTGTCATTCTATTTATTTGAATTTTATCTGATTTCCTTCGGGGACATCAGGGCCAAGATGTTGAGCTGCACTTTAAGTGATGGATGAAAGTAAAGTATGACCAAATGTCAAAGTGCAAACTGTTCTATTGAAGGCCAAATCCCCACAGCTCACCAATCTAGGAGTCCCCTAGAGCTGTCACACATACACACACTGACTGACTGACCTCCTATGTACTTCCAACCCATGGCATTCAAGGTCAGGTCAAAGTCTTTTATTCCTGGGGGGGGGGGGGGGGGGGGACTGTGGAGAAGTCTTGACTGGAATACAGAGCTGTTAATGACTGACACCCTCATTGGATGGTCTCATGGGATTGCCATCATCATACCCCACCCAACCCCTATCCCTTTCCCCTTACTCAAACCCAACACCCCACCCTAACTTCACCCCTATCCCTTTCTTCTACTCTCCCTCTACTCCATCTCCTTTCCCACCCCACCCCACCCCCATCCCCCAAAAAAGAAAGATTAATGAAACAACTTTATAAAACACTCCAGTTGCATTGATGCACTGGAATTAAAAGTTTAGCATCATAATGCAAAAAAAAAAATGATTTTATCTTCCTTCGTTTGAATACTAACACTGCCTTTGATATGTTGTTCTTAACTGTGGTATCATACAGAAGTAGCTAAAACAAAATAAAAACCTTGTATCAAATCATATTGCATCGAACGTGATAGACAGGTGCTTGAAACAATGTAAAGATCGGCAGTCATTATCAGTACAGTCATTCAATACACAGGCAAATGCAACGACTTCAAGTTTGGCCCAATAGCTACAAATCACAAACTACAATGCAACACACCCTCATTACATATCAAGCCAAGCTGCAAGAGCTTAGATGGGGTCCAGTTTCTTCCCCCATCACCCCCACCCTTATGATCTGCTCACATTTCTCCAAGCTGCTCATCACTGACAAAACAGCTCATTGGATCCCTGCTTAGGGGGATGATCCCTTACGAAAACACAGGAGTATTAACCAGCAATCGCCCGGATCTACCACGAGGGAACCAGCGGCCGAACGAGAGATTGGAGCCACAAAGGCTTGCTGGCAATCGGCAGCATAGGCACAAAGAACGCCAATATGGCAAAAATGCAAAAACTTTTACAGCAGATTCTACCGCTAAACTCTTCGCCAAATCTTTTGAGAAAACATACAGAAACTTTCCTTTTTTCCCTCTTTTTTTTCTTTTTTTTTTTTTTTGCTCATGCCCTCCTACGCTCTATTTGTGTTTTGGAGCACATTCTTCGATCATATGTCAACTTCTGGTTACAATTCGCATCTTGTTTTGTTTCACAGAATACGCCGTAGATATGTGCATGCAGCCATTTGAATCGGGAGGCATCTACTGATACAAAATGGACACCAAAATTAAATTTTGAAGAGGCCACGTATCATTCTTAGCATGACTGCAGGATTCTACTCATTCGATGCCTTAAAAAAAAGAGAGAAAGGTGGGTATTTAAAAATTACTATGCCTCTATTCAAGGATAGGGCACACATACTTCAAATATCCTGCCTGTAATTCAAAAAATGTAATTGGCAATTTTCTGAACAGAGACGGAAAGAAATATCTGGTAAGATCAAACAGAGGAGAAAAAAAAAATGCAGCACTAGATGATCATGATGAAGAAAGAGCGAGAGAAACAGAGAAAGTGGGAGAGAGAAAAAAAAAAGTTTGAGTGCACTCTGACTGCACCAGGGTCCACGTATATCTCGTAATCCTCGCATTGCGTTCTTGCCCCGGGACTATGCAAATCGGTGTAATTGACGACAGTCGCACAAGGGCAGTGACAAGAAGTGTCATCGCCGCGAGACTCGGCTTACCGCCGGAGATCGCAGGTCTCTTCCAAGCGTGGAGCCCAACTTCAAAGAGTCTCCAGCTTAAAGGTAGAACCCATCACATGAGACTCCACAAGAATTTAAATGACCACACACCTTCCCAGCACCACTATGCTAAGATTACAAATGTGCCACAGTCATCTTGTGCCGTACGTATGTCAGTGGGATGAAATGGATCAAATGAGTGGTGTTATTGCACTTTTATAATGCTGCATTCCACACGGAGAACCATGAATGCCCAGTTATACACGTGTGAGAATGTAATGCATGGATTGGAGGACAAGGAAAAAGAAATATGGAAAATGTGCTCAAGACTTCACAGAGACAATACCACTGTTTGTGAGCAATTCTGCCATTAACTGCATGTTCTACACTTCTCTGCAATTTCTCTTTCATTTGCACTAGTAGTCTTGTGCAGTCAACTCCCAAATCAGTGCCCTTACAGGTGTAACTCATATGTAATACACTGGTTTACACACCATTGCCATCATGATGTGTTGTGACCTTGACATGCCACTATATCAGTCAAGAATTGGAAATTATGACTGGACACTATACTGAAACATTTAATCTGTGGCCATGATTGAACTTCACAATGGAAAACTAAAATCACAGTTCATTCCCCCAATAACTGGGAGATGTGATTGACATCCAAAGCTAATCAAAGAGAAATTGCAGGAAATTACTGCCTTTTGCCACTTAAGGAAGGAGGTTTATCTGACAACAGACAGTGATTACTTTGATGGTAAATGCCATAATTCAGGCTAAATTGTGAGAACAGCTGAAAAGTAGGCAAAGTATGGTTCATACCTTGAAGGGTGGATGCCCTCTCTTTTAGTCTGAAAAATGCATATATTACTATGAACATATTCTATCTTCAGTAGAAAGCAACTGGCACACACACACACACACACACACACACAAAGCCTAAAAATGTTACATCATGCTGTCAACCAGTTTGTTATGGAGAATTTAGAACACTTCCTAAAAACTGTTTTTTTTTTTTACTTTCTTGGCAAGAAACTGTCATAAATATTCAAAACACCACTGGAGCAAGGGCATGACAATGAATCAAGCCAAAAAGTTGTCATTTTGTGCAACTACATGTATGTTTCACTTTTTTCTGCATACTTCAAGTACTATCGCTCTATCACATGATCACATAAATGACTCAGATTCTTACTCATGCTTCCATAAATGATATTAATTTCTCGCACATTTTCCTGAATTTGATAGCTAATCTGAAAGAGAAAGTTTATTGGATAAAGCATTAGGGGGCTACCACATTTGAGATGTGAGAAAGGACCATGATGCTGCTAAGCCAACACAAACAGAAAGGATGACACTAACATATTAGAAAATATTGATATGAATATAAAGATTCAGAGGGATATTTAATGAGATGCACCACTTGACAGGAATATTATGCTATGGATTGCAGGATGGATAGATAGATAGACATACACAGTTGAAGAGATAGATAGATGGACAGATAAACATCCCAGATGATTAAAGGACAAGTTCACCTTCATAGACATGTGGGTTGAGTGAATGCAGAAATATTAGTAGAACACAACAGTGAGAGTTTGAGCAAAATTGGACAATCCGTTAAAAAGTTATGAATTTTTGAAGTTTCTGCTCAGTCCCGGCTACGTCCCGGCTGGATGAAAAGACTACTATAGCTTGTGATGTCACATGAGTACAACGATATAAAGAAAGAATAAAGAAAATTCAACATATTTCCATTTTTCTCCCATAACAAAAGAACACTCGACTTCTCTCTTTCAGAAGGCAGGGGGAATAATATTACCCTTAACATACGTCAGTAGCAAGTCAAAGAACTGTGCACTTTACTCAAAGAGTAAAGTTTTGTGAAATTCTCTTTTTATATTCCTTATATAGTTGTACGCATGTGACATCATATACTGTAGTAGTCTTCTCTTCCAGCAGTGACTGCACTGATACTTAAAATATTCGTAACTTTTGAACGGATTGTCCAATTTTCCTCAAACTTTCACTGATGTGTTCTACTAATATTGCTGCATTCTCTCAATCCTTATGTATATGAAGGTGGACTTGTCCTTTAAGTACTGTAAAACAAGGAATATTTGCGTGCATTTTAATTTCACGAATTTCGCAAGCGCCAAGATTCGCAAAAATAAAATGCACACAAAAGTTCTTGTCTGCACTGTATGCATTGAACGCCAGTGGCAATTTGCAAAATTTCATATCACAAAAAAGGCCGTCGGCTCCAATTCGCGAAAATTTAATGCTGTAAATACATCATGTTTTACAGTAACTAACAGATGGTTAATGACGGGACATCATTGAAGAGATAACAAAGCCGAAGAGTGGGAAGTAATAGAGAGTATGGGAGAAGTTGAGAGATCGAAGGAAGAAGGGATAGAGGGGAAGAGGAGATAGACAGAAGAGGAGGCAAAGGAAGGGGAGGAGGAGGAGGAAGAAGAGGGAGACTCCCCCCAAAAAAGAAATTCCTGGGCTGATGGAGCTGGGAACCTTGGCAAATGACAGGCAGGCCGAGATCTGCGCTGGCAGCTCAGCTTGATCTCCCCTTGATCCCCACTGACAAATAGGGTCACATAGACTTCAACGTCTCCCGTATGATGGGTACCCATCACCATGGCGACCGCATCCTCTACCACCCCATATTTAGCCAGAGCTCAAGATTCTTTTCCTCCCACTTTAATACCCCCTCTCAAAGTTTCACTTCCCTTGCCCCGACTCCACCTCCTCCCCCCCCCCCCCCCCCACCCCCTCCCTCTCTCTCTCTTTCTCTGTCTCTCTCAATGTCAGAAATGCATACATCAATTTCCATAATGTATATTTACATCTACCAAGTGCAGGCAGAGAGATGTGGAGTGTGCATAAGAGGGAGAAAGAGAAAGGGAGCCAGTCACACATGGGGCTTTGCAGTCAGCCAGTCCTCCAGCGCACTAATCGGCAGGATCATATTGCCTTTCGCCAAGTCACTCTCCCCTGTCAATGGCAACTGACAGCTGGCAGTCAAGGTCGCATCGTGATTAGTCCCCGCTGAGCTGTTGAAGGCTAAGGTCTCCTAAACACCTTGAATCAAGACTAGCATTGTCTAGGACATTGCTCATTAGAAATTATATGTAATAAGGCAGCATCTGTGTCTACTAAGTGCTTAAACCAAATCATATCAAATGAAATTGACAGATATTAAAACTCCCATTCATTAAAAGTTTAATTAACTCCATGGCACTGAATGTGTGTGCCTGATCCAAGACATGCATTGTGCTTTCTAATAAGGCTGTACAACATGGGGATCACATTGTGATGTGGATGTCACTCATCATGATAATCTTGATGTGACATTTGACGAGTATTTTCATAAGGAATTCTGCTCAAATTCACTTTGACAAGGAGGTAAGAAATGTTACAGGAGACTGCCTGGCTGAAGAAAACTTTTGCTTATCTGTTTCAGTGAAAACACAATAAAATGTCTCTGGCATTGCTATGACTCTAGTGATAAGATACTAACAAATAATTGACAGCATTCATGGAATTCATCAAGCATGTAAAGTCAGGTTCAACTTTTATCTATTTCTGTGCTTTAATGATACAGTTGAACCTCTATTATCCGGCCTCCCTTTATCCGGATCTCTCTATTATCCGGACGCAATCTCGCCGTGATTTTTTAATCTTTTTTTAATAATTACAGGAGGAAAGGGGGATTCCCAACTCCTTGAGAACTCCTACACAAACACACATGAATTACATATACTTGATACATTTCTTAGTAATTATTTAGGTAAATCATCCCAAGAATTTATAAAAGAAAATGATTTCATTCTTGCAAACACGAACCTCTATTTTGGGGTCTGTTACTGAGTGTAACAATGAAAAGGTTGCAGTATACACATTACTACATGTGGTACTATATACAATGGGCTACATCAGTATATGTGTATGTATATGTACATGTATAAAGCATTGAGTCTCCCGTATCCGGCAAAATCCCTTATCCGGATGAGCCCCGGTCCCGACTTGTCCGGATACGAGAGGTTCAACTGTACATTTATATTCAGTGCTTAGTGCTTCCAAATTACTGGCTGCATGTATGTATGTACAGTTCTAGCTTTACAAACAAGTAGCAGTTATTCAGACTGGTTTTAATGATTAGTACCTAAACAATGAATACACTTACATCCAGTTGAGGGCATAGTTTGGAGGTGCCATAAACAAAAGGACTGGTCAGGTGACAAACTTCGCAAAGTTTTAGCAGCAAGCGTTAAAACTGCTCAAACATTGAGAATATTTGCAGGGGTTCCAGAAATTTCCCTAATATGAGTGAGAAGTTTGCAGGAAGCTTGCGGTCATGGTTGGCAAAACTTCGAGAGCTTAAAAACTTCCGAGAAGTTTTGCCAGTTTGACTGTGGCTCGTGTGTTTAGGGGAAATAGCTTGCTTTAATGTGACTGCTGGCTGAGAGAAAAAAAGACAGAATTTCCCAAACTAGGCATCTTTTTATACATGGTAAAACAAAAGTCCTGCCACATTCTCATTTTGTTTTGAGTTTTTGAACAATGATTAGTGCTGTGCTCTGTGCATTTTCCCTTGGGGTAAGAACCAACACTTGCAAACCACTTGTCCTAGGGCTAGAGCTTAAAAAAATGAAAGTATATGTGTCTGTATGTCAGTCTGTCCAGGCTTTGCACATCTTCCAGAGGGATCCATCAACTGGAAGTTCTGTATCCTAGCAACTGATTGATGCAGGGCACCCACTACTCTCATCCTCTGAAACTGGAAACTCCTGCCTTAAGCTTTAATTCTCAATTCTCTTCAGCAATGGAAAGTCCTCATCTCCCCCCCCCCCCTTCACCAACAGATCAATTACAGATGGGAGATAAGCACAGGTACAGACCACAATACACTTTTGATGAAACCAATCAGTCTTTGATAGCTCTGTTCTGATTGGTAACCATGCAAATGACAGCTTCAGCGCTGCTAATCAATCCATCGCACGCTTGTTGGCAACGTGCTGAGAAACTCCGTGTACATGCACCATCTCACCGCAAAAGATTCTTGAGCTATCGCGGGTTTCAACCACGAAGCCACTCTGATCTCCACCTGCCAAGAAGGGTGGGGGGCACAGCGAGTCGCAAGAAACTGAAGTATGGGTTCACTGCCCTGTTCGGGTGAGTTTCTAGCCACACTCAATTTTAAAATTCAGGCAATGCCCGCGTGATCAATGGCAGCTTCCCAAAGACAGTTCCCCTGTAGGTTGGGCAACAGATTGTAATAATGGCCGTTTTCACACGAGCTGAGAATCTTACATGCAATGGTCAATCACAATTGCGATATTAGAATTATCCCTCGTACACACGACCAACCGAGGAAGGCTTCAAAGATTCTGTGGTTTAATTTCAGAGCGAGAGGAGGTGTGGGTTGTTTCCAGGTACTCATCAATCACTCTTGAACAGAGCTTGAAACACCATACAAGCGGTAAATTTGAATTTCCGTATTTGCTGTTCGGTTGGACTCATTAGTAGTAGCAGTAGTAGTTGTAGCAACTTTACTGAGGTCATGTGAGAAATGTACTGTATGTGTCAAATATTTTGCAATGTCTTTATTTTTCTGAATTTTGTGAGTCAGGTGCCATTCCCAAATTTGAAGACACTTGAAAATACTGACACTGACCCGATATACTAAATATATGGTGCAGAGAGTATCATAGTGCGGTGGATGGTACTTCGTGACACACTTCACTCTCAATGCTTGCATGCACATACTTTGCATCAAGTTTGAATTACCACCCGGAATACCATCATGGTATTTCACAATGTACTTTGAGAGGTATTTTGGTGGTGTATTTGCATTCACATTACGAAATACTGCACAAAATACTGCGGTGTTTCACCATAGGTGTGAATGGGCCCACAGTAGATTCCTTCCTTAAAGGTCCTATTTACCTTTGGGAACAGTGATTTAAAAAGATTTCAAGATATGACATTTAATGCATACATGCATGTGTAGGTCTGTTGTACCATAAAACATCCTATCATGTAAAATTTTTGTGATAAAGCCTAAAATAAAAGGAGATATCTGTATTTTTCTCAATAAACCGTAACTGTAGACCAGTAGACAGTTTAGTCTGGAAACATCTTTATTATAACTATTGTTCACATTTTGTATATTCAACAATACTTAACATAGATTTTTAATACCTATTTAATTTTTTACAGTGGTTGTTTCTATTCCTAACTCACATTTTAGAACTATTCTAAAGCACTAATGCTGGGTTTTTGTTTCATCTGCAAATGGTAAATCATGCCTTTAACCAACTTTTTTCTCTGTACCCCTCCCCCCCCCCCCTCCAAAAAAAGAAAAGAAAAGAAAAAAAGAAAGAAGGTGAAATGCCTCTGGTGACTTGGAAATGAAGTGTTCCCCAATGTAGTATCACACTGCCAAGCAGCTGGGAGCTTTTGGGGTGTTTTGATTTGTGTTTTTTTATTATCATTACTATGAAATGGAGAAGGGGTATTTCAGACATGGCTTCGATTATCACGAGGGAATATATTATATATGGTTCTGGATGGATTACCATTACCTGGAGGCTATCTGCGAGATACTACCACAAGTTTTGGTGGATGCTTACACTCTCTAGCTATCCAGCCATCCATCAATGCCTCACCGCCAATACAAGAATGACAAAAGAGGAAGCTTTTCTTCTTCTCATTTTCCTACAGGGGTAGCTTGGCATTTTGCAGTTGCAAGGATATTTGGTCAGTGGAAGAGCATAAGAATCTGTGCCTCTTTCCCTACGTAAAAGCTTAAACACAATTTCTGGAAATTATTGACAGCAAAATGTGTGGTTAAACTTCTGTTACTTAAATTTTCATAATCATGTAGGAGATGTCATGTGATAAAAATTGGAATTAAGATAAGGATGTTGCTGCTTGTCTCAATTCTTGACGACCAAATTTTGAAGATACTAGTGTGAGTAAAATCTAACGCTACATCCCATTCTTTATCAGACTTGTTTCCTGCATACATGCCCTTTAGCAGGGTTGCTTTCTCTGCGTGTTTCCAGCACATTTAAATTTTTCAACTCCTTTGATGAATAAACTACAGGTAATGAGAATATCCAGCTTTTAATGATCAAGAACAAATTCAGCCAGTTTTGCCCACAGAATTTCCACTTACAAGAGCTATACTACAACATACAGACAAAATTTGTACTTTGGACACAGTCTATTCTTTTGTTATTGTTTTTCCATCATTAGCATACAAACAGTGATATACTACATAGCATCTGTTGAGTTGTGCTGGAGTTGTTAACATGAAGATTGAAAGCAGTAACTTTACATCCTATATAGACATAAAAACCCACCCTAATCTATCCTTCAGTCGTAATACATACTTCTCATGACGGCTCTTGATTAAAATGCTCAGTATCAATGATCATTAAAAAGAGAAAATTTAGAACATGTCTTCAGACATTTATATCTCAGAAGTCTAGACACTAACATTGGCACTCACGAACAACTGGCCTCTTTTCAAAGCCCTCGTGCTGTCGATGGCACCGACAATCGCAAGCAAAGCGAGCTGACATCAGACCCGCCAAGCAGGTAGGCTCTTTGGTATCTACAAAATGTGAGTAATCATATTAGCTGGGAGAAAGCTTAAAGGACAAGTCCACCTTCATATACATAAGGATTGAGAGAATGCAGCAATATTAGTAGAACACATCAGTGAAAGTTTGAGGAAAATTGGACAATCTGTTCAAAAGTTACAAATATTTTAAGTATCTGTGCAGTCACTGCTGGAAGAGAAGACTACTACAGTGCATGATGTCACATGCGTGCAACTATATAAGGAAAATAAAAAGAGAAATTCACAAAACTTTGCTTTTTGAATAAAGTGCACAGCTCTTCGACTTGCTGCTGACATAATATGTTAAGGGTAATATTATTCCCCCTGCCTTCTGAAAGAGAGAAGACGAGTGTTCTTTTGTTATGCGAGAAAAATGGAAAAATGTTGCATTTTCTTTATTCTTTCTTTATCTCGTTGTACTCATGTGACATCACAAGCTATAGTAGTCTTTTCATTCAGCTGTGACTGAGCAGAAACTTCAAAAATTCATATCTTTTTAACGGACTGTCCGATTTTGCTCAAACTCTCACTGATGTGTTCTACTAATATTGCTGCATTCACTCATCCCACATGTCTATGAAGGTGAACTTGTCCTTTAACCTGCTTACCACTCCTGCTGAATGAAATCAGTCACTGCATACTGGTAAAAAAAAAAAGTTTTTACATGCATAAAACTTTTATGATTTCGTGACGAGCCACAATTTACGAAAGTAAAATGCACACGAAAGTTTTTGTCTCCATAATCCAGTACATGGAGTATATAGGCTTACTAATCATTTTTTTCATGGGCAATAATTCAAAAAAGTTTCTTGCCGTACAAAAAGCTGTTGGCTCTAATTCACAAAAGTTTCAGGTTGGGAATGTTTCCAGTTTTTGGCTGTAATATATTTTTTTAATGGAAATGAATAAACAATTGAAATTAATTGAATTGAATTGAATTGAATTGAATTGAATTCATTAGAACATTTCAACCAACAGAATTGCTAGATTTGGCTATAACCCCAACATTGTGAAATGGATGTGCATGGCTTCTTTGCACAGAGGTCTGCTGACTGGTTGCGCTTCAGCCATCGAGATAGGCTGGCAGGAAAATCTGGTGATTCCAAGGCATTGGGTTACTAACATCAGACAGGTTTGCCAAGGCCCTTGTCTTGCCTCTTACTAATGGCTTGTCTCCATCTTGTGTGGAATACCCTCTACTCATATCTCTTAGTACTTGGGTGTATTAAATCCAGAGGGGCTGCAGCAGCCGCTAATGAAAGAATAGAATATCACAAGTTTCCTTTGAGTGCCTCTAAAGGATGCCCCTGCAGTCTTTTGTAATATGTTACCAAGGGAGACTGTGTGTTTGATGAGAACATACATTGATATGTGTGCCCAACCCACACAAACCATCCTGTTTCAAAAGCAAATCAGATATCTCTCGCCACTCTCCATTTCTACCAAGTCTTTTTTTTTTTTTTTTGTGGCATCTATTCCAGCCTCCAATTTCACGTCTCACCTGTCCCATCTGGGATGCACAGAGCGATGCCTCAACTCACGCATCACATTGACATCTGTCTCCTTTCCGTTTCCAACAAGTACAACCACCACCTTACCCCCCCCCCCCCCCCATCCTCTCCTTCTGATGAAAAGCCGGATGTCTTTGAGATAACAACAGATACATGGAAGATCAAAAATATAAGCATATATATATATTTCTTTAAATCAGATACAACACAGCTTTCCCATGATGGCACAAAAAAAAAAAAAAAAAGTGATTCTGAAAGCTGTAGGCTACCATCAAACTTGAGAGATGGTTTTGTCAGGGCAGGTTTGGGGAGAATGGGGGAGAAAGCCAGGGAAAGAAGGAGGAAGGATAATGGGGAGGGGAGAAAATGCTCATCAGGAGGTTTGAGGAGCTAGGGTGAGGTTATTGAATACGGCCAATCATGATTTGCTTAATTCTGGGTCGAGACAGTTACACTTCACACAAAGAATGGGTTAGGTGTGGAAGGGGAAGCTTTCTAAGGCATATAGAAGAATTTGCCCAAAGCATATCTCAGGAAATGCAGAAATACTAGTGGAACATATCAGTGGAGTTTATAGAAGGCAGAGCAGTCCGATCAAAAGACTTTTCCCCTCCATCTCCCCTCTCCTCCTTTAATGGTGTCAAACTGAGACTAGGACAGAATCCTAACTCTCCCCCAGGACTTTGAAGCACCGGATGTGCGAAAAGATACGGTGCAGAGTATACAAAGAAAAGTCGAGTGATGGCTTGGCTGGGGGGGGGGGGGGGGGGGGGGGCGGAGATCTGGGCATCCATGTCAGCTGAGGGTTATGAATAGGACAGATAAAGCTATCTTCCGCAATATAAATCAGATCAAGAGGCAACAAGGTTTTATGACAGCCAAATGTTTCTATATTTACAGAATGTTTATACGCTCGGGGAGATTGAGAGGGCATGCAGAACCAAATTATCTATATTTCTTTATATCATTTCATGTTTTATCACTTTTTATACTGAAGCAGTCTAACTAGCCCTCACATCATTAACAGCTTGAGTCAATTTTCTGGTCAGACTGACCCAAGGTGCAGTTCTGGGGAATGATAAGACTTCAAACTTTCCCCTACATCTTTCATCACAATTACCTAGAGTACTATCCAGTTAAGTCACTGAAAATTAAGGGGGAAGCTACCTTAAAGGTCATATATCCCTTTTACAAACATCACAAAAATTTTGCTCAGTTCAAGATAAATGTCTCCCAACATCACATCTGAAATCTTATAGTAATTCACATCAGATTTTTTTAACAAAGGGAATAAAAATCTCAAGAATATGCTCCCCTTTTGTACTGAGAAAAACTGTTGGAAATTTTTGGAGGTCTGAATAAATTCACTGGATAGCTATTGTATATATTTTCCCCTCCATCACAAAGAAGTTTCTAGTTTTATTATTTTGAAGAAAGGTCTGAATTACCTACCTATACAATACACTACACTGTATCTTATGAAAAGAATCCTATTATCGTACAGGGTTGTAAAAGGGACGCACAAACTTAAAGCATATACTTTATCTAATCTCATCACTCCTACAGAAATTATTCTTTCCTCTTTGTTTCCCATTACATTCCAAATCGTTTCTTATTCTTTTTTACTATCAGACAGAAACAGTATGATGAGGAATGACCAAATACCTTTAGAATATTAAGAACTAGAAAAGCATTCTGAGAGAGCAGACCTCCGCCAAGCATGCAGCTCATTTCCACCACTGATCTTGTTCTTCCATAGAGATATTAGTGATTTCCACCCATACGTATTTATAGCATTGTGTGCTGAAAGTCGCCCAATTTCCCAATATAGAAGCCTTTGTTACGTCATAAACCCTCAGCTGCACGGCGCACCTCGCCCTGGCAGAAACTAGAGCACGCACTTTAGTGCGCGCATGCAAACCTCAAATATGCGCAGCCTGAACTCCCAAGTTCATTGACCCTACCTGCCAAAATATCGAAAATCCTCCATAAATTCCCCAAAAATTGTCAGATCACTACCAAAATTTGATCACTTGTTACTTGTATCATTCTAAACCTTTCCTGCAAGTTTCATCCCAATCTGTTTGCTACTTTTTGAGTTATTTTGCACACGGACAAACTAACACACAAACACACAAACCAACGGTAACGAAAACATAACCTCCTCCCTTGGCGGAGGTAATGAACAATTGCAGGAGCACAAAGCTGTGAAATTCAACAGACAGAACGGAAAGTGAGCACTTCCCCAAAAATAGAAATGAAATTGAAACAGTAAACAGCTAATTATCAATATTTTCACACAATCCAAAGGCTAGATATTTCATTAGCTATGCAGAGAGGGCATCAGTTGACGTTATCTCTTCTGAGAAATGTCACTGCAAGAATGCATCTGTTAGTAATTCTTTGGAGTGAAGAAAGAAATCATAAAGAGCGGCCTCCTCCGCAGACCGGGTACAAATTATTTATTCCCATTTACATGCCTAAAAGTCAAACTTAATCTTATCAACTCACTGCAGCTCCTCATTATTCTTCATTCATCAAGATGGGAATACAAACGCCCACTCAAAGTGAATGGAGAAAGAAAATACATTAACAGCCAGGAAACCAACACTCCACCGCCACATCCAATTCACATACTTGTTTCAACCCTTTCGCATCATAAAAACAATCCATACTGACTGTGCTTAACATCCCACACTATGCCCTCACTAAAAATATATAAATGAATAAATGAACAAATGAAAATAAATAAATAAATGACTAAATGAATACATAAAAAGATAATAAAGAATCTGCCATTTCAATAACAGTCGTGAAATATCATACATCCATTACTCACAACATCGCAATCCCATCATCTGTCAAAATTACTGCCCTCAAGTTTCATCATGTGCATATTATGGATTGCAGTCAAAATTATGTAGAAGCTGGCTAGGTTTATGGGACTAGCAAGAGAAATATGTTCCAGCAAAGACAATGAATAAAAATAACCAATGACAACAAATTCAAGCTTTAGTTACCAGTTGATCAAAATGGACATTTCCAGATGACACAAACACAATTATGTGTACCTGGCAACTTACATCAAATATAACGTATAGAAATTAAGTAAGGATAAATTTCTTGGCATAACTTTCTAGTGTTTTTATTTCGATGTGTCACACTCAATTTTACAGCTTTCTTTCAAAATTTGTTTCTGTCAGAGTAAGATTCTTCATAGCCATAGTTTTCCCTACCACAATTTTGTTTTTTTATTGCTTGTTCCTCTTATTGCTTCTTCTTTGTCACTTGCTTCAATACAAGAATGTTTGAGTGACTTTGTGGTCACTTGTCATGAAATACATCGACATCTCTCTAAACTCTTGAGCTTGGGCTGCAGCCAGCCTGGTATATCACTTCACTCCAGACATTCATACAGCTGCAGGAGGAAACCGACTGGAATAAAATGTGTCAGCAGTTTTTGTTGTGAGGGTGCTGCTGTTACTTGTTGTGCTTTGACATATCAAATACTTGTGATGAAATCGAGCGAATACATATATATCGCTTCTGCAGACGGAACACTCCCTGGGTCGATTAGCATTCGCCGTGGCGACGCGACATGAGGGGCGTGACTCATCAAATCTGCAAAAGAAATCTCCATGCAGAAAAAGGTGACTTCCTGGTGAAAACAAAACAAAACAAAACAAAACAAAAAACAGGATGATAATAATGAAATAAAAAACTGCACTTGTTTGAGCATTATTGCAAATGATGTACATCATCACATCAGTGTTTCCTGAAGAAGGGCACTGACAGAGAAGCGGGAAATTGCTAGCTAGGAGATCAAAGAGTCATTTTCGGTGAGCGGCTTTTTGTTTCATACATGGTTGATGTCTGATGGCAGTAGCAGGAGATGAAGACAGACAACCACATGCCTGCCTATTTCTCTCTTGATTCACTTTTGCTTTCATTCCTTTTTTTTTTCCTGGTCTCTTGGTTTCCAATGACTTTTGTTTCATCTCTTTCTTTGCTTGTTCTTTCTCCCTTCTGACGGTTCCCCTCCCGTTCCGCCCACTGCATTATCTGCTTGGGGACGGATCAAATTTTGGCAATATTAACAATAATCACTGACCTCATCGTGGACGTCAGGACGGCACAAGCGGCCACCAGCCCAACGGGGCTTGTGACGACAGTTGAGTCTTGGGGAGCTTACAAATGAACAAACAAATTAAGACTCGTCCGTCTTCCTCAGAAAATGACGACCAGAAATAGATGACATAAAAATTCACGGCGGCAGCAAGCAACAAGCGAATCTTGAAAATTGAGTGGTTCGTTCGTGATTAATCAGCGACAGTATACTGGATAGATTGGAGGATATGCACCAGAGTACCCCTTCCCGGTTTTTGAAAATGCCTCATGAACAGAAATACACCGGCCTTAATGGGTACTGCCTCTCTTGCTGCGAAGGCAATGACATTTTGGCAGGATGCAAAAGATCACTGAGTGGGTGTTCAAACTGGAGGATAATTTGGCTTTTATGAGCACTGACGTTAGTCCTCAAAGATTTCCAGGAACAGAAGATTTATCGTCTTGAATACCAGTGCAGTGCAATTCAAGGTTATACAGCAGTTTCTCAAAACTTTTTAAATACTCTACTTTGCAGAGATGGTCTCCAAATTCCTTTCGATTTCAACTAGTAATCTACAACTCTTGAAACATCCACTGACCATCACCTACTGAAAGACCCTACTCCTTTCTAAAGAAATGAGGTAAAGAAAAAAGACAGAGGAATTATCAAAGGAGTGATAACTGATCTTTATGCTTCATCTATTTGGAGCAATATTTCTTTATTCTTCTCATAGCTCTCCACTCTCCACTTTCAAATCTCATCATGTCACAAATGTTCATACTTTGGCAACTACATGAACTTTTCCCCCAAAGCAACTGGGTGCAGGTTACAGCCCTACCAATGGCATCTGTCCATATTTCTGCCTCAGCTCAATCTACCCTCCCCCCCCCCCCCAACCCCCACTCACCCTGTCTTCTGAAGTTGCAAACTCAGTAATTTTCAGACATCATAACGCAGGGGCTGGATTAATCAGGAGATAGAAAAGGCAGTGTCAAGGTTATGGCCTCTGATAATTTCCTGCTTATGTCATCCTATCATAGAAGACGGTCAAATTCAGGAATCCCGCTCCAATCTTATCCCACCCTGAGGATGATTCCACCTATGCCGCCCTGCCTGCTCCATGAGCCTCACAAAATGAATGTGGCTTCCATGTACAGATTCTCAGAACAAGCCCATACTCATACACTTCTACATGCACTTTTTCTTCCTTCTTTTTTTTTTAATCTTGAAGATCAATTTCACACTACAATCTTCTCTTTTCTTTTTAATTTTCACCACATAATGCTATTCGTGACAACCACATATGCAGATGAGGAAAAAAGTGATAACAACATCACATAAAATTCATTCCATTTGTGTGAACAAGACAATATTGTAAAAATCCTGTTTCTATTCAATGATATTCTGAGTAAATTTGTCAATAAAAAGTCATTACACCTGAACAGAAGACTACATAAATTTGATGCAGAGAGTAAAATGCGTTCATTCTATTTCTTGTCAATGAATGATAGAGAAGATTCTGATACAAGTCAACTGGAGACTTGTAAGAAGATGACATCATCACTTCCAGCAATTTGCATTTCATGCGATTCATACTTCTATCAGATTCATGAAAACAGGTAAAAATCTTAGATGCAATAACATATTTTAATGTTTAGTCTAATTCTACTAAAATCTCTAAAATTGCCTTTGGGAGATCTTTTCCTAATTCTCAAAGCCAACTTCAACATGGTGTGGATTCGAGTCTTCAGTTATATGGGAAAAATAACTTTTGTATTTAGGTACAAGTTTCTATCTCATGTGCTTTATTTGCCTATTGGCACACACGCTGGAGAGACTGCTTCACAAATGGGCAAAAAATATCTCGAAACTAATTGTCACTGAATAGAGATAACCTAGGCTGCGTTTATCTAACTTGAGAGAGAGAATCACGTTTCAAAACGCGTTTGGAACGGTGTTTGCAAACGTGGTTTGAAACGCGATTCTTGGGGTACAGCGCGTTTATCTAACCATCATACAATCGCGATTAGAGTGGTGTCAATGTGCAGCTGCTTTGCGCAGTTTGACCTGGGAAGTAAAGGTCATCTGCATACCACCAAACATGCCTCATCGGTCACATATAAATAGTGGGTAGAGAGCACAACCGGAAACAGCTGGGATTTGACCTTGAGATATAAATGCCTTTCAAAACGGCATTGCGTTTATCTACTCACAGAACGGCGATTGTGGTCTCAAACGTGTTTCAAAACGCCCTTTGAAAGGCGTTTCAAAACGGCGCTTCTAAACGCGTTTTAAAACGCGGTTGCGTTTATCTAACCCCTGAAAATGCCTCAAACGCGTTTAGGATCGTGATTCTGCCTAAGAAATTTTTTAGATAAACGCAGCCCTAATCCCCCTAATCCCTATTGTATCAACATGACTTTCTTACTGGACTGAGAAACATTGCTTGCTACATTTACAACTAGCCAGGGTCAAGTCCGGAGGGTTTACTGAATACTAACCAAAAAGCTTTGCAAGTTTTAAATCTAGGTGCCGTGGCACATAAAGGGTTCATTGTCTTGTAAAACAGCAGCATATCACCAGAAAAAAACATTGATACATCATAACAGGCAGCAAGGAGCATTGCTGTTTGCTGTGCATTCACAAACATGTAGGCCTAATTCTACCAAAGTGCGACTGAAACTTTTCATAGTGTTGACTTTGAGTGAAATTAACTATTTCGCACTCAAACTAAAAATAATCTTGCAATGCCTTGTCATCTAGAATATTGCTGTACAAGACTGGAATATCTCAACCTTGACCTTTGACCCTGACCTTCCCTGGCCGATAAAGCACTTGGCTGCCACAGAGGCGCTGCCGAACATTAGAAGGACTCAAGGTCGAAGGCATCCATCAGCATCCCAGATGATTTCTTTCCCATGGACACCGCAAACTGTTCCACGTGAACCAGGCAGAAGAATTGGTTCACTGTAACTTAAATTGAAGCCTCAACAAATTAGGCACATTACCATATCATTGCAGGTGACAGATATAGCAGCCTAGTCCTTGTTTGAAACTAAAATTATCACTAAATGTGATTAATGCCTCCCCCATTGCCCTTACTCAGAGTTGAAATGAAGATTTTTTTTTCCCCTTTCTAATGTTGTTGAGAGCACAGCAATGGCTGACAAACATAAATCTTTTACATTAATGAGGTCATCGCGCATGGAACACTGGAAGCAGTTTGCAGCACAGGAGTTTCTTGCTTTCTGGGTTTTTTTTTGTTTTTTTTTGCAGAAAATGTGGTTGCTATGACAACAGCTTCAGATACAAACACTTCAAACTCTAATCTTGGGATATAAACATCTACTTTAAGATCATCACATGTGTAATTACTATCAGAGCTTAGCAGTTGAATAACTGTGGGAGTATGTATGTATGAAATATAGGCCTAAAGGCTCTGTATATGTTTGTTTCTTTTTTAACTGTGGTTACCATGGTAACATACGTGTGACTGGGAACATCTCTACCTTGAGGTTAAAAAAAAAATGTACATAACTGTGGCGGTGGTGGTTCCCTACACATTGTACCAACATACTATCTGACCTTCCAGATGCTCACTACAAACAACTGGCGGGCCATATGCTGGACTTAATTTTTTTTTTTTTTTTTTTTTGGGGGGGGGGGGGAGGCGGTGGAAGGGGAGGATATCAAGAGGAAAAAATATTGTGAAATGATGGAAGGCACCTAAAAAAATGATCATCATCATCATCATCAAAATTTCAAGCAAAAATAAAAATCAATCATTGGCATGCTTTATCCACCTGTTCATCTATAATCTCGATGATCCTATGATAATCTTATGATTTGATAGATGATATTATATTCCATATAATATGGAATATATGGAATATCTATGTATCTATATATGGAATATATTATATTCCATATATGGAATATATGGAATATAAATCATATGGAATATATTGAATATATATCATGTGATCCTTCTGTATCATGTGCCCAAACACAGCTCAAGTACCGTGTCCAGCCATCTGTCAGCTGACCTATCTTCTTCAAACTTTGATTTTGATCACACAGCGTCATAACTAGAAATAAGTATGATGAATCCAATCTGCAGTTAATCTAATGAGTTTTGGTAAACAACTGCCATGCGGGCAAAAGAGAGTGTGACCTGGATAAAATACATAGAGGTCGGGTCAGTCCCGTGATGATATTTAAATGAGTCTCTGTTAAATTATGCATCTGTGTGTTGTTGTTTTTATCTACCTTTCTTTCCTGTATTTTGGTTGGTCAGGTGGCATTGAATGGGGAAGATTGACATACCGTACTCCCAATCTTGATCTAGATTTGGTGGCTGTAAAACTCTCTTGTTAAATCATCAGCGGGTATTAAAAGCAGAGACCAAAAATATAAAATAGTTCAAGTCCAAATGGCAGAAACCTAGAAATCATTCAACACATCTGGACACTAGTAATGACAGAACCAGATCCTGTACTTGCATAATTCATTTTTTTATTATTATCATCACTCTTTTTTGCTTCTTTATTTGTGTGCTGTTGCTTGTTGTTATTGTTGTTGTTGATGTTGTTGTTGTTGATGTTGTTGTTGTTGTCATTGTTGTTGTTGTTGATGTTGTTGTTGTTGTTGTTGTTGTTGTTGTCATTGTTGTTGTTGTTTTTTGTTTTTGTTTCACATCAGGGTTTTTTAACTAACCTTGTGAAACTGACTGCCGGAGACTGATATCAAAGATAAAAAAAGCCATTTCAAACTTCTATGAAATGCAGTATGGATCCCTCAGCAGTGTCCGGCACTGTTACAATAAATCATGCAATGAATGCACCCAAACTTTAACAGCTTTAACTTATCATTTAAGTTTCAATAAATGATAACGGAATGTGATTCACTTTTTTCAGTTAATAAGTTAATACCATACATTTGATACCACTTTAACTATCTGAAAGGACAAACGGCTACGCTCAAACCTAGAGGATTAAGAATAATAAGGCAAATGCTCAGCAATGTCTTACCTGCATGTTGTAATCTGTGTGTGGTTTGGTAACTTGACGAAAGTTATGGAGAGTTCACCCTAACATTTTGAGTATAGTGTTTTTCAATGTGCGCTCATTGACCTTTTGACACTGTCAGACCTGACCTAAATTCAAACTTGACTGTCATCTCTGGGTAATGTACCTATGAAATTAATTTCAGGGTCACCGCTCAAAACTGTAGAAAGATATTGAGAGTACACCCTAATATTGTGAGTATAGCATTTTTTCAATGCAAGTAGAATTCATATCATGTACACAGACAAAAGAAAATTAAAAGTTTACCCCAAGTGCTAAAGGCAAATTGGTGTGAAGACATTAGCCTTTGTCAGTGTGCACAGCGAGACACCAATCAATTCATACAGTGAAAACATTTATGAGTGTGATCTTGATAAAAAAAAAGCAATTGAAATCTTTATCATGATTATTTGAGCAGAAAACTGAACTGATTCGTAACAAAAATGGATGTATTTAAGTCACTAGAAATAAAAACACCTGCAAATATTTTGCTTTTATTTCCAATATGAAAACAGACATTATGTCATAGGTGATTGCAAGGTGAGGTTTGCACATAACCAAATCTTGTCACTGGAATATAAGAAATGCTCAAAACACAGATAATTTACCTTACCCTGAAGCACATACACACACACACACACACACACACACACTAAAAAAAAAATAAAAAAAAAGATACACATATACAAATACTCCTGCCAACTACTAGGATCACAGCTGGCAATTTTGGCAGATGTGACCTTTTAACAAGCTTTAAAAATTGTGGGTTTCTTTAATCAATCCACACAATTCAAATTACTCAGTAGCTGCACTAGCAGGAATCACACACAGCCAATTTCACAAGGTTTCAGCAAGTTCATTTGGTATATCTGTTACAGAGATTTACTTGCCCAAACTTGTGTAACCAACCCCTGTGACTTCAGTCCACTTGAAGGCCCATTCCTATCTCTTCCCTGCTGATAAACTGACACCTCATTGTCCGTCGTAAATTTGCAGGAATGTTTCCACTCTTTAAACTGATTCGCCAAATGATGCTCTATCTGAATCTGCAGGAATGTGCCCACTCTTGAACTCTTCCGCGGGAGGACACTTTACCGAGTAGAATGACTGGCGTTATCGACTCTGACAAGCGTGAAAATTCACTTACAAACTCGGCGTTTGATGAGAATCCAAATTTTCCACCCAGAAGTCAACTACCTTACACCGCTGTGCTACAGAGGAAAGGTGAACCCCAAAGGAAAACTAGCCACTTCTTTCTTGTTTATGTTTTTGTTTTTGTTTGTTTTTACTGCACAGTAAACGGGGAATGATGAGGTTGATGCTATATTAATCTGAGTATAAGAATCTTCCAAACGTCCAAAAAATGTTTCCGCCTGAATGTCATTACAGTGGATAGCCCTACATTCACCACTGCCACCTTGTCCTGAAATATGTTCTTCTTGTTGTTGCTTTTGCCATTCTTATCTAATGTAATTTTTATTCTCATCATCACACTTGGATCACTTTGTTGTTTTCTGATCCGATATTCCAGGTTATGGGGTCAACCTGGGCTTCTTGAGGTTAGCTAGTTACCATGCACTTGGAAGGAATATCGCTGGGGAAGTAGTTAACTGGTGTTTACACAGTTTTTCATGACGTCTGAGTTTTTTGAACAGCATTCTCATGATTTTACAAAAGGAACTCTACCTCTCATAAACATACACAGGTACTCATACTCACAAAAATGGCACATGAAATCGGAGTCACACAGTTGTGACGGAGACTTTGGGGAAAGCTAGGCTAAACGAGACCTTCTTCATTTGAGATGATGTTGATATCGATTTTATCATCAGATGTAATGGCCCGTAACCTCAGCAGATGTCACAAATGTCCTCTGCCGGTGCCACTGAGGGAAACGCGGTCAAGCCCAAACCGGCGAGTTAAACAGCAGAGATGGGAATTCGGGGGGGGGGTTATCCTGTGAGAAATGGGGAAAAAGATGTGCCAGGTGGGGGCGTCGGAACTCAAGATGAAACCAGAACTCCAAAATATGAAAATGATCATCAGGGAACAATTCTTCCATCTGCTTCAATGAAATCCATATACTTGGGTTGGCCATCCCCCCCCCCCCCCCCCATAGGGAAATTTACCACAAAGCCTACAGAGATTAGACACGAAATTAAGCCAAGAAATATCTGCTTTTAAAGGCTTCATTTAACATGCAGCAAGAATTAAGACAACATACTTGTGGGAATTCGCCCAGGCAATACTTGAATGCTTTAAAGGGATCATATAGTTTTGGTTGAGACCTAATTTCAGGTTTCTAACATTTTTTGGTGAGATAATGAGAAACCTCTTATGAAATATGAAAGAGCATGTAATACCAAGAGGAATTCAACGTTTATTTGATGAAAATTCAACGTTTATCTGATGAAAATTGGTTTTGAAATGGCTGAGATATCCAAGACAGAGAGATTCTAATAGAGTGCAGAACCAACCTTTTATTACGATCGCTTTGTTTTACTTTGTTTTTGGCTGTTTCAGTCATTCCAAACCCGATTTTCATCAAATAATCTTTGAATTCCTCTTAAAATGGTATGCTCTGTACTATTTCATAAGTGTTTTCTTGGTATCTCGCAAAAAGTTAAAAGCCCAATTCTCATATCCACCAATACTGTACCATCCCTTTAAGATGAGAGAAGGTAATTAGCAACTTGTCCAGGCATCTTGGTCATGACTTTAGGGTCAGGAAAGCAAGAAGCTGACTTTTTGACACCTAATATATTGCTTTAATGATCAATTCTGTGAATTTTATATCTCATGTCAATATAAAAAAGAAAGAAAGAAAAGATAAATCATGTACATATATGTGCAACTTTTAAAATGATTTTACAAAAGTCAATATTCATATCATACATTACCCTGAAATATACCCAAAATAGGGAAAATATAAGAATTTACTTTAGGTGAGAAGAATGACACTGTAAGATTTGTAATTCCCCATTTATTAGAACATGGCATATCCTGTTCTCATCTGTATTGGATCAGGCCATTTCTGAGGACAATAAGCCAGTTAAGTTTGTTTATTCAGCATCATTTGTATCAAACATAAGCGATATTTCATGCACAACATATCATCAGGAATTCAAGGAAAAAATGTTGTTAAAACAATCACATCTGCTATCACTGCCAAAAAATGGCAGGTTTTTTTTTTTTGTGTGTGTGTATGTGTGTGTGTGTGCATTATGTGAAGAATGTTTTAGGCACTGGTGTCCAAATTTTGCTTCTTATCTGTGATTAAGAAGGATCAAGGGGTTTTTTTTTTCTTTTTTTTTCTTCCAGGGGGGGGGGGGGGGGGGGGGGGGGGGGGGATTCATAAATCAATGGTTGTCTTTTGCCCCTGATTCGGCAATCAGGATAATCCACTTGAATCAGTTCGAAGAAAAATCAAAGCATTTCCCCCCTGTAGATGAAGGAGCCTGATTGGATTATACCAAATTTTGCTTTCAGGTTCTAGCTGGACTAAAAGGGTGTTCAGATGCAAAAAAAAAAAAAATTATACTAGAATGGTATAGCTATACAGCTATACAATGTATTTATACGTCTGACCGCTGACTAATGAAATGGCGTATAACGAAACGACGTATATCAAAACGATGGTCAGAACATCGTTTCGAACTAAAACTCAATAACAAGTCAGCATTCCATCGTATCCATTGTGCATCTGAATGTATGGCGACCATAGAACGGTATAACTGTCCGGGGCTTAATGGAATGACCTTGTACCTGTCACTCATGACCACAACAACATGCGCAGTGAGAAACTGCACACCTATATGACGTTTTTCCGGAATGGTCGAAATTAGCTTCTGAACAGTCTGTCAGCTGTACGATGATTCTTTATACATCGTTTCTTTATCGAGTTTTGGTATAGGCCTAAACTGGCTTGCGTCTGAACAGGGGGCTAATGTACCATGAGAAGATAAGCCACCTGTTGATATTTGATTTACTGGCATCCTAGAAAATCAGCAAATTAGTTGCCCTAATGTTATTTAAACAGCAAATCCGGTCCTTTTCCTATGGAAGGAAGAAAAAACATGTAATTCATGTACCCCTTGATTTACTAGCGATGGTGGTACCTCTCACAAAGTCAGATAATCTGCAATAAAGGTTTGGGAAATGATATAGGGAAGAACAAGTTGAGAGATACACCCACACATATGTCACAATTGAAACACTCACTAAATCAGTCACACATAGTTCCTTGACACTACTGCATGATTTTATGGGCAAGTGCAACTCTCTCTTCATCTCCCCCCCCCCCCCTTTCTCTCCCTCTCCCTCCCTCTCTCCCTCTCCCTATCTCTCATATTTTTCTCTCTCTATCTACGCTAGGCTGTCTTAGAGCCGCCTTTCAGACATATCGATTTATGGTATATTCATACAATGTATGGAAATACAACATGATTGATATGACTCCATTCAGACGCAATGCCCCCTTATTCGATATCATTTGGGAGCATTCAGACCTCCCACTCAATTGAACTTTCATGGAAAGCTCACGAATATAAGTACGAGTCTCTCTCTTGCTCAGTACGAACTTTGTGTGGGCTTTGCGCTTCAAGTTTATACTTTGTGCTGGACTCATCTGTAGTAGAGGTCGGGCCCTAAGTGCATGTTGCGAATAAGCCTACTTACACGATATATGATGTACACATAGGAGAGGTTTTAGATGCAATGTTGTATGGATATAGGATAATCGTACAAAACAGTGCTCAAAACATCGTTTCGAAAAACGTCCTATAACGAAATGATGTATTGATATGCGGGCATTCAGATGTGAAAAAATGTTGTACATCAATATGAGCACTATTTCCTCTGAAAGGGGGTTCACCTCCTTCAGATTTTTCAATCAACAAAATCTTCCACCCAGTATTAACTCATAGCCAGCCTCCCCAGCCACTCTTAATTTATGCATTAGAGAGGTCTCATGAAGAGATATTGACCAATGTCCTGTGAGATGATAGGAAATAGGCCATATCAACTCTTCATTTCCCCGTATAACCATCAATCTTTACATTCCTCTCTCTTACCTTCTTGATCCTCTTTTCTTTCTCCCTTCTCACTGTTTCTTTTTTTTTTTCGTCTCTCCAATCTAGTCAATATTGTTCATTCATTATTTCATTTCATGGATTTATATGGTAATTTCTCTGTCCTTTAACATTGAATCCTATATCTTACACAGTCGACCTCTATTTTCTCTGTTGCTCACAAAGTCTGTTCAATCTTGCTGCTGTTTATTATTCACTTTGCCAATATTTCTGTCCCCCTTTTCCTTCTGTCTGTATGAGAAAGAATGTACATGTAGGAAGGACTATGTGATTGAATGATAAGATGAGTCTATGGTATCCTCTCTCACACACTTACATACTGTATCATCCTTATTCTTTTGCTCTCTTCGAAAGACTTTCAATTCAGCCACCGATCACTTTGCAACATTCCTCTCTTCCACATCTTTCCCTTTTTTTTCTGTCTCTCCTATTCTCACTCGCTATCACATTTCTCAATCTTCGAAGACATGCTAGTGACACATATATGAGTCACAAGAAATCATAAAAGTGTAATCAAATTGGAATGACCGAATGCGCCAGGTGTACCTGAGCGTAAAAAAGTCTTCATTTTTTTTTTCCTTCTGAGACATTTTTTTTTTTCTTTTTTGCCCATGGACAACAAGAAAAAAAAAGGGAGAGAAATTGAATCCAGTCAGTTGGCTGGACAGAAAATTTATTCCAACATTTCCTAATGGGAAACAGGCTGGGTTTGAAATTTGAACAAATCATGTGGCTTAATGTCAGCTGCCTGTTGGGAGTTGGGCCTACTCTTATGACTCCCTTGGCAAATCAGATGGGGAGGGGTGTTCCGGTGCGCAGCAAAGGCAAAGAACGGGCGGTCCAGTTCACACCTGACAAACCAGGGCAGTTAGAACAGGGTTTGTTGTTGTTGTTATTTTTCCTGCTGTTGTTGCGTTGCTTTTGGAGTACCATGTGGTACACTGTTACTGGAGTATGAAGACAAGGCAAAATCCGGATGCCCCATGTAATGATTGAGATTATTTATGTATATCTTTGTATTTTGTTGTTTTTTGCGCTTCCATGAGTACATTTAATGATATCTAACTTTTACACCACACAATGTCAGCACTTGAGCTTTCTTATTGACCGCTGCCTTGAATTGAACAAGCCACTAATCAACTGATGAATAAACATTGTTGTTTGAGAATCAGTGCCATTTTATACTCTGCAACACATTGAAAAGACACTGCAATGGCAGAGGGAGGGTATGGGGTGAGAGACAGAAATGGACAGACAAAGAAGCACAGTGCAACAGAAAGCTGAAAGCTGTCTGAAAACCACACCATCAAGCCAATTATTTAACCCACATTCAAACTCAGCTCATATTGTCATATCACACAGAAGGTGTGCACTCCAGCAAGCAATAAACTACGTTTATTCACATGTTGCTTGGAATGATTTGGGGGAATGTAGATCCCTGCCAAAGTGTATGATACTGTATGTGATAAATGATGTTGAGCTTGAACACGTACAGCACATCTCAATGCTTGTGAAAAGACTGTCTTCTTATACTCTCTCATCTAGAGCCAAATGCCCCAAGCGTGATTGATTTGCACCTGCAAATTTGTGCGAAACGATTACGACAATGGATCTGTGTGAATTGCACAAGTTCGCTGTGAGTCGGCCCAATTCCATGCGATCAGTGCCAATCTGGGCGTGCTCACCGTGCGATTCTGCTTTGGGAGTGTGCCCGATCAAAGCTAGGGGATGCCAAATTTTTGGACATGTAGAAAACCCTGCGACTGCTTCCAACACCATCATCCCTCCAGACGTGAGTTACTCCAATCAGGTGCAACCTTTGGGTGCTAACTACGTGACTTTTCCATGGATCAGAGGGAATCTCTCTCACTCTGGCAAGATCTCTCTAGAGTGGTGGGCACAAATTGCACAGTGGGCATTGGGCTTAAGAGCTTCTCACACTGGGTGGGTGGATTTCATTGTGCCAAGTCCTAAAAACAATTAGGAACAAAGTAGCATTTTTATCTCCTTCGATGCCAAATAATTACATGGAAAATTTAAATCCAATCACAATTCATGGGAATTGATGGGGGCGTGGTACCACAAAGCAGTTTGTATCAGACATGCCTAACAATACAACACATGTACAGACAACAAAACAGCAACAGTGCAGGATCGACATGTAGGCCTATATTGTATAGGGAACATTATAAGAATATTAGTTATCACATCTAGATTCATTCATTATACAAAGAAAAAAAATATGTTTAAATTTTGTTTTAATGGTAAATTTCTGTAAGTATCTGACAAATCATTCCACAGTTTAGGTCTACAACCAGGTGAGGAAGATCTAGCATTGTGTGAACAGGACACACATTAGGGAGACTGATAATAACATGTGTCTGTAGAATGTACTATAATGAGTGGTATGCATCAACCTCAAAATGATCTGTACACAAGCACTGTTGCACCTTTGATACTCTTCTCAGGTGGAAATGAAACAAACACACAAACAAACGAACTCTTCCCATACAAAACACCTTCTGCCTGCCTATGGCATAGAAGTGCTGAGATCAGATTGGCCGATGAAGAGGTGAAAATCCTATCACAGCCATAGAAAGTGTAGGCCTATTACACAAATCCAGAACCTGTTGTACATGTAGTCCATTATGCTGAGATAATTGCATTGCCAAATCTTATAATATGTCAACAATATCAAGTCGTACAATCCTTTTGCTTTCCGACAAGATCAAATTCATGCGCAGAGTGCAAGGATTTGGCAATAGAACCTGGCTCCCCTGTTCAATAAATAAGCTTTAGTTTCAAGTGTGAACAGTGCCTTACAGCGACTGCAGATGCAACAATATCACAGGATCAGTGCTAACCTTTCTATCATGCACCATCTGTGCATTTCTCTTCTCTCATACTGACGAAATTCTTCAGAAAATGAATGTCTGGTGAGAATATGCCATCAATTATGTTTCCTGCCCAGAAAACCATGTGAACTGCCCTTTGCATGAGTACATGTAGCTTGAGAGCACAGTAGCCTGAACTCGCTACGCACGATTTGCACTGACATTTCGCGCGATTTGACATTGTGGGTGAAAATCCTAAGATTTGCCATGATTTACACAAAGAATTGAGGGAATACAATGCACATGACTCCTCCCTCTCATATCACCTGTGTATAAACCTAGATCCACAGATAAAAGGATATGTTGATTTAAATGTTTACGTAAAAGAAAATATACCGTTTGTTTTCCTGAGCTCAGAACTAAAAATAAAAGAAAAAGTCAATACATCTTTAAGAGCTTCATGCATGAAGAAACGTACAAAACTGTGGAAGAGGTGTGGCGTATGAAATTAAACAGAGCATGAAATGATGGCATGTAACTTTATGATAAGACAGAAATATAAAGACAGCATGTGGGAAAACTCTGAGGCCAAAAGTCACAACAGTCATCAGAGTTGGGCAGGCTGTTCGTTGCAGAGTTCGTAAAACTTCCTCAACACATGCTGGTGTAATCAATTTTTTCCTCTCCTCCGCAAGTTGATAAGTTGAGAAGCTGCAACAATCTCAGCAACTACCCCCCCCCCCCCAAACAAAAAGAATAAAAAAGAAGAGAAAACTATCCCCCCCCCCAAAAAAAAAAAAAAAAAAAAAAAATGTCGCCCAGGGAATTGGTGCTAATGCATTCTGTTGATAACTTCTAATTTCTGGAATAATCTCTTTCCCAGGGACTTTGACTACTGATCTGGAATTCCGGGCCCTGGGAGAAAATCTGGACCAAGTCTGAAGTCTGCTGATAGCGATAAATTGGATTGGGGTGCAGGGTATGTAGCACAAGTGTTTTAAAACATAAAGAGGGCTTTCACACTCGCAGATAACTCGTTTGAAATCAAATTTCTGGAATATGCTTCGAGGACTTCCATAGAGTTACAAAATGTTGTGTCTCCTTTGTCAAGTGCTATAAACTGTAAATACCACATTTCATACAAACACTCAACTCTAAGGTAAATGTATGAACATGTGCAAACATTAATACATTGGGTATAGGCCTACATGCATGCAACATAGTAGAAGCAAATGATACAAAATCAAGCTGACGTAAACGATTAAGCACCACCTTATCAATCATGTTTTTTAGGTCAATCACGTTCAGACTGTTTTGAAACAACCAGAATCAAGCACAACCAGAAATGACGACAGATGTCCACACTGCAGTCAGCCAAATAGGATTTGAGGAACATGCCTCCACGGTATTTTAACTCCTAGAAAAAAAAAGCTCAATTACATATTCTGACCAGGTTTATGAGGAGGTTCTTCTATAAGTCTGAACACCCTGACCGTGAGATGTAAAGGGGGGGGGGGTAGGACTAGATATTTCTGGCCAATACATTTCCCCATTTTTCCCCCAAAGAAAGCCTACACCACTATAGGATGAAAACAAAAGCATAAACAAAAGGTTTGTGACTGTAGCCAGAGGGTGACAAGCTAGAAAAGAATCTTTACAAAAAAGGACACACACACACACACACACATACACACCAACAGATATTGAAAAAAAAAATATGGATAAAAGAATGAAAAGAGGGTAAATATATCTGCCCTATGGGAAAAGAGGGAAGTTTGGGTAAGAAGAGATACCCCGAGTGTGGAGGAAAGAACTGAAAGATAACCAACCAAACATGTGGATTACGGATGAGAAATCATTCCCAAGGGTTTTGTATACACGATACCCGGTAATTCTTACAGATACAGTGTAGTGCTGTGCATGCAACAAGAGAAAAATTGAAATTCTATGCCAACGGATTCTGTTTCACCCTTATTGTGTTTTGTTTGCCGAATGGCACACTCGCTGTAGTACTTTTTCTTCGCAGGTTGGTGGAGATGTCTGGAAACTAATTGTGAATGAATGGAGATTAACTAATCCCTCTAATCCCTATTGTCTCCCAATGGCCTTCCTGTTGGACTGAGGCAAACTGCTTTACCTGAGTAAACTTGCTTTTCCACACATGGATCAAGTTTTAAAATGCTGATGAAAAAGCTTGGCAAGTTAACCCACAGACCTAAGTGCCGGGGTACATAAATGGCTAACTAAATGCATTGGCAATGGGTTGAATAAGCTCTATCAAGGTATTCCACATCAGTGAATTGATAAATGTCAAAAAAAAAAAAAGAAACTGCATTACTAAGTGTAGAATCTTGTCAATGTGGCATCTTACAGTGAGGAAATTCTTGCAGATTTTGTATCAAAATGAAATGTAGTGAAAATGATGAGTATTTGCAGAGATATAAGTCAAATTTGGACAAATGTATTCCCATCTGTGACATTATAAAGAAATGAAGATCACTGAAACTGACCAAGCAATGGATATCATGTGTGCAATAGTTTCCACTTTCACTCCAGAGTGATTGTTTTCATATTGCAATGAACTAAGTTTGACATTATTTTTCCAGTTCTTCATTAACAAACAAGGACTAAGGCACTCTCTGTAATCTTCATAATGCCTACACTGTACCTACACTGCTGCTGAATGCCACATAGTATGACACTACATGATTTTTAAAGATATCATAAATGGAGAAAAGGCATGACCTCTCCAATCTAATCGATAGAGCTGCCAACATTAGTTCCAGGAAGTCCCCATGTGAAAGCAGAACATGTATGTGTCATTCTTCAAAGACATTGTAATCTACTTAAGATGGCGACACATTTGGAATATACCGCTGCAAGGAACACATCTTGAATATATATGCATACATGAATTCCACTCTTCTGTACAGTTCTCTTGGTAACATCTTTCATCAACAGACAATATGAAACTTTTAAGTGCATGGAGATAACTTCATGAATGTCATCCAATATACTCTCATACCTGTTATATGATATCATGTACATTATATCTGATTAAAAAATTTGGCTACCATTTTGAGGAAGCCAAGATGGTGGTGATTGTCAATTTTCAAACTATAGGCCATCAAGTCGAACTTATCATATTCCTGTGGTACTATGATTGTTATTATTCATTGCTGGTATCTTTAACCCGTTGAGGATGAGTCCAGAGTATACTCGGGCAAGTGGCTATGGGAAATGCGTGTTGTAGCAAAACCAGCCCGTCCTCAATGGGTTAATAAGGCAAAATGAACACGTCTTTGACTTTAGAACTTTTTAAAATCATATGTATGTTTATTTCTCTTGGAAAAAAAAAAGAGAAAAACCTCAAAATTGGTAGATTTACAGCTGAGCTTTTAATTGGCGATACCTTTTAGGGAGATTGAGTTTAATGTTTGTGCCTCAAGTGGCCAAATTATTACTACAACCAAGGAGGTTATTTTTGGATGGCATTTGTTTGTATGTTTTTCCGTTTGCAAATTTAGTCCAAAAATTGTGAACAAATCGGATGAAATTTACAGGAAAAGTTAATAATGACACGATGACTATACATTCTGGTAGTAATCCAGATTGCCATCTGGATCCAGAAAATGTTTTTGTTTGTTTGTTTGTTGTTGGTTTTTAAGGATACTTATCAATGGCAAATGGGGCCTACAACCAGGGAATAGAAGCTGTGCGTATTTGAGGTGCACATACGCGCACTGATGAGCATGCGATTGAGGTGTGCAACAGAAGCTACGGTGCAGACACTAGAAAGGATTCTTCATCACTGAGAAATGGACCGTTTTTAGCGCGTTAATTATGTGGAAATGAGCTGCTTGGTGGAGGTCTGCACTCTCCGACTGCTTTTCTAGTAGTCATTGTCATAGCAAACCAAAGGGACAGAATAAAGAGAGAAAAAAAAAATTCATCCCTGCTCCAAGGAGTAAAGATAGTAACTTCTCAGCTTGAAAATATCATACATTGCATTTCTGTTGCAGGAGGCTGCAGTTTGGTACATTATGAATATCTAGGGGCTATTAGTCGACGCACAAAACTTTAGAAAAAATAAAACTCCTGTTCCTTATAATCCAAGAAACTCCATTAGCAGTGAAGTTAGATGATATAAAAGTGTTATTTATGTAGAAAACTTGCCCTAGGACCGTGAGGTCAATAGGACGATATGGTTACTGCATTTGAAGTCAGTATACTAGCAGATAAAATCATAATTACCGTGATACTCTCTCTTTCAAAGGCACGATTCTCATATCCTACTGAGGCAAAGTCCCACTTTTCAATAATCCAAAAAGAATTTTGAGGATCTTTAAGAATTTCACAAAGGAAATAAAAAAAAAGTGGTTTCACAAAGGAAGTGGCATATATGAAGATTAGCCCAAAATGTTATCAGTCATTTCAAACTGCAGTCATTCATTCAGGAAGGGCAAAATCAGATGCAGATTTTACAAATCAAACCACGAGGGCAGGAGGCCACCACGTAAATTCCGGCGACAGAAACTGTGCACTCTCCAGAGTTCAGAATGGATTCAGAAACGATTCGTGCAGGATTCCTACTAATGATTGACGCTGTTCATTTGCCACCAGTTGGATAATCGACCACTTTGCATGGCAAATGAGTGCCGCTCCAAATCACTGCACCTCCTCAGCTAGCTCTGGCAGTTTGGTCCACCTTACCGTTTCGCCTTTGGCAAATCTTCCTGCAAGCTCTTGATTGCTGGGGGAAAATATGTGGAAACATACCTATCCCCTACAGAAAACAAACAGAGCAAAACTCGCCTGATCTTCGCAGATTTTATTCTCCAATGATCAATCATCACACAACTATACCCGTCTGTCAAAACAATCTCCGAGGCACGGACACACTATCCCCTCGACCGGGAAACGAAAACAGCCGGCTTGGCAGAAAACACCAATCTCGGCACATTCGAGCATAAATGTTTGCATATATTCAGAGACGTAAAAATAAACAGTAAACGGTAGCACTTGCATGCAAAACTGAGCATTCTTGTTCTGACCCACATGTAACAGAGGGCATACAAACTTCTTCTTTTTTTTTCATCCAAAGTAATAAAGAAGTGTGAAATGACAATAAAAGTGTTGCAGACTCTCCGATGACTCTTCTGGTATTATGATTATGGAGCAGTGCATGAATTTCTTGCCAAAAAATAGTCATAAATCTTTCATGATTAATAGAAATCACACTTTGGGTCAATCCTCTTCACTACGATGCCCACATGTTCACTCGCAGCCCAGAAATGTATTACATCTCTCGGAACTGAATTGGCTATACTCAGCCAATTTACTAGTTTATATACAAACTTGTTTCTTTACATGTTTTATAGCAAACCGAATCAGTTGCTCCTCTGACATCATGAAAGTTTTTGCAGATGTAAGAAAATTAGGTTGTAATCAGATACTTTCTGTACATAAGCGAGAACAAACAATGGACATGTTCTGCAGTAATGAAACTTTAGTCTTGCAAGTCACATTTTACAAAGTAGCAGGCCTACACGTACGTAGGAGGTGCTCCATGTTCATTCTATCCAAGCCAATGATGATAGATTTTCCTCTGAACAAATTCAATCATCTGATCACGCCAACAGATAACGAGAAAATGATTGCAATAAGATGCTCACACGTAGTCCATAAAAATTTCATAATACATAATTTGCATCATTACTGTCAAACCTGCATACACCATATATTCAATCTGATTACGCCCACACATCCGATGCCATGACACTCCATGTTCAAGTAAAGTCTAGTGGATAAAGTCAGAAAAAAAAAGTTTTGAGGCTTTATCAAAATCAGATGTGAAATAAGGAAGTATGAAAGTTTTTTATGTTTCTTCCAAATAGTGACGGTCATAACTAGCAATGGGGTAATTATGCAAATTAGCTCAGGTATTAATGTCATCATCATCACCTCACAATTCTCTAACTGGTTTGTGGACAAAAATATCATAAGAATTATGTTTGGTTGATAATTTGGCAATTAAAACCCTTTACCAAAAGAGTCTTTATCACTAGGTTAATGCAACATAACAAACTCTCTCAGTCTGCTGCAAAAAATTACAGGTTCTTCTTTCTTTCTTTTTTGTTTCATGTAATAAAACATCATCACTGCACTTTTTGAAGATTTGTGCAATAACTTTCTTATAGTTAATGTGTGATACTGCTGAAACCCGTTCCATGCTGTTTGTGTACATTTGTATTTTACTACAGTTCGACCTCGATTATCCGGCCATGTCGGGACCGGTGCTCATCCAGATAAGCCAATTGGCCGGATATGAGAGACACAATGTTAATGTATAGCTGCCGTCCAAGCTGCCGTCCCAGTGCACTGGCAGCTAGGCAGGTAGCGTACCCCGCAACGGTGGTGATGACCAGGCACTGCTTGCTTTTACGATGATAATGTGGTGTGAATTTATGTTAGTTCTGTTGGGAATATTGTAGGTAAATCGAGTGAGTTTTGTAGAAATTTTAATCGAGTTTAAAGTCACTCTTTTATCTCAATTTTTGGATGAAAAAAAAGTCCTTCACTGCGTGAACGCGTCCAGATAATAGAGATCTCCGGATGAAAGGAGGCCGGATAATAGAGATCTTCAGATAAAAGGAGGCCGGATAATAACTGTATTAAATGTATTAAATAGGGAACATGAATATGGGGTGGAGTTGCATTTTGTGTGAAAAAAAACACAATAACAACTTTTAACAGTCAATAAGAAACACTGTGGAGGCAGGGGAAATCTTGGCACAGAAAAATCCAGTGTACCAAACTGTCTATGCTGGAATACACTCTGCATGGCAAACTTAAAAGCACACAATCCCAAGTTGCACCAGTCTTTTGCACTTTGCTTTCATTCATGATGACTGCTCTAGCCAATTCTAGAATGCACAAAAATCTGCATTATCAACAGTTTCATAGGCAGCTTCAGTGGAAAAATGTCATTCATTACACAGAATCACATTTAGTACAGTCTACTATGTCGATATATTGGGTCCCGTGAGATTTTCGTGCCAAAATTGATTTTTTTAGCTAACTTGGTCAATTTGGGGGTGCTGAATCGAAAAAACTTTGGTTCCATTTTTTCCGACCACGTCTTCAGTCGCCATTTTGAATTTCAAAATGGCCACCATAGCAAACTGTATTTTGACCCAATTCTCACAATGTGAGCATTATAGAAGGTTCAGATTTGATGCAAAAAGCATGTTTGTGATGTCAGACATTCTGATACACCATTTTTTAATATTGTAGATAGCTTTGATACAATTTTTAGGCAGCCATCTTGAAATTCAAACTGGCCGCCATAGCTAAATATATTTTTACCTATATCTCAGGTTGTAAGCATTATGTAGAGTATAAATTTGGGGCAAAAAGCATGCATATCATGTCAGTCATGCTAATATATACATTCTTTTATTTAGTGATGGATCATTTTCCTTAGCGGCCATCTTGAACTTCAAAATGGCTACCATAACAAATGTAATTGAACCGGTATCTCATATCGTATGCATTGTGTAAGGTTCTAATTTGGTGCAGAAAGCATGCGTATGTTGTCAGACATTCTGAAACATCTTTTTCTGAAACGATGGTTCATTTTGATATCAATGGTGGCCATCTTGAAATTCAAAATGGCCGCCATACCAGAATGTATATTTTGACCCATATCTTATGTTGTACGAAATACAGACAGTTCAAATTTCGGGCATAAACCGGGCTCATGATGTTGAACATTCAGATGCACTTTTCCCCTCCTTAAAATTTCAGATCACTTTCAAGGCTGCCTTCTTAAAATCCAAAATGGCTGCTTTCCAGCTAATATCTCTGGTTACAAGCAACTTTTAGACATATCAATGTTTATGGTGGTGTACAGTGTACATTCTTTAAAACACACACACACATAGGGCCTATACATTCTGTATTTAATGGATAATTTGTATTGGTCGCCACTCTTGAAATTCAAGATGTATTTCGACCATAATTGGTGCTGTAAGATCTTTAAACTGCAAACCCAAGCATGGTGAAACACTCATGTATAAATCAATCACTTCATTGAATATTGCGTAAGCGGAAGTGTTTCCTGTCCTGTAGGTACACTGTTGTGTTGAAATTCAAAGAGGCTGCCATGTAGAATATTCCTTTAAAAGCATTGCGTTTGGGTAAAATTTGTGAATGGGAAATCATGGGATTTTGATGTTAAAAACAAATGACTTTCAAAAAAAAATTCTTAATAACTGTGTCTGATTGACTGAATAATGCCCCATTTAGACGATTTGGTTGTAAGAACTTACAATATTAGGCCTATATACTCTAATAATTCGTGGGATAGTCACTTAGATGATTAAATGTTTTCTAGGCTCATTCCCTGCACATGCTTTTAAAGAAACAGCACTCTAAAGCTGTACACAGGGGAGAATTAGTTCTAAATTCTTCCAGAAATAATGACTTTTGCATTTCTTGCTTTTGAGCATGATAATGAATTCTGTGGCTACCGTTGATGTAGGAAGCTCGAAGCATTTTATAATAATTGAATGATTTATGCATACCCTTTGGAAATATCTACAATCTAATATATCATATTTATAGGTATTAGAGGCAGAAATTAGGTTGTGAGAGTTAACGAGGTTCGTTCTCTGGATATATTATATCAAGTCTCTACGAGGGTAAAGCAGGAAATTGTCCTGATTGAAGTCATCCACGCCAAACTTCTGGAAGGCACGGACTGTGTCATAGCACATTCTGCATGATTCAAGGTTTAGATACTTCTTGGTCCATCTGCTCTTAGAGACATCCTCAAATCTTCAACTTCAGCCAGCACCATGAAAGGCGTGAAAAGCAGACCTTTAGTTTTTCCTGTTTTTTCGCAACAAACTGCAGAGCATAATCTCTCAAAATTGTCAATTGTACCTTTATCAGTTAATTTTCCAGTGATGGAGCAGAGAACATGCAATGCAGTAAGTGAAGCAAACCTCCAAGATCCATCAGGATAATTGAAATGTTTATAGTCTACATGTAATAATCATCAATATCTCTGATTTTCCCGTTGCTGTAATACATACAATGGAATGAGGCTATCTATTGTGAGTGACGGGTGACAGTAACTCCCATGGCATCTTTGATGAACTCTTTTTTTTTTCTTTCCATGATGTGGTCTCTGTGTCAGATGGAATTGACTGCTCAGTATTTCAGGCTGTTTATTTGGCTCAGTTTTGTGAGTTTCTAAGGCATGGGTAGGAAAATGAACCCTTAATAGGGAGAATGAGGAGAAGGCCGTGAAACAGTGAGATGAAGAGTGATTGTGGAATTGCTTAGAACTTATATCTTTCAATAATTGTATCGTTCAGAAATGACTGGATAATGATCACAGGTCTGTCAGGCTGTAGAACCAGTAGAAATGTTACGAAGAATTGGTGATCCCTTAAGCTTAATGACGTTGGATCCAATCTTATATGGTGTATTTTTTGCACGAGCTGAATGTCTGGCCTTTCTCACAATATTCCAGAGATTAATATATTCTAATTCTCTCAGATACAAATTCTTAGTACAGAACATTAAAACTGCCCTTTTCATCTCTTTCTAGAGCATCTCCCTTGAATGTTTCTGATACCTGACTGCCAAACACCATATTCATCAGCTTCAAGGCAGTGACAATTTCTTACATTACCCTCGTGTGATGATCTTCTAAGTTGTGGAGGAATTCTGATGGATGCAAGCGCCGCAGAACTGAGCTATCATTACTCCTTTGTAGTTTTAGAATCATTGGCTGTACAGCAGTAAGCATCTTGGAAGTCTTGATACTAGTAATTGAAGGTGACCCACTCAAGGGCAATCAGGAAAAAGCCTACGTATTCCTTCTTCATTCTGTGTTATTCCAGAAATATGATTATCTAGCAAACATTAAATGTTTCAGTTTATGGCCAGCTTGTGAATGGGATGCCTGGTAGGGTGACCATAGCATTTCTTGCCATTGCAAGACTTTTCCTTGTTTGTCTTCATTCTTTTGAGGCAGCATCAAGTTTTTGAAGATCACCTTCAATTGCATCAATGCTTGCTTTTGTACAAATATTCATTGATTGGGATTAAATACAGTCATTAACGAGGTTCCACAACGCAAAATAACGTGTTGCCCGAGAGGCAAAAACGAACCGTTTTAGCGTTTTTTTTTTGTTTTTTGTTTTTTTTTGCTATACGGGATGTAACGCTTACACGCTTGCCCACACTATCGGACTGTGGTAAGTCCCCTCCACCCCCCTTACGCAGTTTTTGCCCCTCAGTATCTCTTGATGACGTTATTAGAACCTCATCCTTTCATATTGAAATTATGGCGGCTATTTTGAATTGAGAGATGGCTGTCATTCTGCGTGAACTGGAAATGAATTCAGTCTAACTACAATTTTGGCACATTCATCTAAGGCGCTTACCACAGTATAATGATTATGTTTTCTATGGCGGTCATCTTGAATTTCAACATGGTGGCCTATCTAATGATCCACAATTAGGAAACAGCTGTACTGGACCGTTGGACACCACAAGCAGGTGCATTCTTGAAAATTTGATTCTTCTACAATAATTGCAAACTGAGATATTAGTCCATGGGCCAAGACCCGAAAAATGGGTTGTTGGTACCATCTGAGGTGGCACAACCTTTTTGGTGTCAGTTTGTTTGTCGGGCATAGATATGCTTATCAAGCTATGATAGCATTTCCAAATGAGTAGCTTAGTCATAATAAATGAATTTTTAACCAATTTGGTCTCGTTTTTATATCCCTATACTTCTGAATCGAAACTAAACCGCTATACAAAGAAGAGCACTGCCTTCTGTATGTCAACAGGTGTTCTGTTGTAAACGCGGTGCGCTTAGTTTTTATTCAAGGCAGCGAAGGGAATATCCAAAAGATTATGATGTCCACAGCTGTCACGCGGTGCGCTTAGTCTTTATCTAGACCAATGTACCGTTATCATATCTAAAGTTCCTCATAAAAGGGATTATCTATACTGTTTTTATACTACCCTATCAACAAATACATCAGTTTTAAACAAAAATCACTCTGTTCATTTACAATATCATTCATTATAATGTATTGTAGTGTACCGGTACATTGTTTTTGCATATCTTATATTGTTGGAGGGAAATAAAGCGACATTGGCGTGGTATCAGCGTTTTCACCGTAGCGTTTTCGCCGGAAAATGATAAATAATTGAAAGATACAGTAAAATTCACGAGGAATTGCTTTTGTTGTTGTTGTTGTTTTTAGATAAAAGGATATACACTGTATTATACGCTTTGAATATTCCCTTCGCCGTCTAGAATAAAGACTAAGCGCTGTGGACATCATAACCTTTGGATATTCCCTTCGCTGCCTTGAATAAAGACTAAGCGCACCGCGTTTACAATAGAACACCTGTGAACATACCATAGAGCTGCATTTTACAGCTCTATGGAACATACAGAAGACAGTGCATGCTCTTCTTTGTATAGCGGTTAGTTTCGATTCAGAAGTATAGGGATATAACAACGAGACCAAATTGGTTAAAAATTCATTTACTATGACTAAGCTACTCATTTGGAAATGCTATCATAGCTTAATAAGCATATCTATGCCCGACAAACAAAATGACACCAAAAAGGTTTTGCCACCTCAGATGGTACCAATATCTGGCCTGGCCCATGGACTATATGGGTAAAAGTGCTGTGGCGGCCATTTTGAATTTCAAGATGGCGGCCTACAAACTCTACAAAGCAATCCACAGTATCAGAAAATGATATATCAGAGTGTCTGGCATTATAACGATGTATTTTGCACCAAGTTTGAGGTTTCTACAATGCTCACTTTATGAGATATGGGTAAAAATACAGCTTGCTATGGCAGCCATTTTGAAATTCAAAATGGCAGCCTACAAATTGTATCAAAACAATCCACAATATCAGACAAAGATTCATCAGAGTGTCTGACATCACACCCATGCATTTTACACCAAATTTTAAGCTTCTACAATGCTCACTTTTAATGGGTCAAAATACAGTCTGCTAGGGCGGCCATTTTGAAATTCAAAATGGCGGCTGAAGACGTGGTCAGAAAAAATGGAACCAAAGTTTTTTGGATTCAGCACCCCCAAATTGACAAAGTTAGCTAAACAAGAGACCCGCGGGTCTAGCGCTCACCTGAGTATCGCAAGTTCACCTTTCACGCAGTCACTAACCTAAATTATTCACAGCTCTACCAAAATTTGACCAGGCATTCTCAAGTAGAAGATGAAAATGTACAATAAAGGCCCAATTTTTTTTTAAGATTCCTTAATTTGGGGGGATTGGGGCCCCCTGGGGCCCTCTGGGTGGGGCATGGTGCCCATTTTGATAAATTGAGATCCTGACCCCCTAGGGATGCTACCTGCCAAGTTTGACAAAAATCCATCATGAGGTTTTCAGGAAGAAGATGAAAATGTACAATTCAGGCCCCCATTTGGACCCTTCCAACCACCCCCCCCCCCCCCTACCCAAGAGGGGCACCCCTGGATCTCCTATGAACAAACTTGAAACTACAGTCATTAATGTACTCACTCATAGTATTATCTCAGCTCTATAACTTCTGATTCTAGAGAAGATTAATAAAGATTCCTTCATTTGGGGGGTTTGGGACCCTGGGGGCCCCCTGGGTGGGGCATGGTGCCCATTTTAACAAATTGAGATCCTAACCCCCTAGGGATGCTACCTGCCAAGTTTGGTGAAAATGGGTCATGGGGTTCTCAAGAAGATGATAAAAATGTACAATTTAGGCCCCATTAGGACCCCTCCTCACCCCCTCCCCTGGGTCCCAAGGGGGGCACCCCTGATTCTGCCATTAACAAACTTGAAACTACAGTCATCAATGTACTAACTCATAGTATTAACTAAGCACTATCACTTCTGGTTCTAGAGAAGAAGATTTTTGCAGAATCCTTAATTTTGGGGGGCTTGGGCCCCCTGAGGGCCCCCTGGGTGGGGCATGGTGCCCATTTTAACAAATTGAGTTCCTAACCCCCTAGGGATGCTACCTGCCAAGTTTGGTGAAAATGGGTCATGGGGTTCTCAAGAAGAAGATGAAAATGTACAATTTAGGCCCCATTAGAACCCTTCCCCACCCCCCTCCCCTGGGTCCCAAGGGGGGCACCCCTGATTCTGCCATGAACAAACTTGAAACTACAGTCATCAATGTACTAACTCATAGTATTAACTTAGCTCTATCACTTCTGGTTCTAGAGAAGAAGATTTTTACAGATTCCTTAATTTTGGGGGGTTTGGGCCCCCCTGGGGGCCCCCTGGGTGGGGCATGGTGCCCATTTTAACAAATTGAGTTCCTAACCCCCTAGGGATGCTACCTGCCAAGTTTGATGAAAATCGGTCTTGGGGTTTTCAAGAAGAAGATGAAAATGTAAAAAGTTTACGCACGACGCACGACGGACGACGGACGACGCACGACGGACGACGGACGACGCACGACGCACGACGCACGACGCACGACGCACGACGCACGACGCACGACGCACGACGGACGCCGGACGAAGGGCGATCGCAATAGCTCACTTGAGCCTTTGGCTCAGGTGAGCTAAAAAATCAATTTTGGCACGAAAATCTCACGGGATGACATAGTAGCCTCTACTAATTGGGCTTTCATAGAAAGCCAGGGTTTAGCTACACAGTAAGTTATCTATCCGGGTTCCCTGATAGCTCCAGTAAGAACTCTGAAGATATCTTCAGGAGTTTCCGTTTCAGTTTCATAAACAAACAAAATAATATACATAATATATGGGGTAATTATGATAACTGGTCGAAATCAAAATTATAGTTCGGGTTGTACAAGGAAAAGTATGACAGGACCTACATGGAAGCAAGCCTGTTTGGCTGTATAAGCCCCAAATAATCAGTGTTTGTGGATGAAAATTGGAGAGTGGACAAGAAGTTCAGACCAGATCAATCAAGGTACAACTAATTAACTAGAGATTGTAATTTGTCATCACTGACAAATTAAGGTGATCCGATTTTTTTTTATTAATGATTCGAGTCCTGATCGCAATAGGCATGACCATACAAGTTTCATCTGTGTTTAGAGACATTGGCCGTGTGATGTTTGCATTCTCATTTAGCAAAGGGAGTCATATCTGCCATGTTAGGTACAAAATTCTGTATACACTATAACGAAAAAACAGCAACAAGTACATATGACCTTTGACCCACCTTTGCACTCCCAAGATTGCATCTGATGAAATAGTGGTTATTTTGTGAAATGATTCTCGCGACATCGTCTATACGTGTGAAAAATATGGGAAAGATAGGACAGGTATTCACTAAGATACAGGATGAAACATTTATGACCTTTGACCCTAATTTACACACCCAAGATGTTGTCCGATCTAGTAGTTGTTATTTTATGAAATAATGTACGAGACATGAACTAAACATGTGCAAAATATGGGGGTGATAGGGCGTGTTTTTCTTGAGTTATTGCAAAAAAAGTTGCAGAAAGAAAGAAATATCTCAATACATAGAAGATAAGCTTTAATTTCAACCAAGATTTTTATCGTAATCCCGACATTGTATGAAAAAACGAAGGTATGAAAACGATAGCGCAAAGTCTCAGCTACAACATATTAAAATCTGGGAGAAATTCACTGAAGGGTAAGTGAGCTAGTGCTCGATAAAGACAATCATGTCAATTTTCACATTAAAAAAAACCCTCCCATAGAGATAACACGTCATAACGAAGATACAAAAAGAAGTACATATGACCTTTGACCTCAATTTGCACACCCAAGATGGCATCTGAGTAAAAAGTAGTTATTTTGTGAAATGATCCTTGTAACATAGTCCTTACGCGTGCAAAATATGGGAAAGATAGGACATGTATTCACTAAGATACAGGGTGAAACACTTATGACCTTTGACCCTAATTTACATACCCAAGATGGTGTCCGATCAAGTAGTTGTTATTTTATGAAATAATTCACGTGACATGAACTAAACATGTGCAAAATATGGAAGTGATAGAGTCCGTTTTTCTTGAGTTATTGCAAAGAAAGTTGCAGAAAGAAAGAAATATCTCAATACATCGAAGATAAGCCTGAATTTCAACCCAATTTTTTGTCGTGATTCTGACATCGTATGAAAAAACAAGAGACCCGCGGGTCTAGCGCTCACCTGAGCATCGCAAGTTCACCTTTCACGCAGTCACTAATCTAAATTATTCACAGCTCTACCAAAATTTGACGAGGCATTCTCAAGTGGAAGATGAAAATGTACAATAAGGGCCCAATTTTTTCAAGATTCCTTAATTTGGGGGAATTGGGGCCCCCTGGGGCCCTCTGGGTGGGGCATGGTGCCCAGTTTGATAAATTGAGATCCTGACCACCTAGGGATGCTACCTGCCAAGTTTGACAAAAATCCATCATGAGGTTTTCAGGAAGAAGATGAAAATGTACAATTCAGGCCTCCATTTGGACCCTTCCAACCACCCCCCCCCCCTACCCCCAAGAGGGGCACCCCTGGATCTCCTATGAACAAACTTGAAACTACAGTCATTACTGTACTCACTCATAGTATTATCTCAGCTCTATAACTTCTGATTCTAGAGAAGATTTTTAAAGATTCCTTCATTTGGGGGGTTTGGGCCCCCTGGGGGCCCCCTGGGCGGGGCATGGTGCCCATTTTAACAAATTGAGATCCTAACCCCCTAGGGATGCTACCTGCCAAGTTTGGTGAAAATGGGTCATGGGGTTCTCAAGAAGAAGATAAAAATGTACAATTTAGGCCCCATTAGGACCCCTCCTCACCCCCACCCCCCCCCCCCCCCTGGGTCCAAAGGGGGGCACCCCTGATTCTGCCATGAACAAACTTGAAACTACAGTCATCAATGTGCTAACTCATAGTATTAACCTAGCTCTATCACTTCTGGTTCTAGAGAAGAAGATTTTTGCAGATTCCTTAATTTTGGGGGGTTTGGGCCCCCTGGGGGCCCCCTGGGTGGGTCATGGTGCCCACTTTAACAAATGGAGTTCCTAACCCCCTAGGGATGCTACCTGCCAAGTTTGGTGAAAATGGGTCATGGAGTTCTCAAGAAGAAGATGAAAATGTACAATTTAGGCCCCATTAGAACCCTTCCCCACCCCCCTCCCCTGGGTCCCAAGGGGGGCACCCCTGATTCTGCCATGAACAAACTTGAAACTACAGTCATCAATGTACTAACTCATATTATTAACTTAGCTCTATCACTTCTGGTTCTAGAGAAGAAGATTTTTACAGATTCCTTAATTTTGGGGGGTTTGGGCCCCCCTGGGGGCCCCCTGGGTGGGGCATGGTGCCCATTTTAACAAATTGAGTTCCTAACCCCCTAGGGATGCTACCTGCCAAGTTTGATGAAAATCGGTCTTGGGGTTTTCAAGAAGAAGATGAAAATGTAAAAAGTTTACGCACGACGCACGACGGACAACGGACGACGGACGACGGACGACGGACGACGGACGACGGACGACGCACGACGGACGCCGGACGAAGGGCGATCGCAATAGCTCACTTGAGCCCGTGGCTCAGGTGAGCTAACAAAGGGCACATTAACGGTAGCGTAAAGTCTCAGCTACAACATATTAAAATCTGGGAGAAATTTACCGAAGCTTAAGTGAGCTAGTGCTCGATAAAGATAGTCATGTCAATTTTCATTTCCAGAAAAACTGCACTCCCATAGAGATAACACGTAAACTGGTCAAATTTGACAAGATTACTTTCAATCCATTTTTACGAGGTGATACCGTTATCCAATCAAAATTTAATTGTTTTATTTTTGAAAGAACATTAAATAAGCTACATCATACTGAAATCTGGGTGAAAATTGACAAAGGACTAGTGAGATACGCTCGAATGAACTTGAAATTTGAGGACGTCATTTTGAAAATTTACTTTTTTTACTTTATTAAGAAATTTGCTATCTTTTAATCATTTTGTCAGCATTGCCACCCCATGAAATGACATGTACAACTCATCAGCTTTCAAAATATGTACAGAAAATGGGGGGTCACCGTCCATCCTGACGAGTAAAATCGGATTTAAAATTGGCGGTTTTTTGGCATAGTTGCACTGTATATCGCCATTGACGCGCGCGCGGAATTTCAACTTTGACGGGCCCGTATGACGTCATATTGAGTCGGATTGACTTGAAACTTGGTAGAAATATTCCTTGACATTTCAGACAGCCGATAAGTGTGAAAAAACGGGAAATTTCTATTGCATATGAGCTGTGCGTGCGTATATGTGCGCGCGCGTACGCGTCCGTCCAATTTTTTCAATTTTTCAAAAAATGCTCCAAATGACCTGAAACGTGTGCAAAAAAAAATTTGAGCTCGATTGGAGCATGTCAACATTTTAACGCGCGCGTAGGCGCACGGTTTGAGTGTAAACTGAAATGTGAGAAATAGAATACGCTTGATTTGAACTATATGTGACGTAAATTTCATGGAAAAATTCCTTTCCATTAATGAGATATTAATGAAAATGTGTTTTCATATAATGACGTCATAGTGACGTCACGGTCCATTGATCACAATGATTTTACAAAATCTGTCGTCTTTGTGACATGATACATATATGGTATAATTTTGAAATTGATAGGCAGAGGACTTTCTGAGTTAATCTCTGCACAACTTTTGTCCAGAAATAAAGAATCAGTACAGATACAATAGGTGATCCGAAGGATACTCGGATCACCTAATTATCTTCAGAGTAATTATGCAGTGCGTACAGACTAAAAAAAAACAACAAATTGGCAGTAACATGAAGACATAAAGATATTCTTTTATGCTGAAAAGGCATTTTGTTTACTCATAGTAGCACTCCTTCACCTTTTTAACAGCTATAAACCGATATTTTCATGTAGTACTTATATTACTGATGCAATCATGTTCCACAGTTTTTAAGTAATATACACACAGGGTTGTGTCTCAGTCTCATCAGGTATAAGATAAATAATCTTATTAGGTGATCCGAGTATCCTCTTGGATCACCTTCTGTATCTGTACTGAATCTTTCTTCTTTCTTTGTTTCTTTCTTTATTTCTCCTCAAAAGTTGGGCAGAGGTTAGCTCAGAAAGTGCATTGCCTCTCAATGTCAAACTTATACCATATATGTATCATGTCGCAAAGACGACAGCACAAGTAAAATCATAGTGATCAGTCGACCGTGACGTCACTATGACGTCATTATATGAAAACACATTTTCATGCTTATCTCATTAATGGAATGGAATATTTCAATGAAATTTACGTCACATATATTTCAAGTCAAGCGAATTCTACTCATATTCTCAAAATTCATTTTTATCTCAAAACGCGCGCATATGCGCGCGTTGAAATATTTGTATGCTCAAATCGAGCTCAAAATTTTTTTGCACACGTTTCAGACCATTTAGAGCATTTTTTGAAAAATTGAAAAAATTGGACGGACACGTACGCGCGCGCACATATTCGCACGCACAGCTAATATGAAATAGAAATTTTCAATTTTTTCACACGGATCAGATGTCCGAAATGTCAAGGAATATTTCTACCAAGTTTCAAGTCGATCCGATTCAATATGACGTCATACGGGCCCGTCAAAGTTGAAATTCCGCACGCGCGTCAATGGCGCTAAACAGTGCAACTATGCCAAAAAAAACGCCAATTTTAAACCCGATTTTACTCGTCAGGATGGACGGTGACCCCCCATTTTCTTTACATATTCTGAAAGCTGATGAGTTGTACATGTCATTTCATGGGTTGGCAATGCTGGAAAAATGATTAAAAGATATCAAATTTCTTACTAAAGTAAAAGAAGTAAATTTTCAAAATGACGTCATCAAATTTCAAGTTCACTCGAGCGTATCTCACTTATCCTTTGCCAATTTTCATCTAAATTTCAATATGTTGTAGCTTATGAAATGCTCTTTCATAATTGTAATTACATATTTTTGATTAGATGACGACATCACCTCGAAAAAATGGATTGAAGGTAACCTTGTCAAATTTGACCAGTTTACGTGTAATCTCTATGGGAGTGCAATTTTTATGGAAATGAAAATTGACATGACTATCTTTATCGAGCACTAGCTCACTTATGCTTCGGTGAATTTCTCTAAGATTTTAATATGTTGTAGCTGAGACGTAGGGCTATCGTAAGTGTGCCCTTTGTTTTTTCATACGTTGTCGGGATCACGTAAAAAAACTTGGTTGAAATTACAGCTTATCTTCGATATATTGTAATATTTCTTTCTTTCTACAACTTTATTTGCAATAACTCAAGAAAAACATACCCTATCACCACCATATTTTGCACATGTTTAGTTCATGTCACGAACATTATTTCATAAAATAACAACTACTTAATCAGACGCCATCTTGGGTATGTAAATTAGGGTCAAAGGTCGTAGATGTTTCATCCTGTATCTTGGTGAATACATGTCCTATCTTTCCCATATTTTGCACACGTAAAGACCATGTTACAGGAATCATTTCATAAAATAACTACTTTTTACTCAGATGCCATCTTGTCTGTGCAAAGTGGGGTCAAAGGTCATATGTACTTCTTTTTCTATCTTCGCTATGACGTATTATCTCTATGGGAGGGAATTTTTTAGATGTGAAAATTGACATGACTCTCTTTATCGAGCACTATCTTACTTATGCTTTGGTGAATTTCTCTCAGATTTTAATATGTTGTAGCTGAGACTTTGCACTATCAGGACTCGAATCATTGATTAAAAAAAATCGGATCACCTTAATTTGTCAGTGATGACAAATTACAATCTCTAGTTTCTCTTAGTTTCTAGTGCTGGCTGTCCTTGAAATACTCTTTCCTTGACCTTTGAACCTTGACTCCCAGGTGTACAAGCCAGTTGTCACATTTGGCAGTGACCTCTTGACCTCTCCCAATAATCGAGACCAGGCCTGGGGACAGCCTTGATTTGAGTTTGGAGAGAGGGCAGCAGACATAACCAGAAGAGTAAGAGAAAATAGAAAGAAGAAAGAAAGTATACAGAAAGGGGGAGAGGAGAGAGGGGGCAGAGAGGGAGAGGAAAATGAAAAGACAGCAGGGATATCAAACATGAGGGTTGAGTAGACTTTTTCACACAGAAAATGTCCGACATGCAATGAAATCAAGCACTATGAACCTCAGTAATGTTTTAAAAGGAGTACAAGGGTGGAAAAAAGCATACTGAATAGGAAAAAAACAGGGGGACCTAGGACAGAAAGACGGAGAGGTGTAGAGCTGCAAGACAGAGAGATAGAAAGAGATGTCACATGAATTATACTTTTGACCGATCCGTGATAAGAATCTTAAGATGAGATATATAAAAAGGAATAATGATTGTGTCTATTCCAGCATTTCTGTTTTCACATCGCTTCCATCAACGTCCACGAATCTTCCGTCAAACATGCCAACCATTTTGTACATTTCTTGCTGTTACACTTTTATATCAAGAAAAGGGATATTTCAAAATCATTTTTTTTTCCTGTGCTGTCAAAATTTTATATCAAGAAAAGAAATATTTCATTTTTCCCCCATTTTGATGGATAGCCTCCCAGGCACTAATGTGTGCAGACGAAGCGAAGCTTCATGAAATTCACAGAGCAGTAATGACTTGGGCTCGTTAGCAATTGCATGGAAAGGTTAGATGCAAAATCAGGCTGAACATTGGTCAGAATGTGATGCAAGTAACTTCCATCTGATTCTTGCACTTCCCAATTCCCACAGAAATTATTTTTGCATAGATTTCTTTCTTGTACTCTTTCACTTTCCCTGAGAAAAAGCAGCATTACTCAATAGACCAGTTCGTAATTTCTCTTTGCGCATGAGCAGAAAAAGGTCATTTGTACCAACAGGCATTCTGGTTTGTAAATTCACTGAGATAAGCATCTGTTGTGCGATGATTATTCATGTGATCCTTATCTACATGTAGATGGTGCTTGCCAGCACATCCATCTGACAGCACGAATGGTATTTTGCAATGTGAAAAGAAATAATTTGTTCTTGCATTCAATACAAAAAAATGAAATGGATGCCTGCTAATATGTCAACTTATGCCGCTGCCGCTTTGAAAACGAGCGAAGCGCCTAACCACCCGAGAAAAAGAAAGGTCATTTGTACCAATCTGTATGTGCTAATTATGAACTTGTTATTGCTTAAAATTAATAAGCATCACTAATGCTTCACCCTTATTGTGCCAGGGATTTTGGACAGTGTGTATAATGCTCTGGGGTTTTCTGTGCCAAGTGGCAGTCACAATACAAAAAGGGATAAGTCTTGAATTTACATGATTAACATAGAGGCATGATGTACCAGGCAATGGTCTGATATTTGAGATTCAATCAAAACTCATCGTCACATAAGAGTTCAATTGAATTGATATTTATCTGCATATTTCAGCCCTTTCTGTACCAAGTTTCCCCCAAGACAAATTTTACATGATTTCTTGAATGATTGTTCAGATGCACTGCTGTATTTAGTGATATCAAGATTTTGTCATTTAATTGTGTGCTTTTATTTTTGACCCTTCCCTTTAGACTCACAAACTGCACTGTCTCTTTAAACTGACCATGGTCACATGATATACAGCGTGTCAACTGCTGGGCATATGTATCGTACTATTCCTGTCACTTTATTCCTTGTCACACTTTGCTCAATATACATATCTGGGACATGGTCTTCCTCCATAGATCTTCCAATCCCTAACCCCAGCCCCACCCCCCCCCACACCCCCCATTCCCACGCGCACACACAAATTCCCACCGACTCAATACCAACTGCGGTATTTAACGAAGGATCAAGGAAAATGAATGGACAGTTGGACTGAGCCAACCAAAAAAAGAAAATCAACAAAAATTCAGGGCAGAGGAAATAAGCATCTATTACTTGCAATGTACGACATTCATCGGTGGCTAAATTTGATTGATTAGGTGGACGCTGCACGAAGCGGGTTCTCTCCCACTCGCTCCCGTCATCACCGCCTCTGCTGTCGTCAATGGGTGCTAAATCGGGAACTGCGATCACATGATTTTGTTTAGCTCCATTAGAACGCAATCAGGGCCAATTATAGGGGGGGTCGTCCGAGGACTTCACAGGGGCCCCCGATGTCCAAATCGGCATCCATTTGAAAGAAGCTTTTTTGTTGTTGTTGTCGGAAGCATAAAAACTTTTCTCCTCTCTTACACAACCTCTCCATCTACCTCCTTTTCTACATCCTCTATGGCTTTCTCTTTGCTTTCATCTGGCTGAAATTGCGGCTTCCTTTACATCAATCTGGTGGATTTAAGTCAAAGTTTGAATATTAAACTTCCCCGACAATCACAGCCTGAAAAAGACATCTTATAAAACTTTGAAGGACAGGACATCAATTACTGTATGTGCATCCATCAGAGCAAACTAACAGCGAAAATGTGAGTTAAAATTAGGTAAGATACGAAGTAAGATGTGACAATGAGCCCCTTCAGATCAGCAAAATAAAAAATCATTTGTATGTAGGCATGTCAAGAAACATGTTTCATGCTATTGATTGAGTTACTAACTTTACTGTAAGTTTGACATCAAACTTAAAACTGTCTTTCTCTCCTACTTTCTTGAGTCACATTTCAGGAAATTGAGGTGTTGTTTTCCAATCAAAGTTTTGTTTGAATCTGGGTATGAGGATATACATTAACCCTTACTGTACTTTGTTTACTTGACCGTATGGAGACTGGTGTACTTTCTTCGGCAATAGACACATCAGGAAGCAAATTATCAATTGATAGAGATCACTTAATCCCCATTACCCTATTGTGACATCATGGTCTTCCTGTCAGATTAAGACACATAGTATGTCTACACCAGGGTGGGCTGGCTAACTTTACAACTCGGTCAAGTTTGGATGGATTACTAAATGCTGCTAAAAAAAGTAGATAATGTAAAAAAAAAGCTCTGGAAGGTAAGCCAAGTGCTTGGGCACATATAAGGTTCAGATACTGAATAGTTTGACTTATTGTATACGCCGAATATTTCACGAGATTTTTATTTTTGCGAATTTCGCGAGTTAGGTGTTATTCATGAAATTAAAGACACGCAAAAATAATGACTCTGATCCCAATATGAATGTGACACACACGTATACATTTCTCTGTTTAGTACAGTAACTCCACGTTCGCGAATTTAACCCCTCGCGAAATCGTCGGGAAGTCCCGATTCACGAAAATTAAGACTCGCCAAATATATGGCGTATACAGTATACAACACGATACAGGAGGTCCAGCTTAGCTTTACAAGTCTAGAATCAAAAAAGTTTACAAACAACTTTTGTTGTAAGTGTGAAACCTCTTACTTTCAAATCGGGTAATATGGTGTCCTGTGGGAACTCTGTGAGTGCAACCTCGGTCATGAGAATGGCAAATGCAGAGCAACTCTCATGTGTTTACCCCGCATCAAAAATGTTATGATTCTTGACCTTTTATCGAGGAAAAGAGTCGCCTTCCTCAGTGTGTGTGGGGAGCAGTTTCTCAGGAAAGAGTCATAAAGAAATTCATAAAAATCTTCATTTTGAAACATTTTGTGTTATGGTCTTTGAATGTTGGAATGTTAATATGTCAGATACATGGCGCCATGCACATTATGTGAATCATCATCATCATCATTTGCAATTATCTTAGTAACTTTGACAAAAAAGAAATGTAAAGTTCATCTTAAATCACTGATTCTGCTATAATGTTAGCTGCCTGGATCCTTTCTATTTTTTTTCCCTGCTATGAAATGATGACACTTGATGGCTCTTTTGGCAATGCCACTCAAACACCCACTCAGAGAATTAAGACTACCCTTGTATTCAAGGTGACTGCAAATGAATGGCGATCATCTAATTGTGCTTCCAAATCGGTGCATCGTGACATGACCTGTGAAACACTCTAGATGTGAGGGTGGGGTGATTTCAGCAAATTTACTTCAACACAGGACTATTGTGTGAGGAGAAATAATGTAAGACCCGTTTTCCTTAATGCCCCAGTCACACAGGCTCTTCCGGCCTTATCCGTGTAGCTGCCGTGTTGATGCCGTGTGTACAGTCATATCAACTCTCATCCACGCTCCATCGAGGTCGAAACTATCCCGGAACTCCGCAGATCATCATGTAGATCCTTGAGGATCCGTGTTTATATGTGACTGGGGCATTACGAATAGACTGCTACATGTACATGTAGCTAGGGTTGTTCCAGTTTAATCTTGAAAAGAGACTATAATACTTCTGTATTCCTGAAAGTAACTTAAACTTGAAGCCATATGTTGCTTCTAGTTTTGAAAAAAAAATACAAGTCCATGGTTAACTTTGAAACTACAGAGCTAAAATTCCTATTCCCTCTTCACATAATACATTTCAATGTCAACCAAAGTTCTACATTTGTGAAATCAAACCATCTTCAAGGCTTTGCACCTCATTGATAATCACCAGGATATACTTTGGAAATACAAGAAGGGCGTTGTCACCCCTGTCATATGTTCTGTTCAATTTAGCATCTCAGAGGATATTCACTGTCATGATTTGTGCAACATCCCTTGCTTGCCAAGCAGAAGGGCCTATGGCTTGCGTGTTTGAAAAAAAATCACCCCCCAAAATGATGATTACATCGTATGAAAGAGCTTTCAAAACTTCATCGAATTATATCACAAAACAACATTCGATTTTGGGTCAAAATTTCACACTTGGAGCCTTATTCCAGGCAGGTGGCACATCGATGCATAATCAATTGCCATGCTTTAGACTGCAGAAATCACTATCAAAACGCAGCCAAAACAGTGATCAAACATCCACTTTCAGGTGCAAACTTGTGCGGTAGTTGGCTAAACTCTGAGTAATTTGTATCAACTTCTTGTTTACTGACCACAAATCATCGTCAGGACAGAGTGTTCACCATGCATGTGTGTACACACTATTCATAGGTGTTGGCTGTGACGCAGTAAAGGCCTTTTTCCTAATGCATCCTGTGATTAATTGCTAGCAATCCACTTGGTCAGCCCACACTAGAGCCAACCCATAAATTCCCATCTCCAACTCATGCATTAGTTCTGAATTTTCAATTTTCTCACATATCAGAACTGAGATTACAATTTAAAGCACAAGCCTTCCTTAAAACCTTCCTAGCCAGAATGAAAAGAAAAAGATGATGCTTACAATGACTTTAAAAAACCACTGTGAATTACGGGCAAGGTGCCTGAACAATAAGCACTCATAAACTCAGACCTTTCGTGCCCTTCCACCACCACCATCAAAGCTTTGATACAAGCGTGCTGCCACCTCGCAGACACCAACCAACCTACTATAATAGCAACGAGCAAATTTGTCGCCATGCTCTGGGCGGCAGTGCATGATAAAAGGGAAGATTGATTCTCTGTGATGGTGACAGAGCTAAACCCAGTCCACACCTTGCCAGCAACCTCTCGGCAACCTTGCCTTCACTTAGGCCCTAATAGGAACAATCTGGTGGCAGATGAAGTGCGCCGGTCTCCAGTGGGTTTGCACCCCGGGGAAAAGCCATCCGCCCGGTAAGGCTCTTGAACCAGTTAAGAGTGAATAAAATGGGGCTCATCTTACCTGGCTAAGTGTTACAAGGGGGGGCCACACTCTACACGGCTAGGGGTGGTGATGATGACGACAACGGCAAAGGCGCTGTGAGGCGAGACGAATCGATCACAAGAAGGGGCTGTTGCTGGTGCTCCGTGGGGGGCGCCGCATAAGTGGCTGCACGAGCGCTAATAGAGACACATTTTTGGAGCCCCTTCCGATGAGGAGATGTGTAAAACCTAGGATTGTGGCAAACCTGGACAGGTAAAACACAGAATCAAGATGATTCTTAAGATTCACTTACTCAATATTTTCTTAAAAACACACACAAACACTTTTTACCCAAATGAAGAAGAGAGTAACAGATTGCTACACTTTTTCCACAAATGTTGTAGTCAAACAAAAGGTCATTGTGGTGAAAATATTTTTTTCTATAAAGATAAGAAGCGAAGTCTACATACACTAGTAGTAGTATTTTCCTTTAAAAACCCTTTAAACCTCACCTCACCCCAAGTGTACGAAACTGGCATCATTGGATGACAATCATTGATTCAAAGGACTCTCACCGAACACTCTTATTTCCTCTCCATTTTGAATTCAACCTTCCCCTTGTCCTCTTTTTTTTTTTTTCTTTCTTCTCATCTGCTCCTCCAACCTGTCTCTTCAACCTTCCCCTTTGTTTCTTTCCCAGAAAGGACACTAAAATAGATGTGCGTGCAAAACTGGGACATTAATTGCATGGATCTGCCTTCGGTACAAGGCTGTTGGAGATGACAGCCCAGCCCGTAACAAGGTTCTTCAGCCGCAACGTGGACACTAATTACTCTGCAGAGGTCTGGTGCCAGGAGGCTGAGAGAGAGGAGATCTCTTTGTTAGATGGTCACGCAAACAGTGTGCTGCCTTTGGTCAAGAAATATGCCATTATTGGTTATTGCTTTACAGAAAAAAAGAAGAACATAAAAGATCAAATCTTTCATATGAATATATAACAATGCTACTTGTAAAAACAATGGGATGTTGTTCAATAACAGAGTAATGTGATACCAATATATATCACTAAATATATATTATATTAGCTGCATGTCTGTATAAATACATTTATCTGTTTATATACAGACGCGTATATGCATGTGTTAACTTACTTTGTAACAGATTTGATAACAATCATATATAACACACGGTTGAACATTCTTTCAGAAATGTGACGGTCATTTTTTTTTCATCAGTTATCAAGTTTTCACAAGACTGTCCAGTCATGACATTTGCATCAAGTTCATGCATCAATGCCATTATAGAAAGGTTAGTCACTTGCACAGGTTTGACTTTTGCTCTTCCTGTAGCAAAATTTAAAGAGTGTTTTCAGGAGAAAAAAAAAACCAATTGTTGCAAGTCCAAGCATCTGGATATTCAACTTGCTAGAAGAGCATTCAGAATTATGGTAGACTAACATTCAGCATCCCCCAGCTCATAATGAATGGCAAACCACAACGTCTAAAGATGTCCGGTCAATATTTTCCAATCAACCCTCAAGGGGTCAGTATCATCCAAAAATATCATTGAGGCAGTGTGCAGAATGGTCTCCTGTGGTTCTGACATGGCTCCAGAAAAAACATGAAACATCTGTCAAGGGGTTTACAAACAAACAAAAACATTTCATAACCTTCTCTGCATGACTGTATTTTTCTGAATGTTGTATAATTCAGATGGCAAGTGGCTTTGAAATGGCAGAAGTCAGATCTAGGATGACCAATAGTCTATAAATTCCACAAACAATTGATATGGCTCAGTCTATTCATTGTGACCTAAGAGCATCTCCCTGCTTAAAATCATCTACCAACTTTGCTTTGGATCATCTGCTTGACTGATTGTTTGTTTGTTTGTTTGTGTGTGTTCATTGCAGAAACATTCCAAGAGCCCAGCTTTTGGTCACACACTGCCTTTGCCTGACAGACAAATCAAATCAAATGTATAACTACTAAAGTAAAAGTGCAGTAGTAAGATTTAAAGAAGTAACAGTGAACCAGAATGATATGAAAACTTTTGAACTTTCAATTGTGGTTTTCTTTCTCACTGAATGCTCAGTATATGTCCTATAATGTCGACACAAACCTCTTGGCATCCTTTTTTTTTTCAGGGAAATCATCTCCATTTTCTGTTTCCTCAAAGTCAGCGTACTCTCTTGGGTTCAAAGTTCAACCACCTTCCCTGCCTATCTGTCATGCCATTGGCTAAGCCTGGACTGCCCAAGGTCAATCGTAGGTCAGGGAGCAGCTTCCACCCCTGCACTTTAACTGGCCATAAATTATCAGGCTCATCACAGTGGCTACCCGGCAGCAGTTTCTGTGTAAGCTGAGGTTTGAACCCAGAGAACTTCGGCAACCTTTGAGGGCAGTTTGCCGCAACCATAAATCAGAAAGAGCCTGTACATGCAGATGTCATTGGAGCACAGTAGCTTGACTTTTAGGCTCTGCACTAATACCTATCTATATCACGTGGCCTTACCAAATCTAAAATAATTAATAGTCAAACAAGGAACTGTCTGATCAAGTGCATCTAGCTCTCTGGTTGGATACTGCGAGCACTATATGTAACATTCTTGTCTAATGACTGATTAATTTGTAAACAGAACAGGCATGCACGTGACAAGAAGGCGGCAGGGCGACAGTCTTGGAATGAGGCTAGCAATGCCAATTCCAGACACTCTGACACTACCCGCCATTCAGATAGATTAGAGACAGTAGAGTTCTGATGGCACAATGCCTACCATAACAATGGTAATCATAACAACCTAGAATCACGTGAACTTTTATTAAAGGACAAGTTCACCTTCATAGACATGTGGATTGAGTGAATGCACCAATAGTAGTAGAGAATATCAGAAAGAGTTTGACGAAAATCAGATGATCCATTCAAAAGTTATGAATTTTTGAAGTTTCTCCTCAGTAGCTGCTGGATGAGAAGACTACTGCAGCTGGTGATGTCACATGCGTAGAACGATTTAGAGACAATACAAAGAAAATTTAACATATATTCACTTTTCTCGCATAATAAAAGAACACTTGACTTGCCTTTTTCAGAAGAGAGGGGGAATGATATTACCCTTCTTCATATGCCAGTGACAAGTCAAAGAAATGTGCATTTTTTTCAAAAAAATGAAATTTTTTGAAATTCTTTTCATATTTTCCTATATCATTCTATGCATGTGACATCATACAATACAGTAGTCTTCTCATCCAGGAGTGACTGCAGATACTTTAAAAATTCATAACTTTTGAACGGATTGTCTGATTTTCCCCCAACTTTCACTGATGTGTTCTACTAATATTAGTGCATTTACTAAATCCATATATATATATATGAAGGTGGACTTGTCCTTTAAAGGCAGCAGTACTCACTCGCAAAATGCCAACTCCAATTCATCACCAGGCGTATCATGACATCTGTACGTGTGTTCCAACTACACAGTAGACACGGCCATATCAGCAAAAATATCAAGCATCCCAACACAAAGGAAACTATGTATGTTAGAATGGTAAGCTACCGAAATTTCAACTGCTAATGATATTTGAAGTTTGAGGTGTCTTATTTGCAGTCTATAGGCCTATTGATATGAAATATCATACTCAGAAAAAGAAAAGAAATCTATGAATATCTGATAATATTTGCAGAAATACATCACTTGAGCTTTTTTCCGAAAAGAAGAATTAAAGTTACCAGGATAGAAAAAAAAAATTATATTATAAAGATTAATTTGAGATTATGAGAGGAAAATGAATGGCTCAAACATGAGTTACTTTTGAGGTTCAGAGTCATTCAGTTGCTGCTTCATATTTGTTTGTTTGTTGTTGTTTCTTATTCTTTGCATCAGAAATGTGGGGGGAGGAAATATCAGGAGAGAAATGTATTGGTAAGATTTACAAATTTCATATTAGATTCCTTACATGCACTCATTCAATTTTGATCACTTGAGATAATTAAGTTGTTGTTGGCATTTACAAATACCTCATGATGGATGGGTGAGGAAATGTGCCTTTAGGCAAAAATATTCAATATGAAGCATAAAAGCTGAGAAACCAAAGCAGAGGGAAAGTGCAAGTAGGGATAAATCTCACAAAAATTTTAGAGAGAGAGTTTGAAACTATTGTGATGTTTATTAAAGTCAGCAAACCTTCTACTGACATGAAAAGATAGCATGTTTGATCAAAAGACAATTACTTTTGCTTATTTGATACTCTTTAGCTGTTTCTGGTAGATTGACATTCTTTTTTATACTTTCCTGACACAATTAAGCATATTGTTTCATGATTATGCACCAGACCTATCAAGATCACTGTGATCTTTAATATATCCTGCACAGAGGAAAATAATTAAAATTTGCATTTTTCAAACTTATGATTTGGTCACTCTTTGTATAATGACGAAGAGGAACCACTGTCATCTTCTAGTTCTTGTCTAATTTACTCAAGAGTTTTACTGATTTACTTGTAAGATCCTACATTCTCATTAAAAAGAATGTCCTGCTGAAATAAGTTCTTCTTTTACAAACAATGAAAAGGAAAGAATATGGTTGTTTTTTGTTGAAATATGCAAGATTTCTACATGACTTTCCTAGCTGGTCATGCTTTTGTATCATTGATCTGAAATGGACTATCCAGCGTTACATATATTAATATTATTGTCACATGTCAATTTGATTTCATTGTGTTTTGATGCTTCACCATTGATTCATGTCTCAATAATGTCATGTTCAACACTGTTTGTCGTGTATATGGTCAATTTTACTGTTGCGGAAATAAAAAACAAACAAACATATTTCTCCTAGAATTTGTAGAGAGGTACACATTTGGTAGTACGTGGGATGTACAGTACATCTTTGAATAAGGACAGCAAACTCAGAAAACATAGTTAGGTCAAAGAGGTCACCTCTATAAAACCATCCGGGGATAACTTGTCAGAGAAACGATGTCCTCTAAATTCCAAGAGCGGATTATCCTTGAAAAAGGATTTGGACTTTTTTTGGACATTTTTACTGATATGTTCCAAGTTCAACCACCTCGTTATAGGTAAGACAGATCATCAAAATCCACAGGGAAAGTTTCCGTGCACCACACCACGAAGTTATTAATGAGAGCCGTATACCAAATGGGGTCTGAAAACAGGAGACTAGGCACTCTTCTTCCTGTCCCTCCTTCATCACTCGACATTGTCCATTGACAGTTTGATTGTGTATACTCAATATGCCATGTTTATTTTGAAATGTTAGTCACCCAGTCTAACACAAACATCAATCATTGATTTTTTCCATCATATTTACATATTTGGGCTTTTTCTCTCCCCTCTCTGTCTCTCCATCTACCAGTGCCTATTTCGATGAAAAAAGTGCACTAAAGAGGAAAAATGAGTGATTTATCTATCTGTAGGGGGAGGGGACTCCAGATTCCCATTTATAAATTTCTCTTTCTGAATAAAGTCATGCGAGAGATTTTGGCCGAAATCAGCGGGTCCCTATCTTGTCGTGTACGGCACATGTATTATGCAGGCATAAGTAATAGCACATCCACTATACCAAAAACAAAGGAAATGCATAAGGCTGAACAGATAAAAGGACAGATACGGGTACCGTATGTTTGCCACGAAATAATGACCAAGAAAGTTTGAGTCTGTTTGGCTAACCTTTGTTATAACAATGAAAAGAGCTTGACAACCATTCTACTGAGGTGCTCCTGTATACTACATCCTGAAGGTGACCACAAAGTCATTCATATTCATGGATGAACTATTGAGCCCTGCAATCTAACTGTATTATGTGGAGTGAAATTATAACAGCACCATGTTTACTCCACACAGGAATAGATCTCACACTTTAAACTTTATACACTGATGAGTTAGAGGTGAAAACTACTTGCTCAAGATCGAAACTTCTGTTTTTTCTTTAGGCTTAGGAGATGTTAATTCCATGAATCCAGAACTCTATAAATTCAATGTTTATTCAATCACACATTATTCAGCAAATATTACACTGCCAGTTCTTGATTGGCTATTGGAAAAAGATAATTTTTGAGAAGGGAATAAACCAAGTATACAAAAGTAATGTAAAAGGAAAACTGGTAGGTCTAGCACTTTGTTTTAGGTGCACTGTTGTCCAGACTTTTGTTCCCTACAGTCAACCACTTCATTCATTCATTAATTTTCCATTTCCAACAGAAATAGATATTTTACAGAAATTGAATACATAAATTGCATCATGATACATAATAAAAGATAACTTAAAACTGAACTAATTTGTTTGAAATGCAGGGGTATGCGGTTTTTTTTTAAATCCTTCACACATGTGGAAAATATAGTGGAATACACGAAAGTAAGTCAAAGCATCAATCATTTTCAATTCAATATGGTACATGCAGATGTATTACAGTAAAAGTGACCTGCTTTGGGAGACCTTATGTGTAACTTGCACTTACAGCATAAAGAAAGAAGCCAAATTAGAGCATTTTCAATGTTTTCAAGAAAATAATTCATAATTTATTTGATTCTCTGCAAAAAAATACATTCTCCAGTGAATTTTTTTTTTTAAAAAGAAGGAAAAATTAAAGATGTTAAATGGCTTGTTTCCCATGAGCACAATACATGTTACTCTTAGTGTCCACCATACCTTTTTCAATAATGTTAGTCAAATTCATGAAATTCCTCCGTCGAGATGTTTTCATTGCAACTGATTGACAAATTGCCCTACATCGACGTAAATAAGCACTGAATTGATCGGTGTTTAAGTAGTAGCCATGATAAAAATCATGGACGTACATACTCAAGCAGGATTCGAACCTACGACCTCTTGTCTCCAAACAGGTGTCATCTCCACTAGACCACCGAAGCTTCCGCGTCTATGTAGGGCACTTTGTCAATCAGTTGCAAAGAAATGTTACACCATGGAACTAGAGTATTGAGACTTCTCTGGTTTGAGGAACTCTGCATGCATATTGAAAAACCAAAAAGTAGCCCAAACAGACGTAATTTGGTGGTGCTGAAGGGTATTGCACCTAGACCGCACACAGTCATTCCTGTGGAAACTCACTGTGCATTAAATCACCCACATTTGCCCTTTGCATGTGTATATGTTTTCAATCACATGTGTACGTGTGCATGTGTACTGTGTGGGTGTGGGAGTGTGAAAATATGAGTGTTCCTTTGTCTGTTTTTTATCATCCTTTTTTTAATACCTGAGAAGAGTGTGTAATTTACAGCTCCCACGACAAGAGGTCTTTACCGCAAGAAACATTTGGATGCTGAGATTTTTCCTCCATCAAAGTATTAGTGTACAATATACCTTCAGCTCTGTCGTGCTATATACCATAACAGTGTTATAAACCATAAGTGTAGACAGTTTATTCTATTTTTAAAAAAAAATTAATATAACTATTGTTCACATTTTTTTACATTCAACAGTACTTAACATTGATTATATTAACATTTTTATCCCAAACACACATCTTAGAACTATTTTGAAGCACTAACGCTGGATTTTTGATTCATCTGCAGATGGTCACACTGCATTCCCTTTGTCCATGAGGTCAAAGGTAAGGTCTAATACTGAGCATTGTCTGAGAGAAAATACATCATGAGAGAAAATACATCATCTCTCTAAACTTTGGAAAAGCTAGGCACAGATGGTAAAGTTTCCAGACTTTGAAATACACTGGCCCAAACACAAACCAAGGCAATTCCTTTTCAAAAGTCATCAAGCTGTGATATCTGACAAGTGCAGTAGTTTATGTCGCCTTACGCAAAGCTTGACTTCACTGCAGAGCACTTTCAAATCAGCCTCAGAGCAGGCTGGACCGCATGCACACACGCCACGAAGACGACATTAAACTTTTACGACATATGGAGGGGGTGTATCATTAAATTTATTTGGATTTTTATCTTGCGGTTAGTCACGGAAAGCAGGCTATTGGCGACAGAAACAAGAATTGTTTCATTTCAATTTGTCTCATTGAAACAATCGACCCAACATCACACTGTCTTAATGACACGTCAGAATCGTATCTCACCCGTTACGACATCTTAAAACTGTGTGAATCCGTGCCAAACACTGGACAGGCTCGAACCCTCACTGTCAAACTATCAATTCAGTTTGTCACCATTGGATGAAATCCCATCGGTAACGAGCAAAACGAACAAGAAATGGTTCTTTCAGAAACCGACTAAAATAAGTTCTGTGGAAAAAGAACATTCTATTTACAAATACAAAAAATAGGGAACAGAGAAAAGAAAATGATCCCACAAGGCAACATGAGAACCTGTCTCTATTCATCATAGATTTTATGATAAAGAGGTCAACGAAAAACAGGAGAGGTCTTTCATACACTCAAAACTTCTCATTTAAAAGAGAGGGCGACATAAGCTCCCTTGCAACTACAACAAAAATACTGCCTTTGGAATGGGCCCCTTTCCATTTCTAAAAATAAAAATGACACATACCCCTTTAAATTTGAGCAATGACAGAAGCATCTATCACTGGACTCAGAGCAAACCTCATTTTGTGCTGTGTGTGCATGCTGTGAAGCTCAATCCCGCAGAAATTCCAAGAGTTTTCAATCTTCTTTTTTTTTTTACCTAAAACATTTGCGACCTCGTTCCACTGTCAAGGTCACCGCAGAAAGTCGAGGGAAATGTGATCCTAATTCCCAGTGTTTATGGGAAAATCAAATCAATAAACACAAGCTCATCATCAAATACACAAATGAAAATAGGAGCATGTAAGGAAAAACCGGCTGGAGAATTATGTTTTAGAGAGAAAAAGTGAAAGGAATGGGGGCTAGAGAGATAGGGAAAGAGAGAAAGAAAGAATATACTGAAACTAAAGTGCAAGGAAGGCTAGAGGCAAGTAGAGAGATAATGCTTCTTGCAGGTAAAGAGGGAGACAGATGAACAAACAGACAGACAGATGGATGGACAAAGACAAGCAGAGAGATATTGCCTTTTACAATTTCAAGAGGGAGACAGACAGGCAGAAAGAGGCAAGTAGAGAGGTAATGTTTCTCACAATTCAAGAGGGAGACACACACACAAACAGACAGACAGACAGACAGATAGAGGCAAGTCAAAAGATAATGCTTTTCTCCATTCAAGAGGAAGACAGACAGACAAACAGACGGACAGATAGACAGATTCAAGCAGATATTGCCTTTTACAATTTCAAAATGAAGATAGGCAGACAGAGGCAAGCAGAAAGATAATGCTTTTTACAATTTCAATAGAGAGAGAGACAGAAAGACAAACAAAAGCAAGCAGACAGATATTGCTTTTCACAATATCAAGAGGGAGAGAGATACACAGACAGACAGACAGATGCAGACAGACAGAGGCAAGTACTGTGATGTTGCTTTTCACAATTTCATGAGGGAGAGAGAGAGACAGACAGACAGACAGACATACAAACAAAGGGAAAGGTTGGTGGAAGTGGAGATTACGACAGATGAAGAGAAAGAGTGGCATCATGGTAAATAGGGGAAAGCCCCATTCTACATCACCAAGGTGTTATCCTGAAATTCATCCCTTCTGATCAATAAAAGAGAGCAGAGTGAAAAGAATCAACATGTTTACGCATGCATATTTTTCTCCTCCTGCACAGGAGAATGAGTTAAAGACAGCAATATCTATGCCACATGTGAATGCATTATTTGTTCGCACTTCATTTTTGCCTTGGCTAACATTTGAATTAGGATTCACATGTGTCACAAAAGTGGTAGCATGAGGTCATAGTGGGACACCCATGGAAAATGCTGAAAACCTAACAATACCATACAGGAAATGTGACAATCCCATTCATGTTTATGGCATAATGCCTATTGTGATAAGATAGAGATATGATCTCTATCAATTTTCTTCCACATTGGCTATGCTTACTTTTGTGGATCTGTGATGTCTTCTGTGGGTGGCAATACACAAAAATCATGAAGTTTACTAGCTCCAGAATAGGACATGTGAAAGGGTTTATCGCACGTCAGATTTCCAGCAGATTCAAAATTCAACTAGAGATTGTAATTTGTCATTACTGACAAATTAAGGTGATCCGATTTTTTTTTAATCAATGATTCGAGGTCTGATCGCAATAGGCATGACCATACAGGTTTCATCTGTGTTTAGAGACATTGGCCGTGTGATGTTTGGATTCTCATTTAGAAAAGGGAGTCATATCTGTCATCTTTGGTACCAAATTCTGTATACACTAGATAACGAAGATACAGCAACAAATACATAATTTAGGCATGACCATACAGGTTTCATCTGTGTTTAGGGACATCAGCCGTGTGATGTTTGGAATCTCATTTAGAAAAGCGATTCAGACCTGCCATCTTTGGTACCAAATTCCGTATACACTGTAACGAAAATACAGAATGAAGTATATTTGACCATTGACCCCACTTGCACAGCCAGGATGGCATCTAAGCAAAAAGTGGTTATTTCGTAAAATGATTCTTGTAACATGGTCTTTGCGTGTGCAAAATATGGAAGAGATAGGACATGTATTCACTAAGATACATGATGAAACATTTATGACCTTTGACCCTAATTTACATACCCAAGATGGTGTCTGATCAAGAAGTTGTTATTTTATGAAATAATGTACGTGACATGAACTAAACATGTGTACAATTTGAGGGTGATAGACGCTGTTTTTCTTGAGTTATTGCAAAGAAAGTTGCAGAAAGAAAAGAAACATCTCAATACATTGAAGATAAGCTTTAAATTCAACCACGTTTTTAACGTGATCCCGACATCGTATGAAAAAACGAAGGGTAAAATACGATAGCCCAAAGTCTCAGCTACAACATATTAAGATCTGGGAGAAATTCACCAAAGCATAAGTGAGCTATTATATGCTCGAAAAAGATAGTCATGTCAAATTTCATTTGCAGAAAAACTGCACTCGTTTAGAGATTAGACGTCATAATGAAGATACAGAAAGAAGAACATATGACCTTTGACCCCACTTTGCACAGACATCATGGCATCTGAGCAAAAAGTGGTTATTTTGTTAAATGATTCTTGTAACATGGTCTTTGCGTGTGCAAAATATGGGAGAGATAGGACATGTATTCACCAAGATACAGGATGAAACATTTATGACCTTTGACCCTAATTTACATACCAAAGATGGTGTCCGATCAAGTAGTTGTTATTTTATGAAATAATGTACGTGACATGAACAAAACATGTGCAAAATATGGGATTAATAGCCATTGTTGTTGTTCATCTATTGCACAGAAAGTAGTAGAAAGAAAGAAAAATAAAGAAAAAATTGTTATTTTTATAGAAATTTGAAGGAGAAGCATGAAAAAAACAGAAAAAGATAAAGTTAGGAAAGGAGATTAAGACTAACTAAAGAAAAAAAAAGTGTTTTAAAAAATTTAAAAAAATATTGGCAGGGGTGAGCCTCGAACCAGGGACCTTAGGATTACGAGTCGGATGCGCTATGCAATGACCTATTTCATGCTCCATAGGCCCTGTGTATTAAGCAAAATGACGCTGCATCTAAGCCACGTGCCATTTTTCAACCAAGTTTTTCGACGTGATGCCGACGTCGTATGAAAAAATGGAGGGCACATCTATGATAGCCCAAAGTCTCAGCTACAACATAGTAAAATCTGGAAAAAATTCACCGAAGCATAAGTGAGCTAGTGCTCGAAAAAGATAGTCATGTCAATTTTCACTGCCAGAAAAACTGCACTCCCATAGAGATAACACGTAAACTGGTCAAATTTTACAAGGATACTTTCAAGCCATTTTTACGAGGTGATGACGTTATCCAATCAAAATGTTGTTTTCACATTAATGAAAGAACATTTTATAAGCTGCAACATACTGAAATCTGGGTGAAAATTGACGAAATTTTAGTGAGATGCGCTCGAGTGAATTTGAAATTTGATGACGTCATTTTGAAAATTTACTTTGTTTACTTTATTAAGAAATTTGATATCTTTTAATCATTTTTTCAGTATCGCCAACCCATGAAATGACATGTACAACTCATCAGTTTTCAGAATATGTCAAGAAAATGGGGGGTCACCGTCCATCCTGACGAGTAAAATCCGATTTAAAATTGGCGGTTTTTTGGCATAGTTGCAGTGTGTATCCCCATTGACGCACGCGCGGAATTTTGAATTTGACGGGCCCGTATGACGTCATATTGAGTCGGATCGACTTGAAACTTGGTAGAAATATTCCTTGACATTTTGGACATCCGATTCGTGTGAAAAAACTGAAAATTTCTATTGCATATGAGCTCTGCGTGCGTATATGTGCGCGCGCGTACGCGTCCGTCCGATTTTTTCAATTTTTCAAAAAATGCTCCAAATGGTCTGAAACGTGTGCAAAAAATAATTGAGCTCGATTTGAGCATACAAATATTTTAACGCGCGCGTACGCGCACGTATTAAGAGAAAATGTAAATTTTGAGAATATGAGTAGAATGCGCATAACTTGAAGTATATGTGACGTAAATTTCATTGAAAAACTCTATTCCATTAATGAGATATGATTGAGAATGTGTTTTCATATAATGACGTCATAGTGACGTCACGGTCGACTGATCACTTTGATTTTAGTTCGATTGCCGTCTTTGGGACACGATACATACATTGTATAAGTTTGAACTTGATAGGCATAGCACTTTCTGAGCTAACCTTTGCACAACTTTTGGGGAGAAATAAAGAAAGAAGAAGAAGAAGAAAGAATCCGTACAGATACAGAAGGTGATCCGAGAGGATACTCGGATCACCTAACTAGAACAATGTTAGCACTCTCTACCAACAGAGTGGAAATAGAGACCATTAAACATTTTTTATTCTACAAAATGTACATTCTGATTATGTCAACAATGGATAAAATTCCTTTTTTTTTTCATCTTTCTTGCCTTTTCACTTTCCCAGCCACCTTTTCCCTTATTTATTTCCAGTGTCAGTCATTAATGCTCACAGTGACTCATGTCATTGGCACGCTATCATCAGTAGATGGCGACATACCCCTTTTGGGACATCCACACCAATTAGTCATGCTCATCAGCACAGGCCCTTCTGTGACCTTTCAAAGTGCCTGAGTTTCAGCAATAAGAGCTGCAGGAATACTGTAAAAGACCATAACATCTCTCCCTAGTCATTTCTAAGTGATATGGGCGATTTGTACGTACCAGCACATGATGCTACGGAAAGGTTACCACAGTACTGGGCTAAAGACACCTTACTGATTGATATTTCATCATCAAATGCCTGCCAACTATGGGACCAAAATGTTCTTTCAAGAGGATGAATTCTGTTGTTGTTGTTGTTGTGTGTGTGTGTGTTTGTTGTTTTTTTTTTGTGTGTGTGTATGTGTATGTGTTCATTATATAATCCAAAGCTTCCTTTAGTAGCTTTTAACCCTTTATGTGTTTTGTTTGCCAAGTGTTACAGAAGTCTGGAATGTAATACCATTGTCATTGAATAGAGATTACCTAGTCCCTACAGTGTTATTGTGGCCTTCCTGTTGGACTGAGGAACACTCCCAAGTGGGCTGACTAACTTACAATTAGGTCAGGTTTGGAGGATTAAACTGAATGCTGTTATTTAAGGACACCAAGTTACAGCCAAGTGTCTTCAGGAGCACATAAAGGATTAAATCCTCTGGCCTGTTCTGCTGCATTCTGTCGATATTCAACCCTTTCATTACATACAAGGCTTAATTAACCCTGGGAATGTCACACAGATGACACTAAGATACATTCTTCAAAATACTGGTGCTTCAAAAGTGCAAAACTCAACATAAAACACAGTGTAAGTGAGCCAAGGAACCATTCCAATGCAGAATTTCCATCCTCATTTGAAAAAAAAAAGATAAATAAATAAAATTCTGCATTTTGGATGGAGGAGGCTGAAGCAGGCATCAGTGAAGAGACTGGGTTTGATGCAAACTGGTTCTCTATTGGAAAGGGAATGTCATTAAACCAAGCATTAACATCACACTGAAATACACACCTTTGGCAGGAAACAAGCTACATTCGTTTCCATACAGTATATGTGTATCTAGTCTACACTTGTACATGTTAACAAATTCTGGAACATTGAATACTTATACAGACTGTTACATAATTCCCAGGATGTTCTGATGGGAGACTAGTGAAATGCACCACTTGGTCATTAAATCAGCCAAGTCAAGCAAGTCAAATTTTCCAAATCTGAATTTTTAATGCCCGACCTATTACACATAAACACATGCTAAGGCATATCATTCCCCATATATCTTGTAGCAGAGCTAGTTCATGTGCTCCTTTAGTATTTCCTAAAAGTGAATTTTTGTGAAGTTCTTTTTTTTTCTACTCATTAAAATGTTACTATACTTCACAATTGTAGTATCGTTCCTATTCAGAGCAGGAGGCATACGGAATTCACAAAAAACAGTGAAAAGATTGTCTGATTTTCTGCTTACTTTCAATGAACATTTTGATATTTCTTCAGTCACTGAAACTGCTATGTTCAAAACAAGTTCATCTTTAAGAGACACACTCAATAATACAGTCTGTAGTTACTAATTCATGAATAAATATCTTTCTACGCTTCACCTGCACCGTAGAAGTGGTACAAACAAGCCACACATTTAGCGAGAGTCTCTTTCACACAAGATATTCTCCAATCTGGAGAATGAACAAGCACTCAAAGAAATCACTAGACATCCGTGACACAAATGGCAGGTGGATTTGATCAGGTATTATACACTACTTTCTTTCTTGTAATTATCAGCGAGTCTTACTCTAGATTATCTCTTCCATATTCATTCTCAATCTGCAAATAGACAACATTTGCAGCACCAGTTTCACTCTTTCACTTCTGCACAGTAAAATTAAAGTTTCAAGGAGGGAAAAGAAAGAGCAGGGGTGTCAATGTTGAGAGCACTAACCTTAACCAGTGTGCACCCAGAGACACACCTTGGATAATGACAGCAATTTCCAATATATTTTGACCAAGTCCATGCACGAACAGGAGACAGGAGGCAAAGAATCTCGGCTGCTAAGTTCTCAGCATCACACCAGGTGCATCACGTTCTGCAGAACATGGGGATGGGCCTCCTCTCCTGAACTCTGGTTCAGGTTACACCCAGTCCATATTATATATATGTATAACTGTCAGACCCTGGATGGATTTATCACCTTCTACCCATTACACTATTTCAAATATGTTGGACTAAAGCATGACTATCGTGTAAACACAGTGGAAAGACAGGTTACTTACATAAGACCTCTACACACAAGGTTTCCTTTGTTCTTGGGTGGACCCGGAGTCATCAGCACACCTGAGATTCCCAGGAACTAAACTCTTCTCAGCTTCCTCTCTTTTATCAGCTTCAAAGAGAGAGAGAGAGGAGCAAGTTGGAGCCAAAAATCGTCAATGACTCTCAGCTCTACCAGAAGTTTTTGCCCATCAGGATTTGTGTTGAGCTGTTTCTATGGCGATGCCCCAACCCTGTGATCAATCTCTCAGCCAGCCATAAAACAGGGGGCGGCAGTTTGCAGCCCGCCTGCCTCAGAGCTGTAAATCAGCGCACACCTGAGTGCTGGGGTAACTGGCTAGAAGTGATTCTAGCACTAAAATGCATTTATTGAGTAGGAGAGAAAAGGGATTGAGAAGAAATAAGGGGAAAATAGTTTCAAAGAATAGAATGTTGATATTACCTGGGCAAACAAAAAACCACTGACGCAAACCAGTCACATTTCAATAAAATCTCATCTATGTTGATGCCATTATGCACGTACTTCTTAAGTCCTCAGTCCATCTCGCTAACAAAAATCTGTTTCAACAGACAATAGCAAATTTTGATCCATCGTACAATGTATGTTTGAGTTTGCAAGGTTTCATGCAGTCTTGTTCATATGGACGACAAAAGTCTCCAAAGAATTACCAATTTTAGCTCAAAACCAATTACCCATGGGAATCACCATATGTGTAAAGAAGAATGTAGCTATTAAATAGGGCCCTACATGAGAATAATACATTGACTTTTATGAACCATGAATAGTAGGTCAAGAACATGTCAAATCTGAACTCCTGGCAGTTTCCAGTTTAATATCACAATCATGTGTTACATCAGTCTCATTAACATTAACTTGCAAGTTTTTGCTTAGTCCCGTATCGGTAGGGGAGGGGCTTAGCCCTCGCTATATTTCTTTGGCCCACTTTCTGTTCACACTTGTAGGTTAGCCCTACCAATAATCTGTACATGCAAGCTGGCCCTGCAGAAGGACAGGTTAGCACAACTGTGGTGCTAAACCCCACAATAATTGCAATGCCAAGCAAGCCATCGTAAACAAGACAAGCAAACAAAAACATAAAGGGGGGGGGGGGTAGACAACTGAAACAAAGCCCAAAACCCACTGACCAATCAGAAATGAGTAAATCATGAATATGCATTATTGCAAACAATTTGTGTCAGCAAAATGAAGGATCCTGATCAAGTGGTATGTACAATGCACAGCACAATCATGAATATTCACATCATTTGGAAAGTATGGGTTAAAGGAAATGCACATGTAAATATTTCAGGGTCAAGAAAGGCAACTGTAAAGACAGTAATACTCAACATAGTGATGGGAATTACTGCTCAGATGTAGCTACAGTAAAATGAGGAATTTTCGCATGCATTTTAATTTCGCAAATTTCGCGAGCGCCAAAATTCGCGAAATTAAAATGCACGCGAAAGCCTTTGTCTACACTACATGCATTGAATGCCAGTAGCAATTCGCGAAAATTTCATGCCACGAAAAAGGCTGTCGGCTCCAATTCGCGAAAATTTCATGCCGCGAATATATCATGTTTTACAGTATTCAACTCCACAGCAAGGTCTTACAAGGAGTAAAGGGAGGGAAAGTTGACAATTCCACATTCGCTAGAGGTTCGTTGGGGAAAAGAAAAAAAGAAAAATGTGAGGGCACCTCCCCTGTACTGAACCATGTGTAGGATGCCAGTACCTGTTTGTCATGCAATACATCATTTGAGTCAACAGTGGCATGTAAATTTGCATTTAATCATATCCTGGACCGCCTGTTTAAATCATGAGTTTTGGCCATTATGACTGGTATCAATGGAATGTCACATTGTTTTCTGATTTCTTTTTTCAGAAAAAAAAAACAGTTTATAGAAGATGAGCAGGATTTTCAAAACCCTGTTTAACTTTAACTATTGCTTAACCTTTACAAGAATGTGTTTTATTTTGTTTTGCTTTTTGTTGTTTGGTTGTTTAATTTCTGGTGGTAATTCTATAGGGCAGATGAATTATCTAATAAGTTCCCATTAATCAAGACCTCTTGCCATAAATCTATTTCCATTTCAAAGGAAACAACAGAAATGTAAAACATAAGGTATAGTCCCACAAGATCACTCATGTACAAGTTGCAGTTGATGAAGGAAACCAAAGCCCAAATATGAATGTGGATAGAGTGAAATCAATATTAGTCGAAAATACCAGTGAAAGCTTGAGGAAAATCAGACAATCGATTCAAAAGGTATGAATTTTTAAAGTTTCAGTACCACCGTCACTAGATAAGAAGACTACTACACTTCATGACATCATTTTGGACTACAATCATGACAATACAAAGAATATATATGGATAATTAAACAAAATTTCATTTTTCTTCAAAAGTAAGCAGTCCATCGACTTGCTACTGACATTGATCCCCTGCTTTCTGAAAGAGGTAAGTCAAGCGTTCTTTCATTTATGCTAGAAAAGTGAAATTACATGGAATTCTCTTTATATTTTTTGTATATTGTTGTTCAAAATGACATCATGAAGTCTAGTAGTCTCCTTATCCAGCAATGATGGCACCAAAACTTCAAAAAATTCATAACATTTTAATTGATCATCCAATTTTCCTCAAACTTTCACTGATGTGTTCTACTAATATTGCTGCTTTACTCAATCCACATTTACGCTTTGCTTTCCTTTAACAATCACTCTGTGAAATGCAGCAAAAAGTAATGGAAAATAGATAGCATCTGGGTACTTTTTTTCTAGGTTCAAGCGGCCTCTTTTCACTTTCATTTTAAACAAAAATATGAATGTAAAAATCATACTTTGTGCTTAAAAAAATGCACAACAAAAACAAACTCTAAATATGTCAAAATGTAGCATAATCAGAAGCATGCTTCCCTCTCCATCAAAATCATCAAAATTAGCTGGTTTGACACAACTATCAAAGGCATATACTTTGTGAAATAGCTATCAAAAAGTAGTAGGCGCACTCCACTATAACCACACTAGAGACTGGCATTGATGTATGTCTGACTACCTTCCTCATTGAATATTAAAGCCAGTTCGTAACTGTAATAGCTCATGTGTACATCTGGACAAATTACTTATTTTTTCACTTGCTTAGGGCAGTTTCACTCATTGTCAAAGTTACATAATGCATAACCTTGCTTGATGTCGGCCGAACATGAAACAATTTATCGAATTCAGGTTCCAACAAGGAATGAACTTGTGTAGACCAGGTGTAGAATGGACTCATTAATTTACACTTGGGTGAAGCATCCATTTCATTGTTTTGCATTGAATGCACTACACTTTTTTTTTATATTGCCAAACAGAAGACTTTAATGCACACTTTGTTGCTGTCGGTTGGATGTGCTGGCAAGAGTATACCATTTATACGGATTATGGCAAGAATATTGCAAAACTAGAAAACATTCACAGTATGAAACTTTCACAAACTGGTGACTGGCATTCACAGCATTGTGTTATAGACAAAATTTTTGTGTGCATTTTACTTTCGTAAATCTTGGCTCCACACGAAATTTGCGGAAGTTTCATGAACGAAAAAGTTTCTGGTTGTGTAGTGATCATTACATCACTGATGCTCGTCTCAGTTAATTTAAAAACCAACATGCCCATTATAAAAATTTACCCATTTCTGCTCATACACAGAGTGGAACTTACGAACTGGCATATTTTCTTGCCACAGGTGAGCAGGCAAGAGGGCTTGTTGAGCCCAACGTAATTTGTTGTCTGTTCACTGATCTGTCAAAAGCAGAGACGGAACATCTTGGGGAAGATGGACTTGAGGTATTACTGGTGGAGTGGGATAAACAGTGTTTACTTTATTACAGCAATAACATTTTTATGATGGCCATAAAAATAAATCACTTGAGAATGCAGGAGTGTCCCCTTAAATCCTTATGTTCATCAGGACTGCTTCTGTTCCCCCTATGACCATCTCGCTGTCAAATAGTTTGACGAATAGTACAGGAAATCCTGTGACCAAGTCACTCGCCCTGCATATCTCCTCCTCGTCACACACTCGCAGAGAGTGAACTGCCAGGAGATCATCAAAACCTTCTCCCAAACGAAGACATATGTCTTCACATTCATCATTTGAACTTTCGAAGTGTTGAATCCAATGGTGGGTAAACCTACATATATCTTGTCTTGTTGACTCGGCTCTACCAGCAGGCCTCTGCTTCTACTGGATGTTGGGCAAATTGTGTGTTGATTGTCATATTTCTACAGATCTGCGTAAATCAGTGCATAAAACCAAAGTGCACGGGGAAATGATTTACGCACAGTTCAAGCTTGTGTCGTAAAGTTTCTGAGGTTAAATTACACAGTGTCAAGAATTTGGGCAAGGCCATGGACACAAGGATATCTTTTTAAAAAAAATGATAACAAACCTTCATATATTAAATGGGGATGAATTAGCCGGGCATGGGTAAATGATCGTATATCCTGCCAATTTTCTTCTTTATATCTTCTCATTCTTCTGGAGACTCTGAACCGAAGATATATTGGCTTTGGAGCACATACTGTCAGCATTAATTTGAAGGGAAGCAAATATGAGCTGGAGAAAACAAGATATCTCAGCAATCTATGGGTGGTATGAATTACTTCTCTGTGTCTACATGCACAAATTTTCAAAAATGCATGTCAATCAATCCAAGAAGTAGGATCTGATTACCATGATGATTCAGATGTCATAAATTCGGTAAGTAAATACCTGTTTCACCTGAAAATGCAACTGCTGCAACCATTTGTTTTTTTGTGTTTTGTGAGTTGTTTCTTTTTTTTTCCTAGTTACCTTTGCTTTCTGGAATTTTTTTTTTTCAGTCTCTTTTTTCCAAACTAATTTTTTTTTTTTTTTACCTCCTCCCTTCTTTTTTTCATCATTCTTCTTCATTTTCTAGTGATAATAATCATGTGTATCAACAAAGTATAATAACAAAAAAAAAATGTCTGTGTGACATAATTTGAGGCATGGAATGATAAAGTTCTTTTACACAATGAAGGACAGTTATTTTGTAAGATTAATCGACCATGATACCAATGATCAATGCATCATGTACACATTATTATCGCTACTTTTGACACATGAAGGCCACAATGGCTCATCAAACTTTTTGAAAATAAACACCAGCGAAGAGCTGTCATGAAAGCTGTTTTCCATGACACTGGAAGAACATTAAGAATGAAAGAAATGATGTACAAGGACACCTTCATTTCACAACGTATTGGGATCTTGTGATTGTGAATGCAGTACAAAGGAATACATCACACACATATCACATCACACTACAGATTACCATCACCACCACCACAGCTACCACCGTCACTGATTGTGTACAGTGATCACTTGGTTGAGCCTGTTACAAATGTTCATTACATTATTTTTAGTTTAGGCCCCTCTGAAATACAACATTCAATCAAATCATCACGATACATCTGACGTACTAACTGACTTTTGATAGGAGCAAAAACAAACCCTGACCTTGCTTTAGATTGTGCACCCATTTAGGCTATCATCAATCAAAAATGATTCTATTTCTTGACGATTTACCCAACCACTGATAGCAGCAGTATACCCACAAGTAAAGATTCACCAACAAGCACTTGTTCGCAGATCTTTGCAAATTTTCCCTCCCCCCCCCCCCACCCCTTCAAGAAATGTGGAATGATAAACTATGATTCCAGTTTTTAAAGGGGACACTGTCTTGAGGATTGCCAGGCAATGTTCGGCTTGACATATTCCAATAGTGTAGAATGCATTATGACATAGTAAGCATTGCCTGTAATTGCTTTTCCTATCTTTCCTTCATTCTTTCCCTGTCAGGTACTGTCAAAGCGCGCTATCAGGTCACATGACTGGGAATGCCACCGTCAACGACAAGGCAGCTTCCCCTCTGCGACACTTCTCCCAACAATAACACGGGGATTCTACACACGGAATCGAATCATCCCTCACTTGTCAAGAGTTTTGATTAGGCTTATGATTGCCACGGATCACAGCGCTGTCATGGCACATCAGGAGGTCTTAAGGGTCAATCTTAGGGGAAAGTGAGAGCATTAGAGCCCCAAGACCTGGAAGAATAAGATTGTTCATGACTGGTACGATGATGTGACGATACTGGTAAATACAACTTAACACAACTCTGACTTGCGCTTCATCAATGAATTAACGAAAACTTCAGATTTCTTTGAATAATCCCAAACAACAGACGTAGATCAACTTACTAAAAGCTTTCATACTGTTCTCTCATTACTATGACAAGGACTTTATGATTTAATTTCTTCTGGAAATGGGTTGGCATAGAACATGAATCTTCTTGAAGATTAAATGGCAAGTGAAGAATCAGTATAAAAGTCAGCGGGTCAATATAAAAGTCAACAAAACTGCACTTACATAATGTACCATGATGTGGAGTACAACGTACTGTGGGTGGAAAGTGATCCTCATATACCCTTTGTTGTCATGAGCATGACGCATACTGAAATCTAATTCACAATACGGGAAGTGGTTAATCCTGAAAGCATGTTATGTCACATACAACGCCAATTTGCAAAATCTATCTCTCTGCAGTGGAAAACAGGAAAACTATATATCCAGGCATTATGGGGCATGGTGTTGAAAATTATCATCTATAGGCTTTAAATTTTTGCTGAGTTTGGAGACTGGCAAATGAGATTTTCCTCTTCAAAACATTCGTGCGAAGCAAGTAACAGATGCATACAATCTTGGTGTGCAGTAATGGGGGCTCAAATTTCTGCTCTCTTCCCCTCTGTGAGCTAAATGCTCATGTTTCTCAGGTGGTGTTCCCTTCCCTCTTTCATAGCACCTTGTGGAGTTTTTGTCAATTCTTTACCTCTCTCCCACAAATAACATAAATGTCACACTTCCTGAATGGCATCATTAATCACTCCCCTGCCCGTATCTCCATTTCATGAGTTCACAGCTTCACCCTAGCTGCTCGTATTCCCCCTCATCTTCACTACATCCTCATCATCCGCCCACCATTCTCCATGCCCTCTTCATCCCCCCTCCCCCCCCCCCCCCCCCCACCACCACCACCACTCCTGGCTCCCCTTCCGGTATCCTGTCTTTTCCTATCAATGCCTGACAAAAAGGAGAAGTCGGTGCAGAAATGTCATGTCAATCAGGGTAACACCAATCAATGAGTTGTGACTCTTGACTTGAAACCAACTGGTAAGGGGTAAATTTGTCAAAACTTCTTCCACATAATCATGACTGGCAGAACAGTAGTCTTTGAGACACGCTCCTACGAAGTTCCTCTTCGCCTTAGTCTTGGACTTCTACCCTATCCCACACATATGTACTGTTTCATAACTCAAACATACCAAAAAAACAAAAGCTTCCTGTGTTACCTAAACTGGCCTGCTCACAATGACTATAATGAAAAAAAAAAATGACTTGATTGTGAGTAGTGTGTCGATGACATGATGATGATGATGATGATGATGATGATGATGATGATGATGATGATCCACAGCATTTGTATAGCCCCATATATCTGTTTTAGAAACATTCAAAGGCAATGTACCAACATACAATGCACATCATCACTATTTCATTTGCTTTCCTTGTCTTCTTGCCAACAAATCAATAATTGTCTCTATCCTCTTTTCGATAGGTTGGTGCAAGTTTTGGTTCATGTGCTAACACTGAAAGCTAAAGTTTAGATTCCCTGTATGAGTGCAGGTATATTGTGAGGAATATTTATCATCAAAAGTTTGTGGAAATTCTTCCTTGCGTGACCAGCAGTTGCTTTTATCACTTGACAGCACCTCAACAAGAACAGAAAATGCAATGCACAGTTAAATTATAAATGAATAAAAGGAAAGCTCAAATAACAAATGTCTGCTGTTGAATATAATTGGCAGACAGTTGACCAGCCATTTGTCAAGATCAAACCTCAGAACTTCTCCTCTCTTTCACAGCAAAGATGGTGGTTGTGAACAGAAGAAATTTATTTTCCTAGGATGTGTAAATGGCTGTCGGTGAAGAATAGCGGCCACATCGAAAGTTGGCAGGACACCGCATCCCTGGGGGTTACATCAATTATCAAAACATGAAATATTATTTTGGCCAGGCAGGCCAAACATTTATGGAACCTGCCATCACAAAGAAGCTTGTTGTAGAAAGTCAGGGAGCTGGTAAAACTCTCCCCTTAGTCTCCCTGTCTCCCCTTCTTAAAAGCCTATTTCTGTTGCATTTCTGTCATTCTCTGCTCGCGTCCCACACTGTTGAGAAATGACAGAACCAGCGTGCATTTAATGATAGTTCATGACTTGATTGGCTAACTGCTAGGACCACACAGCCCGTTGGGTTCTGATGGAGTGAAGAGGATGGGGGGGGGGGGGAAGGAGGGAGGACTGATGCACGCAGGAAGTACTGAGCGCCCTTCTTGGCTGAAATAAGCAAAGGTAAGGGTCACAGGAGGAGTGTTGATGGGGGTGGAATGAAGATTGACACCTCACGTCAGATGATGGAGATCTCACGCAGACTTTCTTGGACGCCAATTCACCCCGGCACACCGTCGAGCAGTAATTAGATTCAAAACCGAGGGCGAAAAAGTTGGTTCACGGCTCATGCAAACACATTCCTTCTCAATTTAAGCCGTCCTGTAAATCATGCTTCACAGACGAGTCACTGATACTCACAACTCATTAATCTCTGGTAACAAACAAGTTCAAAGATTCTGCTCCATCAGACATATTATTATGCACCTGTATATATTATTATGATGTAATTTCGCATCTATAGGTATTTGTTCTTCCACTTGATAGACACAGTTTTAACCAGAGAGGTGGGATGGTTTAACCTGTATACTCTCCCATCTAATACCTTTCAGTCTTTACTTTCACTTTCCTAATTTCTTCCCCCTCCAGTCCTTATCAGGACTATCCATACAGTGAACTGCAAAATCTCTCACAGTTAAAGGGATAATGTAGTATTGGTGGAGATGAGGATTGGGCTTTTTACAAGATACCAAGCAACCACTATGAAATGATACAGAGCATATACCATTCTAAGGGGAATTCAAAGTTTATTAGATGAAAATCAGTTTTGGAAGGGCTGAGATATCCAAAAACAAAGTAAAACAAAGCGATCCCAATAAAAGGTTGGTCCCACCTTTTATTATGATTGCTCTATTTTGGATATCTCAGCCATTTCAAAACCAATTTCATCAAATAAAAATTGAATCCCTCTTAGAATTACCAGGTCTTTCATATTTCATAAGAGGTTTCTCATTATCTCCCACAAAAAAAAAAAAAAAAAAAAAATCTTAGAAACCTGAAGTTAGGTCTCAACCGAAACTAAGCGATCCCTGTACGAGTTATAACTCTGGAGATTCCACTCTGGCACAAACCAAGGTCCAATATAAAGTCCATTTGAATCTCCCTCCAGCCGAGATCAAAACCTTATCTCCACCTTATGTCCACCTTATGTTCACCTTAAGTTCTACTTTAAATAGCCCGCATCAAGATTCAAGATCCAAACCTCATGCCTACCTAAGTTCTCCTCTTGATAGTCAGTCATAAAACCCAAAATCAACCACTCTGCTATGGGCTCTACTCTAATCTCATGTTGGACTAGGATCTTCTCTATATTTTCACCAAATCTGAAAAAAAAGATGTTCCATTTGTTCTAGCCTTTAATTTGACATGAGAAAAGTCATAATTACCCCCTCTAGGTCCTTCTCCAGTCTGTTTTCAGCATGTCTTCTTTTTACTCTACAAGGTAGGTTCTTTTCTACTTTTCAGCTAAATCAGAACTGGTCTTATCTACTGTAGGACCACCATACTGCAATCTGCTCTGAACAAAGCAAACAAAGCAAAAAAACAATGATTTCATACATATGATCAAATAGCCAATTGCAATTTGGTCCAAATGCCTGCATTAAGGTCAGAAGATCTGGGAGCAGCCATCTCAACTGTATTACCAATGTACACAAATGAGATATTGATTAGCATACAGTGTACACTGTAATAACTTATCAACTGATCACACAATTGGCTCTATCATTCACATTATGTTCTTGTGCTGATTCTATTTTTTCATGAGTTTTTTATATGGAATTACATTTAGATACTAAATTCAGGTACAGATGTTTTGTCAGAGTGGCTGCATTGAATTAGAGTATTGATAGACCCCTGTAAAATCAATGTACCAGCTGTAACTCAACTGGTTGAATTTACATATTCTAATCAATGATCATAATCCATTTCAGTTTATGATAGAAAGAATACAAGGACTCCTCATTCAAACTCAAAGCAGGCCAACCTTGACCATTCTGACCGATAGAACAGTGCACGGAATGCACAGTTAGCAAAAAGATTTCAAAATGAGCAATATTTCATGCAGAAGAAGACTGACTCAAGCTTGTCGGTGAAGTTTATCAAAGTACCGTAAAGTTCCGTGTATAAGACGCACTATTTTTTCGTCGGAAAACATTGAAAATCGGGGGTGCGTCGTATACACGGGTACAGTCGAATCACGGAAAAAAATCTGTCATGTACACCCAATTTTGTAAGGCCAACTTGGGGGCCATGTATGCCCATCGACGTTTGGAAGGTAAGCAATCACTAAAACTTACGGATAAATGGGCGATCTTTCAATCTGGACGCACACAAAAGCTGCAAATACGAGATAAACTTACGATCGGCCTTGTGCAGTAACGATGTATCAATCTGGCCATAGACAACAGCTGTAACACTTAACAGCACTGCTGTATTCTACCGATGTCACTAGTCTACCAAGCTACCAACAGCCAACCTAGTAGCTGGAATACGCGATGTACAGGTATCATTACTAAATTACCGATACCGTAAAACTTATCAATGTACTAGTATCAATATGGCCATAGACAAAAGCTGTAAAATACTGAGTAGGATCGACACTATGTCACCGTAAATATGAACGATGTGTGAAGCATGCGTTTGCTCTTCATTTCACGATGCCAGCTAGGATACTGTACTGTAGCATAGCTACACTGTAGCTAGCTAGCTAGCTAGCAAACCTTTGGCAAAGGTAGCAGCTGCAGAGCAGAGAGGCTTTTGCAATGGACTCGCGTGCACACAGCGATCGGATCGTAGCGCGCTTGCCCGTTGCGCGCTGTGTGTGCAAGTCCATTGCTCTCTGTGTGCGTGTGCTGAAATTATAGCGAGCTGCCTTTTGCAAAAGGCTAGCACTGTGCATACAAGCATGGTACAAGAGACACACATGTTACTGGCAATCCCTCCGGGAGAAACAACAGTGAGTGTAATTACCGTACGCACCGTACGTCTCGCCGTATGATCCCTCTGCTACACTTGTTGATGTTTTTCTTATTTTTCGTAATGAACCTTCCAATTTGACATGCGTCAATATGCGAGACACGTACCCTCTGCTATGTATGACAGCAAAGATCGTACTGTACACTCATGAGTACGATATGCATGACACATGTACCATGATTGAAAGGCGAAACAATAGCAAGTGAGTACCGAGACAAGTCTCGCATTTTGCGTTTTCTATATTTTGCCGATGTCCGATGAATACCGTTAAAAGAAAGTATAAAAGGAAACAAAAAATAGAGCAATTACATGCTGCATTCTAGGGAAATTTTGTGCTGAAATAATATGTATGAGACACGCAATATTTGCGTGGAATTTTTTTTTTTTTTTTAAATTTTAGGTCCGAAAGTAGGGGTGCGTCTTATACACGGGTGCGTCTTATACACGGAACTTTACGGTAGCTGAACTTCCAAATTAACTATAATTTTCTTGTTTCTCAAATATTGCTAAATTTTCACTGGGCTAACCAGCTTGCAATTTCTATGCTAAGAAATCTATGAAAATTGAAAATGATGGATGTGATACTTCATCTAAATACTCATCACTTTCAGACTGCATAGAGTTTTCATCAGACTTATTTTTTTATGTCCTATGCTTTGCAAGATTAGTAAGCAGAGCAAGACCTTCGTTTCAGTTTCTTGGTTCGCTTTGTTTCGTGTTTATCCCCCCTGAAGGGTCAAAACAGGCAAGAGCCTTTTAATACAACTTTCAGTTTATCTTCACTCTAAGTCTCTTCCTAGTTACAAATATATATTTTAGTGCCAGTTGCATCGCATCATTCTGTTTATCTCTGAAGAGGAATTCTGGACCAACTGAAAATTAGTCTGAAAAGAAAGAGTACAAATTTCTTTGCATAACGATGACAATTTGATCAAAATTGGATAAAGATTAAGGAAGTCATAAGACTGTGAAGTTTTTGTAATTTCACAAAAACAATTCTTGTACAGACAATATGACTACTGTACAAGCTGTTATTTTAGTGAGGGTTTAATTTTTGCAAATTTGGCGAATCACAGTTGGATGACGAATTCAACATACAAAAAAGTCACCATGTGCTAGGGCAATAATGCATAAACACGTTAGCAAGGCATCATCTCGCAAAAATGTCTGTGAACTCCTCATTCGCGAAAATATCTGTACGCGAAAATAACAGCTTATACAGTATGCAAATGCTGAATCGATGATGTCATCCACTCACAGGGCAAGTCCAAGATAACGCGCACGTTACGTATGGGACATTCAGAGACTTTTATGACCTGAAAAATAGTGTTAATGGCCTTTGATCATATTGAACTTCATCATGGTGATTGATATCTAGAAGAAGTATAATCATGTAAAAAATTGAGAAAAATGACCTTGACAATTATATTCTAGAAGAGAAAATATGTGCCGTTACGTATGGGACCAGAAAATTTTTGTTTTTTTGAACATTTTTTTCAACCTCAAAACTCTCTGAAAGTATATCATTCTACAACTTGTAACTCACTGTGATGAAAGTCACAACACTCGAGATTATCTCAGGTAAGTTTCATGTCATTAGGCAAAAAGCTCTAATTACAGGTTCTAATTAAAGACAGACACGTATGGGACAGTTACGTATGGGACAGTTTGTCCCCCATTCATTTAGTGTGTGAAGAACCATGTTTATGGGTATTTTGCATAATTATTGAAGTAAAATCAGTTGAAACTACTCAAATACTGATCCAGATTGTCAAGGAAACAATATTCCCCAAATATTCACCATCATAATCATATTCAATCATATTTTTATATTTTTATGACCAACCTGGATATGAATGCCCTTTGTCCCCCATTTGTTTAGTGTGTGGAGAACCATGTTTATGGGTATTTTGCAAAATAATTTTGCAAAATACCCATTTAAATTTTTTTTTGCATAATTATTGAGGTGGAATCAGTTGAAATTACTCAAATACTGATCCAGATCGACAAGGGAACAATATTCCCCAGATATTTACCATCATAATCACATTCAATCATATTCTATATTTTTTATGACCAACCTGAGTATGTATGCCCTATTTTTATCAGGATAGTTACTACTGAAAAATTGAATAGTTTAAAGTGTTTACTTGCATTGATGAAGGGCAGTTTGCCATTTAGTTTCAATAAAAAACAACTTGACAAAAGAAATATTAAGTTTAATAAATAAGCAATACCTGCTGCATGGAACCCCATCGATCGAGTAGATATATGATGTCTGTCTAGCAGTCAGGTCATTGATTCGAGTCACAACTCAGTATGTATACCCATGAATTTTGTTGTGGCTACGTATTGAAAACTGAATAAGGACAATTTGTGTATCACTTGCAATTAAAAAAAAAATCATTTTACTTTTTATTTTTTTCTATGTATATCACAACCATATCAAATTGGATCTCCATCACCTAAACTTTGAATTCCTCTAGTCTTAGGATTTTATGCTCTTAAGTAATTCATACAATTGGTTTCCACTCATCGCTTTAAATGTTGAAAACTGAATCCCCATTTCTACAAAAAAACATGACCATCCCTTTAATGCTGATTTTTCATTGTGTATTTTGCCATTTTCCCCTCCCCCTTTCTGAAAATTGTTCAGTCAAGTTCATGTATTGTTTCAAGTGTCTATAACTCAAAAAGTAGCTACAATGTTGGGATGCTTTCTTCAGGATGATTGACCATTTGTGTACCTAGAGACCTTCCCAGCTAGCTACACGCATTCACATGCAATATGTATGAGGATGTCCCATACGTAACGCATTTGTCCCATACGTAACATTATTTCAATGCCTAATAAAAAATATTTCTTTTACTTTTTTTTTCTTTTTTCTCTGGTATTTAATTTCTCTAAACAATAAATTAGAACTTTCCAAAAGGGCATTAAAATAACCTTAGCAATTTCAGAAAAAACCTAAAAAAATGACCTCATTTTGTTACGTATGGGACATCTCATGATAGGACACGAGCTAATTTGCATAATCATTTGCATAATCCCTAAATTTTCATACCAAGTTAAGCTATGTGATGAACTTCTTATGTCCACATATCAATCAAATATTATTTGCTTTCCTTTGAATTAATATGAATTTTTATAAATGTCCCATACGTAACGCTGTGTTTCACATTTATGCAAATGAAGCCCTTGAAATTTGCATAGATTTACATAATATCATTTTTTCCTCCACGGAAATCAAAACTTCAACTCATAAGCTTCAAAATGATACCAAACATGTCAATATTGAGCAAAGATGAAATTTTGCCTTCTGAGGGGACCTTATCTTGGACTTGCCCCACAACTTGCAATACAGTTTGTACTTGAAATGTGGAACTTTCCAATTTTCATTCAAACGTAATTATGCCCCAGTCACAAATCCTGATATATCTGACTGATCATTATTTTGAAGTTATTCAATCAGGAATAACATTATATTTTACACTCTAATTGGTGATGACTTCATCAGCTCACCATTTACATATTCATAGCAACTGCTCGAGAACTGTTTTGCAAGACTTAGGGAATCTTTGAAATTTCATAATTCCTTACTTTTCATTTGATTTTGACTACATTTTCACTTTTGTGCTCCTCATATTTTACTATTTCTTTCTAGAATAACTTTTAGCTGGTCTAGATTTCACTTTAATTACCACCTCTCTTCTGCTAATCTTCATTACTTCCATCTTGTATTATATTCATGTTCCCTTGTATGCAGGCATGTTTGCGTTTGTTTGTGTGTCTGCTTGTTTGTGTATGTGTGTGTATTTGCATGGAAGCATGTATACCTAAATGTTTGATATCTCTTCCAACAATGAAGATAAACTGCATTATACAACATCAATAATATACATTCCATTATATCTCACAAATCTTAGAGGTTTTTAAACTAGGTAAGGGCAATGTATGTATCACAGGTCTCACAGACACAGACACACACACACACACACACACACACACACACACATACACACACATACACACACACACACACACACACACACACAAATCTCAGGCATAATTTAGTCTTTGAGAAATTAATGTGTACATAAGAAAGCATTTGTACACTGTTGAATCTATAGCAAAGAAATGAGCAGAGATTTATTTTTTGCTCTAACTTTTTGTTGGAGTGCCTCTTGTTCCAAACCATAAACTAATTCTGGCATTAAATGCTGACACCATACATAAACTTAAGACAGACAAAGAGATACTTTGAAAAAAAAAGATCTTGCAACTGATTGACAATTTGCCCTACATTTACATCAATGTAGGGCAATTTGTCAACCAGTTGCAATAAAAACAACTGGATGCAAGAATTCATCAATTTGAAGGGAAAAAAATAAGTTCAGTAAAAAGAAAAGAGAAGTGCATAAAAGTTACGAAATATTGGTCTAATTGTTCTTTCAGAAAACCCTATTAAAGGGTGTGTACAGTTCTGGTTGATTCAGCTTTTAACATTTTGCGAGATATTCAGAAAACACTCTATGAGATATCAAAGAGCATGCAATTCTAAGGGGTATCGAAAGTTTATTTGATGAAAATAGGTTTTGAAATGGCTGAGATATCCCAAAACAAGGTGAAACAAAGAGATCCTAATAAAAGGCGTGGCCTGTCGCCTTTTATTATTGTCACTTTTTTGGATATCTCAGTCATTTGAAAACCAATTTTCATCAAATAAATGTTGAATCCTTCTTAAAATTACATGCTCTTTCAAATTTCATAAGAGGTTTCTCATTATCTCACTTAGGAATGTTCAAAACATGAATCCCCACCTCAACCAGTGCTGTACAGTCCCTTTAATATCTTAGTTAGACATGATAGTTAAAAAGCCACAATTTTCAAACATTTTTTGCATATTCAAACATGATGTTTACTCTGTTCTGAATAGTCGTACACTATGTGCAGGTGACACTACATTTGCTCCTGTGATAATTGTTATGGTCTTATTTACTCTGACAAGGACTTCAGGTTAGGGTTAGGGCTGTGATAGGGTTTTAGGTTTAGTTTGATGCGAGGACTAGGATTAGGGTTAGGGTCATGATTGTGGGTAGAATTTATGTTTGGCTTAGCATGCAGATATTTCCTGGGAGCAAATGTCGCAGGAGCAAATGTCATGGAACCTGTATGCAAATGTGCACAACCTATTCTGACATGATATTCACACAGTTCTGAACAGTTGCACGCTACATGCAAATGTGTGTAGCCTACCTCGCTAATGAACTGCTTCTATCAGCTTCATTTCATTTAAAGTCACATTATCAATGCCAGGTCTTCCTACAAACACACCATCTTTCAGACACCCACCAATGCCATGTGGACTGTTTGGAAGAGGCCACTAGATGGCGCTAGAGCACCTGGGTTCTTCTTATTTTCCTTTCCTTTTTTTTTTATTCCTATGATCGAGATTAATCACAGATTGTGCCATTTTGTCATTTGTCCACGAAGTATTTATTCTAATGCAGAGCTTGCTCTAATTTACCGAGCTGTTTGTTCAGTCTTGCAATAAGTCTGAATAAGTCTTCCTCGTCAAGCTTAGCTTATGATGATGGTCCCCTGCATTTCATTTTTATCATTTCCTATTGCTTCCTTTCATATATGATATTCGTTCTTGAAAAAAAGAAAATGTATGTAAGATCCAAACGTTACGAATATTAGCTGTGTAAATGACTATGTAAGTATTTTGTTGATTTGTTGATTTGTACTGATTTTGAAATGCAGAAATAAAAACTGAACTGAACTGAACTGAACTGAACTGAACTGAATGCACAAAAAGGGACTTTAAAAAATACAGAAAATAACTGAAAGGTGAAATGAGTCTAGATCACTAGTCATCAGTGTCATAAACCTCTAGACATTTGAGCACACCATGGTAAACTCCTTAATTGCATTTGCCCATATAACTAGGTCTTGTTGTTTTATGATTAATGTTTTCATGAATATTTAACCTTATAACTCATGAAGCATCCTCCAAGGTGTTGAAATTATATCAGTCTAATCATTGAAGAGCTCTGGGTAAATGTCTGATCTGTTATGTTCATCAAGCTGTCTACATTTTATATTACATGAAATGCATGACCTGCTACGGTTATTTTATCCCTCTTTCTCTTTCTCTCATCTTTGTTCTTTTTTTCTTCTCTTCATTCATTGTAAGTTGTCAGTTAACTAGGTCTTCTCATGTAGCAAATTAGGTATTATTGTTATAATGTTCTCTTGGAGTATGTGTAGAGCATTAGTATTAGTATTAGAAATAGAGAGTACCAGTATTAGGAATAAACATTTATCAACTTTTACAGTCTATTCTTTACTTTCCTATTATCTCATGGAAGCAAGCATTATGGTAACAATTTAAAAAAAAAAATCCTTCCAGAACTGCATTTCACTGATAAAACACGGGATTATATGTCTTCGACATGATCACTAGAAAAGCCTAATTCTTGATACAACGCCCCATACATTCCTGTATCAGAAAGAGTACACAGTTGTTAAAATACCAAATACTAGTACTTGTTTACCCTATTTTAACTGTGCCAACAAACCCTTCAGGCTTCCTCTATGCAATTTTATCTATGCTACATAAAATCAATGATGTACATCAAATCATTGGTCATACTTTATTTGCTTGATTTTATCTTGAAATAGTTTGGAGACAAGAGGTTATACTAATGTGCATATTATCATCCAAAAGGGAAAGGGGAAAAAAAAAAGAAACTTGTTATTACCCACTTGGCATATATTATATCCATTTAATCAAATGTGCCATGGTCCAAGCTCCATCATCCTATAGGGTACCTGAGCTTGCCTATCTCAAAACCCTGTCACTCACTAAAAGCATATTTGAACAGAGATATCAATCTCTATTATGACACAAGTACACAGAATTGGGGCTGGCTGGTGTGTTGACATTCTGAAATACCGGATATTGACACTGGAAGAGCACATTCCACAGTCTGTTCTGACATGGTTAAAAAAGACAGCAACCAATCAAATCACAGGTAAATTAAATAAAAAGTCACCTAGGTACAAAAGATGGCTATTTACATAATTGATAGAGATGCCACAAGTATTTAAGGTCCAAAAATTATTACCCACATTAAGCTGTCTCGCACATAAAATTGTAAATTTTATTTGCATCATGGAAATTTCCACCTACCCACAGTATTTCCAAAAAAGTCTCCACCCTCACATACCAAATGAGGTTATTGCCCTACAGATTTAAAACTGGTTTATATTGAAGAACAGCAAGTAATACACTCAAAGAGTTTGTACAGAACATATACACTGTACACCAAACTAACCAGTTTCAACAGTTTGATGGATTCGCAATCCAGACCCATCAAAATTTATCAGTATCACAGCTCTCTTTGGGCATCACTTTATAGGGATCCTCTTTTCTGCCAGACAGCTTAACACACTCTGGAATGCAAATCGGTGACATTTTGGGAGCACGCTCGAAGCACTTTTCTTCACAGTGCCGACTATTTGCAACATCCAAATTTAGTCCAGTCACACCAAAGGGATGAAGGGGTACCACGTCAATCTGACAATAACAAAAGAACTGGAAGGGGGTGGGGAAGGTGGAGATGAAATTTTCATGCCTGCATGTCTTCAGAAAACTTGTCACAGAAGTCAGCATGGCACGCACCATGTGAGCTGTTTTTGAACAGGGCGAATAACAATTGCCAAAAACCCACACTCTTAGCATGGGACCAACATCGCCAGTGGGCAGGTCAACGTCCTAATGGTCATAAACCAACATCATCCACAGCTCACTGCCGAGGAATGGTAAGGTTCTCCAGCGTGGCTCTATACTCTCCTCTCTGCCATTCTATCTCTCTCTCTCTCTCTCTCTCTCTCTCTCTATTAATCCAAATGCGCAGTCAAGTGCTGTTCATTACATATCGTATGTTGCTCTATCATTAGAGCTCTTTGGCCGTCTTGTTTTATTTGAATTAAGGCACGCTATCAGATTCCCTGTTTTTCTGTCGAACATCACAATGATCTCACCACCAATGACTGTGTCCTTTAGCTGCTAAATCCAAGTCATTCCATTTCATGTTTTCATACTCTTCTCAAATAGAAATAATAAGTACAGCATTTGTAATGCGCCATCGATCTAGTGGCCTATTCTGAGGCGCAGAGGGGCATATAAAGAGAATAACATACATTATATAGTTGTACATAAGAATACTCCAAAATACAATGACAAATCAATATTCTCATTGAGCATATAACAAAACAGAAATATGATAGGGCCCACAGAAAAGAAAACCTGTTTGAATGCAGGACCCACTAGATCCTTGGTGTTTTAAAATTAAAGAGATCAGACAGACAGTCAGTGATCAGGAAGAGAAAGATAACCACAGGTGCATGATACACTAACAAGGAATTTGATAGGAATCTAACTAGGCCTCTGGATTAAGTATTGTTTGCAACAGCCCCTTTGCATTTTCCAACACTCTTGCAAGTACAGAATATTGATCACTTTTCTCAAAATTTGTTTTATTTAATAGTTTATTACAATGAGTATATATTGTTCCAGAGATATACTAGTAATATTTCATGTCCAAAATATAGACATAACATTGAAATATTGAAAACAGAACATAAAGCTGCTTAATCAATTACAGCTAGAAGCATGATCGGCATAATCGTGATATAGTCCCCACCATAGGCCCCACCGCAGTGCGCGTGCACCCACTAGGGTTAGGGTATAGGGTTAGGTAGGGTTGTATTTAATACGGACACGCAGCTGTGGGGACTATATCACGATTATGCCGCATGATCTGCAACCATAACAGCCCCCCCCCCCAAAAAAAAAAAAAAGAAAAGAAAAGAAGAGAAAATGGAAATTATGTAGCCAACACTCATAGTAGAGTCATACTATCATAGGTCGATATCATCCAGCCTTAACCAAGCAGACATCTTTTTTTTATAGTTTGAAATCCATCCAGATGTTAGAACCTTTGCAGTCATAAAAAAAGATGTAGGACTATTAATTGATATCATAATAGATCTCATATTACCTTGAATCTACTTATTAAGGAAAACTGCCAGGTCACTGGGCCTGCTTAGAATCATACAAAGTAGATAGCAGATTTGCTTTTTGTACAAGATACAATTAGATGTTGTCTAGTCTACTAAGCTACAGTATTAGAGAACTTCAAAGTCCTGTGTAGTACAACCGAGTAGGTCCTAGTTTTTCTACTAAATCTCTAGTGCCACAATCTGCTCAATCACTCACTCTTTACATTCTTGAAAGGCATACCGTATTAGGTCATTTCACAAGGAAGCCCAAAAGGATGTGAGATCATACCTGTATTGGAACTTGTCAACTTGTCATGGAGGTTGAAATGATCCAAGAACCTGAAGTCAAAATAAAATCACAGAACCACAAATGCACGCTAAACATAATGCCTCACTGACAATTATCTAGAAAAGTTTTGTGGCAAGACTATACAGGTAGACCCTACCCTACTACAGTCTACTAGACTGTCTAGAGTACTACTACTAGTACTAAAGGGTCCTGTTTCATAAATAAGAGATGTTAGGATAGCAAATCTTGCTGGAATGGTAACTTCCCATAGTTACAGCCAATCAGCAGGGTTCGAAATTGGCGATGGTCCGCTGGCCATTGGCCACCCAAAATCATGTCGGACTAGCTAAAAATCATAAAATTCTGAAGTAACTAGTCCTTCTGGCTAGCCAAAATATTGCTTCAGTGTCAAAATTGATTCTATGTAGTCCACCTGGCTAGTTAAAAAAAAAGTTAAGTGCGACCCCTGATCAGGAAGCTGGATTCTTGTCGTTACTATGACAATTGCCAGTCCAGCAAGAATTGCTATTGTAGCAACTTTTTATGATATTGGGTCCAGATCAAGACTGACTTTTCACATCATGCAGATTTTAATAAATGTACAGTAACTGTTACTGTTAGTGTTACCAGGCAAAGGTTAGTGTTATTAAACCCTTATATTTACGTCCTAGCTAACATAAAAGTTCAAGGTCATGTAATGTACTTGTATGTTGGATTGTCAATAACTAATCGTGCCAGAGCTACCTGGCGTAAATACCGGTACTCGGGGGCTACTAGTCAATATCAAAAATAAAATACACGTGGTTGGTGTCGAACGCATTTCAACAATTTGAATGAAGTGGAACACAAACAACGTTAATTCAATACAAACGTAAGTAGCGCGTGCAACAAGAAAGGATACTAAAGACTTACCCTGCTTTCCATACATCCCTAGCCAGGTCTAACTTAGGTGCTAGGGGTGGTATTCTGAAATCCTTCCTAGGAAGAAATTTCTTCCTAAGTCAGGATTTTTTCCTAAGTGGTATTCTGAAAATCTTCCTAAGTTTCTTCCTAAGTGGATTTAGGAAGAAACTTAGGAAGGGGGCGGGAATATGCAAATTCCTGACTTAGGAAGAAGTTGGTATTCTAGAATGCACTTAGGAAAGAATTTTAGGAAAATATTTAGGAAAGCTCCACCCCTGTCCTAAGTACGTTGTTAAGAATAGCAAACTGCAAGCATCGTGATAGGCGCGCTTGTCAGTCATTGCGCGCACATGTACTTTGATGCGCGAAATGAGCGTGAGAAAGGGGACATGCCGCGCACTCGTGTATTTGACCCTGCGTCATAGTAATATGCGATTGTCATTGGCAGACATCGGTTAGTTCCTTATGATACGGCATTTCGCATTGGCTTAGGAAAGGACGGGGGCGGGAATAAGGATGGCCTAATTTGCATTAAGAAGTGCCTAGGAAGAAATTTCAGAATACCAATTTTGTCTTTCCTAGGCACTTCCTAAGTTTCTGACTTAGGAAGAAACTTAGGAAGAAACTTAGGAAGATTTTCAGAATACCACCCTAGGTGTCCAGAATAAGATTAAGCAAAGTAAATTTCAAGGCTGAAACCAAAGAACTGTTATGTAAATGGGAAACGCCCGTTCCTTTCTATCGCCTTGACGATAAAACAGAAATTGCCATACCCGATTGTACACACCTGTACCGCGTCCCAAAGATTGCAGAAGCCAAGTCTAGGGCGGGCCGCGAAGGCAGGGCTAGCGCAGCTAGGAAGGGCCAAACAGGGCGCGACGATGTGTCGATACCGGAAATACCATTGCATTGGAATGTCCGTTAAAAAAACAAAACACAGTTTACATAGGATCACCGAACTAGACATGCGCGCAGCAGAATATAGAAACACATGTCAACTAGCGAACACATCACATCGGTACGTTCCACACGAGAGGGATGGGCGCGCGCGCGGAAGGCCGTACACACACTACAGTAATTGACAAGATTCCATACGCGAAATAACTTGAAACGCTTCAGGTACATTTTGTATTATAAGAGTAGTGCATCAGGAAGAGTTTACATAACATGGATATCACCCAAATTCTATGATATCATTGATGACCAAAAGTACTGAGTACTGTAAAAGTGGATCACAGTCTTGCTGCGGAACGTTTTTCAGGATGGAGGGGGCTACGGCGGACCCCCCCCCCCCCCCCCCACCGCTTAGACGGGAAGAATATACGCACGCACAGATATGGGTGTTGTGATTTTTTTTTTGATTTGTTTTTTTTTTTCAGGTAAGGGTTTTTATCTTTATTTTTTTGCTTCTTTTTATAACGAGCAAAATACTTCACATTGGCAGTCAAATTCTTTAATCAAATATGCCGAAAGAAATGAAGCAGGAAGCAACTTGGATCCAAACCAACTTACAGCAGGCCCTACCTTGTACAATACAATGGATAATCAGGGCCGGCGGAACGCGTCCACCGGTGCCTATAGCATCCCCCCCCCCCCCCCACACACACACACACATACACACACACACACACACACACACACACATAATCTATGTACGTTTTGGGGGGCTCGACAAAAAAAGAATATATATATATATATATATATATATATATATATATATATAATTATAATAATAATAATACATACATACATAATAATAATCACACACACAAAAAAAAAACCGGAAAAAACGCAACCCCATGAATTTCCAAAGTTTCGTCCTTAGATTCTTCCCGTCGGGGGGGGGGGGGGGGGGGGGATTCCATTGACTTTGACCACCCCCCCCCCCCTCCCCCTTCCCCCCCCCCCCCCACACACACACACAAGAAAGACATTTCGCCGCCCCTGATCATTACTCTATATTGTACAAAGTATGTTGTTTGGATCCATTGTTTCATGCTTTTTTTTTCTCTTGAGTCTTACTTCATTAAAGAATATTATTATTCGATTGTCAATCATTATACAATGTACATGTATATTCAGCTATAGGACCTATAATGTAATTGAAATAATACTATCCTTATACTGCTAAGGTGAATTTTTAACCTTTAAAACATACGCCTGAAAGAACTGGTTTTTGTTGTTAGTGTTGTTGGTTTGTAATGACTGGTTTAGATTTCATAGTAAGAATATTTTGAACATCTCTAACTTCGGAAACTAAGTTTGTCTTGTGTTATTGTAGAGCAGCCTTTTGTGGTAGTGAAGTAGCCGTGTTCGAGACTTATAAAGAGTTGCGCCAAGCCTAATTGCCTATAAGAGCAAGGCTCTGATGGGAAAACTGGGAAAGTATCATAATACGCGTTGACAATCGCCTCATCATGCAAGTAAGATCCTATGACTTATACGTCCATAAATGCCGTGAAGACAGGGCCTATATATTAATTATGTTTCCTGACATGCAGTCTTTGACCTCACTTATGATCATTGCAAACTAAATTGCAACGATGGCTTTTCTTTGATAGTGAATGATTAATGGTTATGAAGATATGAAAACTGCTATCTTATATGACAAAGAGGAAATACCAATGTCTATATAACGGGGATACTTCGGAGGAACCAGGAGACGGTGTGGAAAAACGGAAAGAAAGATAAGAAAAATTAGATAAATCGTTTAAAATGACCATGCAGAGCGACGGTAAGAGCAAAACAATACATGGAAAATCCATTCAATCAATATCGTGAGCGTCAGCGACCAAAGAATCAACAGTAAACATCGCCAAGTATATAATAAGTAACAATTAAACAAGAAAATAGAGATCAGCATTATCTATTGAAACCAGAGACTGTTACTTCGACTAAATTTTTAAGTTACGAACGGCTGAAAACCTCTACTGTGTGTTTTTGTTTCCATGTAGGCCTATTCCAGGTGATCCAATATTACAAATAGTGGATAGAATATGATCGCATTTTCTGTAGGCCTATATAGAGATCATGCCCTTATAACAAAAACAAGCTTTGTATTCAAGTTTTGCGTCACGGAATGTATGTGATCGAAAAAGGAGATTAATGGCAAAGTGATGATGCTATAGCAGCACCTCACAGGTGTCTTATTGACCCGTTAACATCAATCCAAACTACAATCCCTTTTTTGTTTATAGATCTTCATGTGAAATCAATAATAAGTTGTATCCTACTTAATTTGAATCAAGAAGCTGTAATGATTGTAGTATGAAGACTTTGAATGAAAAAGGGTTTGCAGTCGCTAAAATATCGATCAAAAATATGATTTTTATCATATCTTTTGTTCAAACACTAATAATGGGAGAGCTGTGAGGTGAACCGTTGAGTTTATGTGAGTGGCTGTATCCATGCAACTAGGCCCCCTATTCCGTGAAATCATTATTTACATTTTCATAACTTTCTGATTTTACACCCGATTTTGACGGGACGCCTATCATGTTATTCTTCCAACTTGTCTGACTTAATCAAGAATTAACTCGGACATGGTGAAGAATTGCATCAACTGCCATATATTATAATATTGCGTTAAAAAGATACTGTAGGCCTGAATACAACTTATTAGGCCTAAATCCAAAAGAAAGAACAAGACAAGGAACTATTCTGCATCAGCCAGAGGTTGATTGGGAGACTCTCACTTCCTTAAAGGGATCGTATAGTTTTGGTTGAGACCTAATTTCAGGTTTCTAACATTCTTTGGTGAGATAATGAGAAACCTCTTATATGAAAGAGCATGTGATTCCATGAGGAATTCAACGTTTATTTGATGAAAATTGGTTTTGAAATGGCTGAGATATTCAAAACAGAGCGATTCTAATAAAGTGTGGGACCCACACTTAATTACGATCGCTTTGTTTTACTTTGTTTTTGGATGTTTCAGTCATTTCAACCCGATTTTCATCAAATAAACTTTTAATTCCTCTTAAATGGTATGCTCTGTACTATTTCATTAGTGTTTTCCTGGTATCTTGCAAAAACTTAAAAGCCCAATTCTCATTTCTTCCAATACTGTACTATCCCTTTAACGTTGACCCAGTGTAAATGACCAATAGTTGGACACATCTAAGTAATAAGAGGGTCTTAGCAGGTATCTTCAGTCTCATACTGTAGTATTCTGTAGGTGATAAAATAACAACAGGTGTATATTGCTGGTAAGCTCGGCAGCGCCTAACGTGACTGAAACGTAGGTGGCAGCAACACGAAACGTCCACCCATGTACATTGACGAATTAATGTTGCTAGCCGTATAAAAAAGTCTTCATGAATGCAAAAAGCAAGGTATGTGTATAACTCATGTACCAGTATGTCTTTCAATTAGAAATCAGTGAAGGTTTCATCTGTGACAATGTTGAGCACTATTAAGTTACTGTGATGTTAATTCGATTTAAAACCAGAACATCCATTATAGTTCTCAGGAGGGCTCAAAATTCATCCTCCACCATTTGAAATTTGTTTATAAATAGATAATTATTACGCAATACATTGAATGAGTCTACCTAGAAACTTGTCTTGCTGATGCGATTAGCCGGACAAACCAAACTGCTTGAGGAAACATAACAAAAGAAGAAAGCATGCATAAATTCTACACAGGTGACCCTCTTAAGCAAGCAGTATTATATAGCGGAATTACATTGCTTCATTTTCAAATTCAAATTCAAATGATTTCATTGAGTGCATTTCTGAAATATATTATTTATGTGAGCCTCCTACTCATTACATGCCTCTTTATGGTGAGCCCCCACTCATGCATTCTTATGATGAAGCTGCTATGCCATCATCCATGTTCAGTGTAATTTGTTTTGGGTTTTTCAGAGTATATTGGTTTATCTACTCAAGGGCCACAATAATTTCCACAAATGTATACATGGCATTATTACTATACCATGATGTGTACAATATATTATGAAAATCGCCTGGACTTAGTTCAGTTCAGTTCAGTTTATTTTATTTAATTACGGCAATTTGCTTCGGCAAAGCTGCTGTTCGTCTGCAAATCCGTGAACAACATAAAAATAGCAGAAATACATACAAACTGCATATACAATAATAAAGAAAGAAACAAGTGTCAGGTAACAACAAAACAACGAAACATTTAAAAAAGTGATTGCTCGAGAATACCATTTCGCACTCTTGCACTCCACGACAGAGGAAATCATTTTCTCCGAAGGTATTACAGAAAATTGACGTCATATTGAAGCATTCGTCATGACGTCACAACGTCATCATTATGACGTAGATGTTCCTTGCCCTCCAGGCAGGCTAGTAGACGACTTTCATGATACCAATGTTCATAATTAGCCGTCGTTTATGTGATGTTGCTATTAGAATCTTTATCAACCGCTGCTATATTGAAACCTTACCATGTCTCATTTCACTTTGGATTTTTTTTTTTCATAAATCAATTCCTCTTCTTTGACACGTCATTCCCATGGCATTCTTTATTGTAACTCTAGGAAAATGGACCTCATTCTAACTTAGATCTGTGGAGCATCATTACATTTCGGACAGCATTATCACTTACTGATGGATGTACGTCATCAAAACAATCTTGGATGAAAAATAAACTATCGTAAAGACCAGTTTATATTTATTTCATTGTTCACATTCTACCGAAACTTTAATAAACAAAAGGAACAGTAAAATGCATTCTTTAGAAATTTCATCATTTCGGCAAGGAGAGGTAGGCACCTTTAAGGCTGGAACTCACGTTCATTAGGCCCTCTTTAATTGCCTCCTCCTCCTCCTTCTCCTCCTGCAACGTTCTGCAGGCGACACAGATAACACTCAATAATTCACAACCGATTTTTCTCGAGGCCCGCCTGGATGATACCTCAGGAGCGTGCGGCCAGGCGTCAGGTTTATGTTAATCCGCTCCCCCGGCGTCGGCCCCACTGCGATCCCATGAATATTGACCAGCCTGTCACTCGACGAATGCATCAGAGCGTAGCTTTCTTCTGGGCAAGGATGGGGGAAAGGGAAACGAAAACGAAAAAGTAACACAAGACAAAAGACAAGAACTAAAACAAAAAGACGAGATTTGCGATTGTTAATAAATAATAGTGCCCTTTTCCCATAGTCTTCTAGACTCAAATCGGACCATGAAATGGAGGATCGGAGAGCTGGATTACACGCCACATGAGTTTTAAAGTTCCTATGTGACGTCACTTGGTTCCGGATGACAGAACACGCCATTACCACAAATTGTCTTCAAGGTTCGTCTCTCTACATAGTATGTATATATACCTTCTTTTTTTAAGCTTCAGAATTCCGGTTTTTTTATCCGCTCACCGTTTGAGACATTTCTACCAAATTGAGAAAATGAAAAGTTATAAGAGGACTGGTGTTAATCACAACGAAAGTATATAGGGCCTACACGATTAGCATCACCTTTACGCCGCTGAGGAAATGAATTGAACTTAAATGGTTGCCAGAAACACACGAAGTTTTGTAAATTCAAGAGCCGGAAAATGAAATATGAGATGCATAATGGTAAATGCAGAAACTGTAATAACTATGTCAATAAAAAAGTAAAGAAAAAACAAAGACATCCATGATAGACATCACTTTCTCTTTCCCCCTCTCTCTCTCTCTCTCTCTCTCCATGATCTCCCTCTCTCTATCTCGTTTCTTTTCTGTGATTCTGTTGGACAAATAGAGAGAGGCGAATTATTCTATCAAATTGTTAAAGGCATTATGATGGAGAATGAGAAGTGGGGAAGAAGAAGTAGTCGAAGAAGGAGCAGAAGACGTCAAAAAAAAAAAGACGGGAAGAAGATTCACAAAAAGAGGAGAAGATGATGGCATCAAGGCGGAAAGATAAAAAGAGAGAAGGAAGAGGAAGTGGGTAGGAAAAAGAAGGAATAAAGAGAAACTTTTTTGAAGGATAGAGCACTGTCTCTGCGATTTCATTTCAGACATTTACAATAACAGTCATGTCACATCCATAAAGTTGGTATTAAAGACAAACGTCTGTAAGTCAGACTAGCTTTCTGAAACGTATGCATCAAACGGGGGCAGTGTGACGTCATATCACACCACATCTTCCCTAGGTCCCCATCAGCTTTGGCGGGACGCCGTGGCGTTCATTCCTTCACACTGTGCCAGCCCCAATTCGCTAGCAGACGATGCATTGTTCTTCCGCTTACTGTGTTTATGGAGACAAACTTGGCCTAAGTCTCGAGGGGAGAAATATGCACTGAACTTATCGCTTTTTCTTCCCGCGTCGAAGGAATTACGATCAGACGTTACACAATGGTGTCAGTCTGCTTAGAATGGGGGTCGGTCATTTCGTTGATGCTCCTGGGTGAGTACAGTATTCCAGATTCTGCTGGATTCTTGTAATCAATTATTAATTTTATTCTTTTTATGATTTGGCACAGAAAAAATGATATAAGTGACATCAAGACAGCTGATACAGCCACGTACATAGCTGACCTGTTAGCTGACCTACGTCAGAACTTCATAACGTCATAATTATTTCACCATACTAATAAAAAAGAATATGGATTGATATGAATTATTTGAGCTCTTTGCTATAGAAGTTTCACGCAATGTCGAAATTTACTCAGATATTTTCAGATATTTCCTCCACAGTTCTTTTATTGCTTTAAAAAGAAAATAGTACGATACAAACGGCTTTATTATTCTGTCATTTTTTTGTTGGACAGTTTTTGTTATTGTCACCTATAGGTCACGTGAATGTGGTTTTTAAACTGAAAAGAAAAAATATATTACAAAAGATTACTATAGACCGTCATGGTCTCGAAGTACATTGTGTATGTGTGTATAATCATCATGATACATAATGATACTAAATGCAAGACATGTTTTCATCTGGATTGCGAAGAAACAGTTCTTTCACAAACACGTGACGTCAATATCTAGAAATATATGATATTCAAATACTCCAAGTTCAAGTTGTTGTTTTCTGTGTATGTGTTTTGTTCCTTCAGATAAAGATAAGGGAAAACTATAAGATACTATGATACATATTACCTAGAGGTCGTTATCCCAGTCAAGCAGACTGCTTCGATAACGATCTCATCCACTTAAATACTTAAGTCCTGTTTACCTTTTGAAGCAGTGATTTAGAAATGTTCAAGATATCACTTTTTGTTGCATATGTGTATAGGTCAGTTGTGTCACAAAACATCCTATCATATAAAATTTTTGCAATAAAGCATGAAATATAAGGAGATATCACTATTTTTCTCATTAACCCATAACTGTAGACGCTTTAGTCTGGAAATTCTTTTATTCTAACTATTGTTCACATTTTGTATATTTAACAGTACTTAACATCGATTATACTGGTTCAAATTTTTACATTAGTTGTTTCTATCCCTAACTCACATTTTAGAACTATTTTGAAGCACAAATGCTGGGTTTTTGTTTCATCTGCAAATGGTAAATTATGCCTAAGATAAGGTGAAATGTATATAGGCCCTATATGTATAGTAATGATGTATATATATATATATATATATATATATATATATATATATATTATATGTATATATATATATATTATATATGTACATATATATATATATATATATATTCTTGTTTATAACACTTTGATGTGGATATTATTGATTTTGTCATAATGATATCATTATTTTGTGCAAGTGGAGAAATCATTTGAGACTGAAACAGTGCAATCATTAAAGGTCGAAAATGATTCCCAAAACACAGCGTCAAGCGAGCAAATCTGCACAGGCTGCCAGAATGCTTACTTTGTCAACTGCGGAGTGAATTTCCAGCGAAGAGGTTCTGCTTGGTATATAGAAAAGAAAAGAAAAATAAAAGAGGAAGGGAATAAAGTTACATAACATAAACACTTAAATTAAGCCTGCAAGAAACATGCGTAAGCCTGGACGACGCCCGTTGTATATAATACAGGCTACTGCATTTTGGAAGAGATGTGAATAGGATGATTTGTATTAGAAAGGAGTGTTAGAAAGAGGATGCGAATGATAACGAGCATTCATAAGTTGCTACTACCCCAATCACCAGGTGGTTAAGATTGGATAGAATATATGACAGTGTGTGTGTGTGTGTGTGTGTGTGTGTATGCATGTATATGCATATATGTATGTATATGCATTATATATGTATGTATATATAGACATATATTTATATAATATATAATATGAACCGAGTGATTAGTGGGAATGTCAGCAAAGGGACGCATATTGAAGGGATAAAAAACAAAAATGTGAAGAGAATGATGTGGCCCGCAATGCATTCGTGCCATCACAGACACCCAAATAAGAGGATTGATTCGAAATTAAACTGTAAGTTCCACAGTGATATGTATGGCAACTAAAATAAAATAACAGCGTCAAAGGGTGGAGAATTTTGTACGTGGTAAGCATGATAGCAGCATTGACCGAGAGTCCTTTTGTATTTATTTTGATATTTTCATTCGCCTTCGGATAACAAAGATTTCTTTAAAAAGACACAAAACTAAAAAGCATGTTGATACGGTAAATAGGCTGGAATATTAGACAATCGATATATCGAGTCATGGCAGTCATGCAATGACTCCAATATTATACCTCGTCGAGATACCCACAGGCATTTTGCTGAAAGGATCCATCTCCCAATGACATCTTTCCCGTGATTAACCTGTTACCTCCTATACAATCATGATGGTATTTCACCTATCATTATCATGCGTTGTTGTATTCAGCTCTCAGTGTCTCAATGCAGGTACCAGGTTGGAATTATCAATATTGCAGTACCATTAGATTGTTAATTGGCAATCAGTTCAATCAAAAGGGTTTTAATTATTACGTTTCGGACTCTGTGCGACACGAATCATTAGGAACTGTTAAATCCTGGCAGTCCAAAGTGATAACTTTTGACAGTGCATGCATTGTGACTAAACGAAATATCAAAAAACTGTGATAAAATTATCCCAAACTCTTTTTTACATTGTTTTGATTATCTTCGTTTCATTATGATATTTTGATTACCAGTAAAAAAAAGGGGGGAGGGGGTTCATTACACACCGTACAAAAAAAAAAAAAAAAAAAAAAAAAAGGTAAGACACACGGCAAAATCTGCACAATTGCGTATATAATCAGCATTCGAATAGAGTTAAAGATGACGCTGGAAACAGAAGGTCTTGTAGAAAGAATTAAAAAAAAAAGAAAAAACCGTATCAAGCATAAAAGAAAACACACACACGCACATCAAGATTGTAGCACTAGTTGGATTTCAAAGGGTTTTACGAAGCTCCTCCGCGACAATAGCGATCATTTTTGATAGGACAATCGGGACGATTGGTGAGGAGAACGCTCAGAGCTATTGCCCCTTTCCTTACAACTCTACAAAGCATTCAGACGGTCCGAGTGTTAGGCGAAAATGCACCTTTAAAGTCGTATGAAATGTCGTCGAGGTGACTATTGTAGGAGATAAGGGCTGTATGAATAAATAACTCGATATACGTGCATGCATGCTTGATAAACTTCGGTCTCTCTCGCGCGCGATTTCACCAGAACTGATAGATCTTGCCCCAAACGACAAGAAGCGCAGAGCGGCTATCGCGCTGTATCAACATTTCGAATTCACCGGCGTGCCACAGAATGCTAGGCCTATCATTTACAGCGTGTGAATATTCTGCGCGGGAATCGCTGTCTCAATTTCCATATAAAGCAAGAAGAGATGGGCAACGCATCGTGCATCCTTGACCTCACCTATCAACTACACCGTTTCAGGTCCACTACTCGCGAAAAAGCTATCGACAACTATTACAACATAGCTGCTCTTAACATAGTGAGAGATCGAGTGAAGTTGTTGACTGGTCCAGAGAATATGTGTCGATCCCGGAACATGATATAATTATTTTCATGATGGGAAGGGCTTCATGTATTGTGGCAGCAGCACAAGAGAGAGAGAGAGATGGGGGGGGGGGGGGGGAGAGAGAGGAGGAGGAGGAGAGAAAGAGGGAGAGAGAGAGGGATACGTGGAACCATGAAAGGAATAGAAAATTTACACGATGTTTGAAAATTTAACGAACAATTATTACAAGGACACAAAACAAAATTTGGAAAAGAAACTCTTTTCATAATTATTTAGAAAATAAGACAATCAATAGCATGCTTCCTCTTATATTAGCAACAGAAGATTTAGTGATGATGGGTTAACGTAAAGCTACATGCAGGTGAAATGGTCCAGGGTAAGTTCAAGTCATAATAGCCTTTACCGTGTTCTGTGTCAAGCACATCAGCATTTACTGGACACAAGACTTATCTTTTGGGTGTGCTTGCTGGTCATGGTGTATGAATGGACGCCTTAATTTTCCTCTCTCGGGACCACTGACTCGAATCCTTATGCTATTGTGCACGATAATCTAGTCCTTGGTTATGAAAGGATTAATTGAATAATTCACCTCAGAGCTACCCCTGAAAGCAAGCCAAGAATACCTCTATAACAGAGGGTGGAAATGGTCCACCTCCTGAGCATGAGGTCATTAGTGTATATAAAGGCGCAAAGAAATGACAGGGGTAACGAAGATTAAAACACCGCCTTCCTCGTCGACCGTATAACAGTTACAGTTCCTTATTCCGAATTTTCGTTATTCCGAAGTGTTTCTTTTTCAGAAAATGAAATAAAGTTCGTTACCCCGAGGATCCGTTAACCCGAAAACAAAAATAAGGTTCGGATTAACCAATCCTCGGAATATCGATTTTTTTTTTTTTTTTTCATTTCGGATGAACGAACCGTCAATGGGATGATGTTCGTTATTGCGACGCGTCGGAATTACGAACATCATCCCATTGACCAATATAATACGACTATGCTGCTCAGAGAGTTTCCACACTTAGGATGCAAAACTGTAATTGTAATCTGTGAATTTAGTCTTATTATGCACATGTCCTGTAAACTTTTAAAGAAGGCAACAATAAAATTTAACTGATGCTTTACTGATCAGTAATCCAGGTGATCTAACTTTGCGTAGACCTTTAGCGAAAGCAGACAGACGTCTCCCTTCCTTTCTCCTTTCTTCTATCCTATCTCTATGCAAGTCATTTCTCCCTCCTATTTTTCTTATATAATGTACGAGGGCTGCATGCAAATCAAGCAGCGCTTAAGCTGTAGCCCTTCTGTATTATTCATTGTATCGCTGATATGTTTTGTTGTACACTGTAAAGGCAGTGAAGAACTGTATTGCTGTATATTGTATAGAAGGCAATGAAGAAACTTACTTTGTTAACAAGTAATGTTTATGTATATTGGTATTGAACCAACAATGTATATACACATGACACTGTGTATGTATCTGCATGTGTAATTATAATGCAGGAACCAACGAATCAAATCAAATTAAATCAAATCAAAATTTAACTCTCCCTGTATTCATATCTTACATATACTTTATGGTTATTATATAATTATCTGATTCGTACTGGCCCTTCGTCTTATTTCCTGTTTATTCATTTATTGATATATGAAATAATGATAATTTGTGATGTATCTCCTCACTCGTCGGCTCATGTAGCAAATTATAATCATGTACAATCATAACAAATAAAACCTCTCTTTCTCTCTTTCTTTTACGTCATTTCTATACTTGCAGGTTTGCTCGATTTTTCTTCAGCCTTTCGGTGCCTCAAATGCAAGTCGATGCTGACTCCAAATTCGACCTGTGACCAGTCGCCAACGGAACTGGAATATGCGGAGTGTGACACATATTGTTACGTACGTTTGTTCCTTGCAGGCTAAAACAAGAAATATGCTATATACTTCTCCTTCTCCTATTATTCATCCGCCATCTATTCTTCCTTCTCATGTCCCTCCTCACCTAAATTCCTCCTTCCTTACTCCTCCTCTCACTTCCGCTACTTCTTTTCTTTCTCCTTCCCCCTCCTCCTCCCCTCGATCTCCTCCTTACCAACTCCTCTCTTCCTCTCTCTTGCTCCTCCTCCTTCTCCTCCTCCTCCATCTCCTTCTTTTCTATTCCTCCAATCCTCCTCCTTCCTTCCTCTCTCTTGCTCCTCTTCCTCCTCCTTTTCCTCTTCCTCCTCCTCCATCCCCTACTCCTTCAGTCCTCCTCCTCCTCCCCTCGATCTCCTCCTTACCAACTCCTCCCTTCCTCTCTCTTGCGTCTCCTCCTCCTCCTCCTCCTCCATCTCCTTCTTTTCTACTCCTCCAATCCTCCTCCTTCCTTCCTCTCTCTTGCTCCTCCTCCTTTTCCTCTTCCTCCTCCTCCTCCATCCCCTACTCCGTCAGTCCTCCTCCTCCTCCCCTCGATCTCCTCCTTACCAACTCCTCTCTTCCTCTCTCTTACTCCTCCTCCTTCTCCTCCTCCTCAATCTCCTTCTTTTCTATTCCTCCAATCCTCCTCCTTCCTTCCTCTCTCTTGCTCCTCCTCCTCCTTTTCCTCTTCCTCCTCCTCCTCCATCCCCTACTCCTTCAGTCCTCCTCCTCCTCCCCTCGATCTCCTCCTTACCAACTCCTCTCTTCCTCTCTCTTGCTCCTCCTCCTCCTCCTCCTCCATCTCCTTCTTTTCTACTCCTCCAATCCTCCTCCTTCCTTCCTCTCTTTTGCTCCTCCTCCTTTTCCTCTTCCTCCTCCTCCTCCATCCCCTACTCCGTCAGTCCTCCTCCTCCTCCCCTCGATCTCCTCCTTACCAACTCCTCTCTTCCTCTCTCTTACTCCTCCTCCTTCTCCTCCTCCTCAATCTCCTTCTTTTCTATTCCTCCAATCCTCCTCCTTCCTTCCTCTCTCTTGCTCCTCCTCCTCCTTTTCCTCTTCCTCCTCCTCCTCCATCCCCTTCTCCTTCAGTCCTCCTCCTCCTCCCCTCGATCTCCTCCTTACCAACTCCTCTCTTCCTCTCTCTTACTCCTCCTCCTTCTCCTCCTCCTCAATCTCCTTCTTTTCTATTCCTCCAATCCTCCTCCTTCCTTCCTCTCTCTTGCTCCTCCTCCTCCTTTTCCTCTTCCTCCTCCTCCTCCATCCCCTACTCCTTCAGTCCTCCTCCTCCTCCCCTCGATCTCCTCCTTACCAACTCCTCTCTTCCTCTCTCTTGCTCCTCCTTCTCCTCCTCAATCTCCTTCTTTTCTATTCCTCCAATCCTCCTCCTTCCTTCCTCTCTCTTGCTCCTCCTCCTCCTTTTCCTCTTCTTCCTCCTCCTCCATCCCCTACTTCTTCAGTCCTCCTCCTCCTCCCCTCGATCTCCTCCTTACCAACTCCTCCCTTCCTCTCTCTTGCGTCTCCTCCTCCTCCTCCTCCTCCTCCATCCCCTACTCCGTCAGTCCTCCTCCTCCTCTCCTCGATCTCCTCCTTATACCAACTCCTCCCTTCCTCTCTCTTGCTTCTCCTCCTTCTCCTCCTCATCCATCTCCTTCTTTTCTATTCCTCCAATCCCCAATCCTCCTCCTTCCTTCCTCTCTCTTGCTCATCTTCCTCCTCCTTTTCCTCTTCCTCCTCCTCCATCCCCTACTCCTTCAGTCCTCCTCCTCCTCCCCTCGATCTCCTCCTTACCAACTCCTCTCTTCTTCTCTCGTGCTCCGTCCTCCTTCTCCTCCTCCTCCATCTCCTTCTTTTCTACTCCTCCAATCCTCCTCCTTCCTTCCTCTCTCTTGCTCCTCCTCCTCCTTTTCCTCTTCCTCCTCCTCCTCCATCCCCTACTCCTTCAGTCCTCCTCCTTCCCTCCTCATTTTCCTCCTGCTCTTTGAACCATGAATTAAAAAATTAAAAAAAAAATAAGGTCATGAAAGCATTGGCACCTTATGCATAAAATTTTATCTGTTTGGTGCACATAATATAGACAAAAATATATTTTTCTATAATTTGTAACAGAAGGTCACATTGTTCTACATGCAAATTAAGCAATCTGATATACATATATTTATATTATAATCAATATTTTTCTTAGAGTTACGAAGAAAAGTATTTCCTTTTGAGAAGTAGCATTTCATGTTCAAACATCAGTATCTTACGTGATCAAAATTAGCGCCGATGTAGCGAAGTGCATACGGTCATAAATTCTTTAACATTAATTTGCCAAATATCATTTCGGTTATATTTCATTGCATCATCTCCAAACATGCACAATCTTGTGAAGACGGAAATCCGTGAAGTAGCTCTGAAACTTTTGTCATTCATTATTCAATCAGTTGTGTTCTTGTGTTCATTCTTATCTTCACAATATCGACAAAACCATTGTCTGCCATTAGTCGATTTTTGGTTGTTTCTTTAATTTTTCATCCATGATTGTCATTCGTGATGTAATACCAAGGCTGAACTCCTGACAGCAGCGTTTCTGCACATCTCAATCGAGCGAGGCTGTTCCAGACAGTTCGAATGCATGGAGGAGACAACGTGTCGCGAGCTGTCGCAAACGGGCAACTGCCGGGTGTGCTGTCGCGAAGATTCCTGCAACAGCTATTCGGGCAGGGAGATCGTGAATAACGTCATGAAGGAGTCCAGAGATGGCGTTTTGGAGAATTCCGGAGGCGGAGGCGCTTCCCGTTACCGTGGCAACAAGGGTGGAACATGGGTAATAGCGATACTGACAATAGCATTGATAGCCAAGCCAGCTTTTGTGATTCTTTGAGGAGGTGGGAAATAGAAAATACTCAAGCATAAAGATTATGAAACCATCAGTACATAAGAGCCTGGAATATAATTGTTGCTATGACTATTTGCGTGAACAAGTCCTGTACACCAAGTCAAGATCTTAACGATTTGTAGATATATTTCGCTTACGAGCAATAAACTGCAGATAATTACTATACGTGCAGTCATCCGCCATCAAGTTCTGTTTCGGCAGTTTCCGTTGTGTCTCCTTCTTTTCTACTCCTCCAATCCTCCTCCTTCCTTCCTCTCTCTTGCTCCTCCTCCTCCTCCTCCTCCTCCTCCATCCCCTACTCATTCAGTCCTCCTCCTCCTCCCTCGATCTCCTCCTTACCAACTCCTCCCTTCCTCTCTCTTGCTCCTCCTCCTCCTTTTCCTCTTCCTCCTCCTCCATCCCCTACTCATTCAGTCCTCCTCCTCCTCCCCTCGATCTCCTCCTTACCAACTCCTCCCTTCCTCTCTCTTGCTCCTCCTCCTCCTTTTCCTCTTCCTCCTCCTCCTCCATCCCCTACTCATTCAATCCTCCTCCTCCTCCCCTCGACCTCCTCCTTACCAACTCCTCTCTTCCTCTCTCTTGCTCCTCCTCCTTCTCCTCCTCCTGAAGTTTCCCTGTTTTGATTTCCATTGCCAAGTTGATAATGATATCTATATATCGCATCCTTTTGAAACATTTATCACTTTATGAGCAATGTAGATGCGATTTTAATGACTGGCCTTCATGCGTAATATGAAATGATAATTTTAGCCTCCTTTGTAGTGGCGGATCCAGACGGGGGCGCACCGGGCGCCCCTCTTATAGTTAAAACAAAATAAATAAAAAGAAAAAATGGGGCGCCCTTCCTTTAATTTTGTAAATGCACCCCATTTCACGGAATTCCTGGATCCGCCTCTGCTTTGTGCCTGTTGTTTCGTCATCACTGCCGCTGGTACGTCATAACAAAGTCATCCTACTTTTCATTACATCTCCTTCTCAGATTTCAAATGTATGTATAACAACGCATATTTCAATCCCCCACCTCTCACTGTCTCGTGTATGGTTTTACCAGTACCCTTTATTACCGTATAATATCATTTTGACTCTTCCTGTGATGGTATTCAAGAGAAGTATTACATTTTGATCACTCTTTCTTTGAACTCGATATTAAGCATATTCAACGTGTATCTATGCAATACATATTTATATAAGATACGATATTCATACACGCTCCAACGTCGTGGCAATATTCAAACGACATGGTTAAAATATTTCTGCACTTTATACAATTCTACTTTAGCATTAGAATGACATGTCTTTAGCAGTATTGCACAATATCGGATTTCATTTAGTGATTACATTATTACTATCATTATATAACATTATCATGCACTTCTTATTACACGATGAAATATATTATATTGTGTCATTATAACCACTGCACGAGTTATGTGTTGTATCAACATAATCATATTCTGATAGCCTTAAACATCATCATGCAATTTCGTACGAAAGAAAGCAAATACCAAAAACAAAACACGACATGACTAAAAGATCAATTAGTCTTTATTAATTTGGCAATTAGGAGTAGAGCTATAGGTTTCATTTCGAATGCTTTCCAAATGCCACATGCACATGCAGTACGTGTCCCTATGCAAAGCTACAACTAAAGATGGATTGTGCTGTTGACTGACGTCATTACATAAAGGTGCAATGACTTTATTTGGGTGCGCGTCACGAATCCGACACCCACGAGCCATACAGCCTACGAGTCATTATACGGTCCACGAATCGTACAGCCCATGAGTCATACAGCCCACGAGCTCGACACTAGGCAAATAAGGCCTAGATGAGTCCGACACTATAGGCAAACAAGACCCACGAGTCCGACACAAGGCAAAAAGGGCCTACAAGACCGACATTGCATCACGGGGTTTAAAGGGGATGGCTAGTAACCGATCAGTGGGAATCAGTGGGAATGCTGGAGGATGATTGTTCCAATCCTTGTGGGATTCATTTAAGAGTACATTATATCTATAGTTGTGTGAAAATCATTTGCTTCAGAATGGTCTCATATTCAAGTAATGTGCAGTTTAATGTTTCCAAGTTAGCGTGCCTGGTCAGTGACGGGGCATGAATCTGCACATTATTTGAATATGAGACCGTTCTGAAGCAAATAGTTTTCACACAACAGTAGATATATAATGTACTTTTAAATGAATCCCACAAGGATTGAAACAACCATCCACTGATTCCCACTGATCGGTTACTAGCCATCCCCTTTAATTTACGCAGTTTTTTGCCTAGTGTCGGATTCGTGGACCTTGCTTGCCTAGTGTCGAGCTCCTGGGCTGAATGACTCATAGACCTTTTTTTTTTTTAATTGTCGAATTCGTGGGCCGTATGACTAGTGGGTGTCGGGCTCGTGGGTTGACCCTCTTCATTTTTGTTTAGATCATCATGGTTTTGCGCATGAAAGCTACTCTTTTAAACATACATTATTGTTCAAAAAGTTGTATAGGAAATAGAAACTAATAATGTAGCCTCCCATAATACATCTTGTTCACCTTCAGAAAATGAACGTGGCATCTAACGATGTCACGATGGTATTGAACCAGTATGCTGCCTCACTCTTTATTCATGATATGTTAATATATTTATGAAATTTACAAGATTATCTGGACAAGCAAACTAATAAATCATGGTGGACTTGACGCAGTTCGTAAAATTCGCTCCGTGGCAATAGAAATGCCTCTATACCTTCTTGAAAGTTATCAACGGTCGGATTTTCCACCCCTGTGACACTTCCAGGTGCATATACATTCTAGATACAAAATGAATGCGCCATCAGGGTGCGGTGTTAGTAAGCATCGCGCCATGTGAATAATCGCGATGGGATCAGCATAGGCAGCAATAACGCAATACTGACACGTCATTCCCAAATGGATGACGCTGAATTCGAAGATTCATGTCACTATACTCCTCTTAATTTAGTTAACTTTACACTTCCACAAAACTGTAATGCAAGTGTATTGAATATGTAAGCTGTTCCACGAATAAATCTAGAATTGCCATACATGATCAGTGCATGCGTGCATTCATTTTCTTTTGGAGTTAGTACTTCATCATGTAATATTTTAAAAAAGCTGTAAACCTTAAAAAAATAATTACAAAAATAAACAATTTGAATCTAGATTGGCTTGAACTGTTCATTTGTTATTAAATTGTGTCTTTACACTTATTGCTTTCAGTTGGAAGATTTGGGTTTTTTTTCGGTGCGCTTGTGTCATACAGGGGCATTTCCCGTGCCCCCCCCCCCCCCCCCGACACAATATTGTTGCACTAACGTATATGAGTGTATAATATAATGTGTATTTATAATTTGTTTTGCACTCATTTTTTCTATGGCAATGACTTTGAATTGCCTGTTCTATGGTCCAAATTTGATAATAAAGGCTGGGACAACTTTTACACGAAAAGAAAATATCATTTTTTCTAGGCTAGTTTACCATGCCCTCCCCCCCCCCAACCAACTGCGCAAACACACACACACACACACACACACACACACACACACACACGCACGCACACACGCACACACACACACACACACACACACACACACACACACACACACACACATATATATATATACATGCACAAAGCAAAACACACACACATTATTTTGGGAAAATTCAGTTTGGACACAAGCAATCGATGCTGTGAATTAAAAAACAAACAAACACACACACACACACACACACACACACACACACACACACACACACAAAACCTTAGTTGTATGAGTCCCATATCACCCACCCCCCCCCCCCCCCCCCCACAAAAAAAGAAGAACAACAAACACACAAGTTCGCTCGTTATAACGGGAGTGCACTGTATTAATGTGAAGTGTTTCTTCAACGAGCGTGGATGTGCTGTCCATCCATACGCAGCCACGCAGTGAAATCGTTGCGTCAACAACCATAATCGAGGTAACTATTTCTGACTGATGAAAACGAGACAAAATTGATACAGAATAATAATTATTGCACGCAGAGTGATGTGCATACAAAACAGCTGCTTCACACTTCATATTACAGTGAAAACAAGGTCCTCCTTGGGGAAACAGAGCGGGGGTTCCAACAGAAATTGCTTTTATCTCATCTTGAAGTGACCGCTCATTGAATAAACATGTCACAGACCTCGGTTAACGTTTATTCTGTCATTGTTTCAATTTCCAAGAACACCCTGCATCTAAAAGGGTAAAGCGCGTGAGATTCATTCTTGATAGCACGAACAACGTAATCAACGTTTATTAAACAAGAAGAATATATATATATATATATATATATATATATATATATATATATATATATATATATATAATATACAGTATATATATATATATATATATATATATATATATATTATATACAATATATATATATATCATATACAGTATTATATACCTCAGAAGACATATACTTGTGTCATTAGGAAATAAATGGTTCTAAATTCAGATGTGATAATCGATTATAGTTTTTGCTCTTTTTTTGTTAAGAGGGTGTTCTATTTTCTTTTTTTTTTTTCTTTTTTGGTTTAGGGAGGGGGAATCGTGATATTTGTACGGGATTGTATGTCATAATTTTTCGATCGTAGTAGCGAACATAATAGTCAGGAGGTATTATAAGTGATTTTGATTGCCCTTTTTTACATTATTTTCGTCATTGGATTATGCACGGGGATTAGGCTTACCGACTACAAGGATGGATGGTTGATCGAGAGAAATTGATAGACTGACTGACCGAGTAATTAATAATAATGGCTTATTGAATGAATGAAGGAATGAATGAAGAATGAATGAATTATGAATGAACAGATAAGAATGTATGAATGAATGAATGAATAAGTGAGTGCATAGATGTATGAAAATGATTAAAAAAATTGAAGGATATTTAATGAAGCATTTGCCCCTATGAGTTTACGTTAAAAATGCAGATTTGGCAGTAGGGTCTATATTTCCATTTTTTTTTTCAGTAGTATCAGATCATCTTGAAACTATTTTTTTTTCAGATAATTATTTTCTTCGCAGGACACTTCATCTCAAGCTTATAGAAATGCGAATGTGTGTAGGCCGCAAAGAATGCAAAAAAAAATGCACCAGGGAAAAGAAAAAAAACCCAACAATTTTATGGCTCAAATATTCACCTTCCATCAAAATCATGACGATGTGGTCTTGATGAGTACAGCCGCCTAGAAATGATGATGGTGATGATGAGTAAAGTTATCTAAGTTACCAATAGATGGAGGGACTATTAGCCTCGCGCGTCCGCAGAGGATTCTCAATCCTATACATGCTACCCAGCTGCCGCCATGAATAAGGAAGCAGTCTCGGTGTTGAGAGGAGGCGTGAAGACTGGCCCGGTAATGCTATACGTTATCTGGGCCCATGAAATCAGCATGGCCTTTGGAGGATTTTCGAGGTCCGCGATGCGGATTGATTGCATCGTCTTCATGGACAAGGAAAAGGTCGGGAGAAATCGAGATCGAAGGAGAGAAAAATAGGTGGAGTGAGGGAAAGGGAAAGACAGAAAGTCAGAGAGGGGGAGGGGAGGAAGAGAAGGGAGAGGAAGCCTATTATAGACAAATTGAGGGAGGGAGAGAAGGAGGTCCATGATAGACAGATCTAGGGAGGGAGGCCTACATGATAGACAGAATGGGGGAGGGGGAGAGGGAGGGAGGCCTATGATAGACAGAATGAGGGAGGGGAGAGAGGAGGCATATGATAGACAGAATGAGGGAGGGGGAGAGGAAGGGAGGCCTATGATAGACAGAATGAGGGAGGGGAGAGAGGAGGTCTATGATAGACAGAATGAGGGAGGGGAGATAGGGAGGTCTATGATAGACAGAATGAGGGAGGGGGATAGGGAGGTCTAGACAGAATGAGGGAGGGGAGATAGGGAGGTCTATGATAGACAGAATGAGGGAGGGGAGATAGGGAGGTCTATGATAGACAGAATGAAGGAGGGGAGATAGGGAGGTCTATGATAGACAGAATGAGGGAGGGGGATAGGGAGGTCTATGATAGACAGAATGAGGGAGGGGAGATAGGGAGGTCTATGATAGACAGAATGAGGGAGGGGGATAGGGAGGTCTATGATAGACAGAATGAGAGAGGGGAGATAGGGAGGTCTATGATAGACAGAATGAGGGAGGGGAGAGAGGAGGCATATGATAGACAGAATGAGGGAGGGGGAGAGGAAGGGAGGCCTATGATAGACAGAATGAGGGAGGGGAGAGAGGAGGTCTATGATAGACAGAATGAGGGAGAAAAAGAAAGGATGCCTATGATAGACTGAATGAAGGAGGAAGAGAGGGAGGCATCTATGATAGACAGATGTAGGGAGGGAGGGGGAGGCCTATGATAGACAGATTGAAGGAGGGGTGAGGTATACATAGGCCAATATGATAGACAGATTGGGGGAGGGGGAGAGGGAGGTCTATGAAAGACAAAATGAAGGAGGAAGAGAGGGAGGCCTATAATAGACAGAATGAGGGGCAGAGGGAGGGAAGGGAAATATGTGCTATTTAAAGTTAAACAATAATATGTCAAGATTATCAACAAAGATACAATACTATAGTACATGATAGAATTTAGAATATACATCAATGAAGTCAAAGGGGAAACAGTATGCTACAAAATATGGTAAAAGTTTTATTCAAATCGAATTTTAAATCTCACAATACCACCAAATGGACTGGTGGCAGAACCTCACATAAATTATGCTAATCAGAGGAGATTATCCCCTCACCACTCCCCCATTTGTTTGTTTTCCTAAATAGCTATGAACCGTCTGAAATGAAAGAGCAAAATTGTAAAAGAACCCTGAAATTAGGAAGCTATGAAATTGTATACAGTTTTGCCAAGCAATTCTGAAAGAGCTGATAGCAAAATGCAAATGAGCGAGCTGATGATGTCATTGTCTCATAATTTTTCATTGATCATGTTAGGAAAAAAAAAGAGAATGACGAAAATTCAATGTTTTTTCTCCTATAAAAGAGTGAAACGTATCAAAAGTTGATCCTGGTTGAATAACTTCAGAATTAATGATCAGTCATGAATATCAGGATTTGAAACTAGGAATCATTTCGTTTGAACCAAAAAAAAAAAAGAAAAAAGAAAAAGCAAAAAAGGGAATCACGTTTGTGTTTGTTTGTTTGTGTGTGTGTGTGTGTGTGTGTGTGTGTGTGTGTGTGTGTGTGTGTGTGTGTACAAACTATAATATGTATATGGCGAGTTGCTTGGCACCATCAAATCACTCATTTTCATATTCATATCGAAGTGAAATGTGGAAAATACGGTGAAACTCTACAATGCCATAACTTCTCTAATTTCTTCATATTTTTCATAAAATTATCACTGTTTTTCTCATCAAAGATTGTACACTGACTCGGGTTTTTCCAGATTAACTTTTAAATGGTCTAGAATTGCCCTTCAAAGTCATTGTTGCTGTTTCACTAAAAGTATACCACATGATTTTGATGCGAATAATACGACTCGTCATATTTCATTGCAATGAGTCGAGATGAGTTCATTTTGTCTGGTCTTACAAATTGACTCTTAAAAGCATGTCAAATTACACTTACAAACAAACAAACAAACAAACAAACAAACAAACAAACAAACAAACAGGACACAAAGGAATAACACTTGAGTTGTGGCTTGTGAAGACTAAGAACTTAAAGCTGAATGAAAAACATGAACAATGCTAATGGGACAAAACCATGCATGACACGAGGTAGGCCTACATTGTATCGAAAATGTGAATACACAGAATAACAGTCATATTTGTCGGTAAATCATAACTCTTCTTTTTTTCCTTTTTCTGAAACTTTGTTAAAGGGACTGTACAGTACTGGTTGAGGTAGGGATTCATGTTTTGAACATTCCTAAGTGAGATAATGAAAAGCCTCTTATGAAATATGAAAGAGCATGTAATTTTAAGAAGGAATCAACGTTTATTTGATGAAAATTGGTTTTCAAATGGCTGAGATATCCAAAAAAGTGCTAATAATAAAAGGCGACATGCCCCAACTTTATTAGTATCTCTTTGTTTCACCTTGTTTTTGGATATCTCAGCCATTTCAAAATCGATTTTCATCGAATAAACTTTTGATACCCCTTAGAACCGCACACTCTTTGACATCTCATAGAGTTGTTTCTGAATATCTAACAAAACGTTAACAGCTAAATCTTCACCTCGACCAGAACTGTACACACCCTTTAATTTCGTGGCCCTGATGGAGAGAATTCAGGGTTTACGTGTCCAATAAAAAAAAAAAAAAAAGGAAGGAAGGAAATTAAGAATGTGCCGGCGTTCGGAGACGTATGATTTGAGTGCATTCCTTTTATATTACATCATATTCTAATGCGGTTCTTTTCTAACTTTTGTAACACCTGCCAGCCGGATTGTGTTACTAGACAAGTAAGCCTACTAGTATCTTGCGTCGACCAATTCCCGATCCAGGTTGGGTCCCTGACTCGAGAGTCAGGCACCCAAACTCGTTTTAAAGTCACAGCGACATCATGTGGCGAGCTTCGGGTAGTGCAGCTGATTTTGCGTGTGCGTGCGCGCATTCCCACAAGTGTATGGCATTGGTAAAGTGCGCATTTATTGTATCATGTGTTTTTGACTGGTTGCAGTACGAATTATTTGTGATCAAAATGTCAAACTATCACATGAATCCGTATTCTGGAGATATTCCGTCACGAAACCCTGGCTTTTCGCCGTATGGCCATGGCAGAAGTCCGATGGGTCCCCCTGATGGTCCAAGGTAAGTGCAAAGCAAAAGATAAATTTCATGGCCAGTCGCTAGTCGAAACTCCGGTCCAGCGATTCTCCACCGGCACGATCGGGCAGAACGCCACAGATCTGGCGTGCGTGGCCGGCTGGTGTGCAATTCAATGGTGTGTAATGACGCTGCATGGCAGCAGGCCGCTGCTGTGAAATTATGCTGCATCTGATCTGAGACTCAGCCGTATTTACAAGAATTCTAACAGGTTACGTACGTATGATGATGTTGGCTTAGTTAACTATACTGATAGATCCATGCCTAGTTAACTAGATAATTCAGGACATGAAATTCTTCCTATGAATCCTTGTATGAAATTTGCAACACCTACAGTAAGTAAATTTTAACTGTTACAGCGTTTGTAGTGTCTAGTAGGGTGGAACATCCTATTACCGGACGCTTTTCTTTGTGGCTTTGAATTCCGTACTCATAGAATGAAATTTCGGCTAAAAACAACACCACTTATTCACAGACTCATGGAAATTACGAATTCAGCCAACTTACGTCATTTCTTCAATCCAGTTTTTAGAAAATATGCTTCAAACATACCCCTCTAAAAATAGTGGTTTTTTGCGCGATGCAAAATCGCATTGTATTACCGGACTATTTTCGTAATCGAATAATCGAGGTCTTTCGCACCTAATCCTTGCACCAGAATCACAATTCATCCCACAAATCACCGTACACATTCTCACCGAGCGGATGACACACACAAAAAAAATCTGCAAATGAAGCTCAAATTTCGTATTTTACAGTAAAATGTCTGTCTTGACCATTTCGAACAGTTCACGCAATAAAACCTTGTGAGAAATCGACAACTGGTTAGAGTATACGTGCTTTGTCTATGGGAGCTGCACGCGCGGGTGATGAGTTGCATGCCCCTTAGCGCACAACTATTCCGCATCGTTCGCGTTTGAGGACGATAGCTACAATTTTTCCGATATTGATCAGTGAACTTTTGGTTCTAATAGAATCTTCAGCATTTTTCCTGTATGTGAGTGGGATTTCATAGAATTTCAGTCGCGAAATGTGATTCAAACATGCATAACTATAAACAAGGTGCGGGTCACTCAACTATAAATTTGAGGTAAAATGTGAATTTTTTCGTTTTTTTTTACATTTTTATGTGGCGTTTTTTGCGATTTCGGTCCACACAAAGTTCTGTGAGGCTAATCTACGAAGTCTCGCGCGTACAGAATGTCATTAGTACGCAAAAATGTGCGTGTCCGGTAATACCATGGTGTCCGGTGACACCATGCTTGCCCCTACAGTAGTGGTCTACTACAGTGTACGTAGTAGTCTAGTCTACCATTTCTACTCAGTCAACTTCAGGCCAGCGTCACAAAGCAAAGAGGTGAAACCAATTATAGGGCCTTTAATGTACTGGAGAAACTGATTATGAAATGATCACATGGTCCAGTTTTACACTAACTGTCACATTCAAAGGAAAAGAGAAACAGCACACATGATCCCATGACTTGAGAGGTTGAGAGCCAAAATTAAGTGAGGTTTATTCACCCAGCACTGGGCAAGCTTTGTGGTCAGTCGAAATTCCCAAGGCCAAGCAAGTCTTCACCTATAAGTCGTATCAGAGATCCCTTTCACTACTGGGGTGGTACAAAGGTTACCAAATATGTAACCGCACCAGCGACCGCGGCCCAACCTGGAGCAGCTGTACCGAGTCGGGGTCGCATTGCAGCCCTATGGCTATTGATGTACCACCTGATAGTGATATGGCTTAGTATTTTGGTGACCAGAGACCAAAATACAGGGTTTTACACTGAAATTTGTAGCCATACTGTTAGATAAGAATCAAAAGATACTTACAATCAAAGGCGCGGAAATCGATTTACAATACGGTCTGTTTTACGAGCCCAGTGAAAGATTTTATCCGAGGTTTTATTCCTTCCACACTTCATATCGTAGTACAACTTACACAGCGCATGCGCTAACAGACTTGCTGTCGATCGGGTATGGATAAAACGTAGCACATATTATGATACACAATGTATGCGTGTGAAAAAAAAAACAGGACGGCTAGCTGAGAACTGAAATGAATATATTCATTCGCGCACTAATTGCAAGCATCGCAGTGCACTTGATTACTTCACTAAATTGCATACAAGTCGTTGGGGCGCTGTTACTGGTTACAGCACCCCGCGCCGGGGTTACCAAATATGGTGCTGAGGAACAAAGAGTGGCATTGCATATGGATAGCTCAATGAATGATATTATTACAACAGATAACATAGATTTCCAGACATGAATATTAATGAGATAATTATGTAGATGAAATCCAAAGCCTTATGGCTTAGTCATGGATATCACAGGGCCTTGGTTTCTACATATAATGTTATCGAACAGAAGTGTGGTAGACCATGTTTTTCATGTAACGTTAGATTAGACAGTGTCAATGATGGATTGAGAAGTATAAATGAGAATGTCAGGTGTAGAGGTTTACACCCATGCTAGAAACCGCAACCAGCCTGGCCCAAACATGAAGCACTCCCACAGTAAAACTGTGTGAAGGAGAGCGTTAGTAGGAGTGCCCCGGGGTTACACCCATGCCTGCATGGTTTGCAGCGGAGGATGAAGGATGAGATACACTGTACCATTTATACTACTACTAGTGGCTTCACCAAGCGTCACTGACACTGTTTTGTGGTGGCTAGCTTCACATGTAATCGCAGTTACTGTATATGAATTACCTGGTAATGATTTTACTCGGTCAGCTTAAGTATCGACTTTACTGGTCACATGGCATTCCATACAACGATAGAAGCTCACCAGCTGCTCAGTGGCAGTGTATGGTGGTTCATGGGATACCAGTGTAGGCAGAGTGTAGCGCTCACCCCTGCCAAAAGTTGTTGCGTGTTGGTTTTGCCACCAGTTGTAGGGTATTGAAAATGATGTTGTGAAATTGGATGTTCTCAATCCTGAAACTTAAATGTAATAGGTCTAGAAGAAGTGGAGATAACTTGATTATGAGAGAACGATGTCATGAATAAGACGAACTGAAGTCAATCAAGTCTTGTAGTGCTCTGATTTATTCTGAAGGCAACTCGCCCTCAGCAAACTTCTGAAGGAACATAATTTACATAAACATTATTTACATACAATTCAAATTGTCTATGATTACCAATGGAAATAAATGGAATGGAGGGCTTCAGTAAAGTGAAGGAGTCTAATTCAATGAATCAACCAATAGATAAAGGGGCATGTGATGGAAGTACAGTAGGAGGGGATGATCACATAATGAGAGCTACAGGTATCTGGGCTCAACTAAAGAATCGGGTGTGGGATGGAATGAGTGAACACACCTGAATAGATAAAGAATGAAGGTGACAAAACCAAACAAGGGGAAAGGTACCTGAAGCAATGGTCATGGTAGTGACAACTAAATTTATATTATTAACTTGATTGAATTAATGCCAGACTGCAAGGGCAGTGCTGAAAAGCAAACTAATGCAAATTCATACAATATCTTGACAGACAACAAAGGGAGAGCAGACAAACAAGATATACAGCAAAGTGAACAACAACAAAATAATTTGCAATCACTTACGTTTGTCACTAAGCATTCTGCGCGCATGATACAAGTCAACTATCTGAGCCCATGATATGAATCTGCATTATTTTCTGAGATAGTGAAATGAAATGAAGGTGAAACTGGAGATACAAAGTATTTAATAAAAAAGAAAAAAAAGCGGTCGATGAGTAGTAGGTCCAACCATACATGTATTGTACATGTATGAAGGTCACGTAGGGTACTACTGGAGCAAAAACAATAAAGAGATTATCAGATTAAGCTGAAATTGAACATGCTTTATTAACACATTCTGTAGATGAGTAATGCAAACTTTCAAAGCAGTAGCACCATCCATTTCAAAGTTATTAGAGTTGAAAGTGAAGAGTATGGACAAGACACACCTAATCACACTATTCTATCAAAAAAAGTTTGAAAAAAGTGCTAAAAACACAATTTCCTGTTCATTTTATGATCCCAACCTTTAGTATAATGTAGAAGACTTACTCTTTCAAAAAATATTAAAAACTCAAGATTGGCTGGGTTGACCCATTTCACCCATTTTCAGTCCTCACACAATGTCAGTGCGTGTGACTTTTTGTTAGTTTTGTGATGCACGGTCACATATAGAACCAAGACCTCTAATGCCTTTATGTAAAGACAAAGAAAAGAGAAAATAAAGTTAAACTTACTGCAGCAAGTGACCAGCCAGAGAGAAAGCAGCTGATCAAATGACATCTCTCGGTCATGGTAGAATGTGTGTGAAATTGATTACCGGTATATGAAGGTACTGTCCTGTTGGAATTTAGATATACATGTTGTACATGTACACTGTAGCTACAATATGAAGAATTTTCTCATGGCTGACTCACAATGAAATACTACATGCATTGCCAAGTTTACAGTTACTTACATGATGTAGTTGTCATCATTTGTACTACCAATCGGGTTTTAGTGTAAAGACTACATGTACTGGTAGATGATGACATACAGTACTACATGTAGAACCAAGCAGAATAACACAAATATTATTCATTTGGCTTTTGCGTCTTCCAGTTCGGGTGCTTGTAATGCACATGTGCAGTACTACACGATATACTTGTAGATTGATCGATATTATATAATTCAGAAGCTACAGTTGTACATACAGAGGTGTACTCCAGGTGCTTCAGACTATTTAAACAAAAGCAAAGTTTATGAATGGGCCACCCATGTGATTAGCTAATCCCCCAGACAAGTTTTGGGCAAAGAGTTGGTTTTTGTTTGTGCTGTGCTGCTAATGAGTTAACTTTACAACTCAAGTAAAATGTTTGCAGCTTACAGTTGTGCATGTCACTTTTTGCACCAAAGGGCTTGAGCTTCTGAAGGGTAGGCTAAGAGGTTACTGACAGTGTGCCATGTTCATTGTTCTAATGTGTGGAGAGGCATTATGTAGATTGAAATGTATGCATTGTATTCATATACTGGTAGACACTTTTTAATGTACACCTTTACACAAATACTTCTGTATGCATTAGCATCTACTGGATATGTCACGACTTGTTATATGTTACTGTTAGGTGTACGTGCAGGCCATTCTCAGACTAATTGTCAAATTACCACTGGGTAACTAGTAATTTCCCTTTTCGTTTTGAAGTCTTAATACAGAGGAAACACAAAAACTACAAGTATCAAGCTACCGATACTTTATGTCTCTGACTGTCTTAATGGTTCAAAAGTGGTTTCATTACCATTAACATTATCTTTTATGTATATATCTTTCAGTCCTCCCATGATCAGTGATGGCATGATATGGATGAAATGTGCACCTAATTACCTGATATGATGAAATGTCCACGTAACATACACTTTTTATTGTACAGGTCTGAAGTGTCAATTTTGTCGTTTACTTGTCCACTTTTCTGTATTAGGCATGGCTACTTTCCCCAGCAGCATGAAACCAGCCCAATGGGTGGACCAGGAATGATGGGAGGGCAGCGCTTTCCAACACGGAACAGCTCACCATTCTCACCACCCTCCTACCAGTCCCCTTACCACCAGAGCCCTGGTTCCTCGCCCCATGACTCTGGAGGGAGAAGAGGAGGGAGTGGAGGAGGTGGCTACCAGAGGAGGGATTCCAGGGGGTGGGGCAGAGGAAGAGGTGGACGTGGCGGTGATTACAGTTACACACCATCTGGCCATCAGCAGTTCCACAACAGGAGGAGAATTCCAGTGAGTTTTTTTGAAGTTGAAAGCAGTTTTACACAAGAGTTTACACATTGTTTAATAGTATGTGTACACAAACATTGTAGAGGAGCTCTTGTGTGCACTGAACAAATAAATGTCAGCTTATTTCTACCCTGTCTTCCAACTAACATCATCACTGGACATTCCCAGTTGTAGTCATGACTGGAAATTATGTTTTGTTGTTGTTGTTGTTGTTGTTGTTAGCAAAAATACAGTGACATTCAACCGTCATACATGTACTCAACCTTTTTCACTGTCATTCTACAGAAATATCCACGCCTACATGTACACAAATTATTTGTAACTACTGGACATCGCCAGATGAAGTTTTTACCAATAAATGCCATTTTTAGCCAAGGATCAGTGACCATTGGCATTTTATCCAGGGATTTTACTTCGAATCTTATCAACTCATTTGTGTACGTCTCTAGTAGCATATCTGGGACAGGTACAAAGAGCAGAACATCTCGTATTAGAGTGGTTTTTCTTACAGGGATACATTTAGCAAGATGTGGGACAGATAGACAACCCCAAAACAAAATGCCCGAGTCCCCCTTTGCTGCTGAGGCAGAAATAGACAGGGTCATGAAAAGTCCTTGAAAATCTGTCTTGGCTCATCCGAAAGTACAAATCTTGCTGATAGTTCCGCAAAATTTTCATTTTTATTAAATCACCATTTTGATCTTTTCATGTTTTGTTTGGTCTGTCCTCCTTTCTCTGTAGGGAGGAAGTCCTTACCAAAGAGGGCAGTATGGCGACAACTCCACTGACATCCAGCGCTACTTCAAACAGTCCATGTTGGAAGACCCCTGGAAGGATTTGGAGCGGGCCGCAGCATCGGCATCATAACATTCCTTGCCCTGTCTCAACTCTGGGCGCGAGAGGACAAAGTAGACTGAACTATATGCACCTTCCACTGTGTCTACTGTGTAGATGTGGTACAAACCAGGGTGATGGATGTTTCCCCATGGTGGAGGCTGACTCATGATTGAGAAGACAACATCTGGCATACCTTGTTGTAGAAGCTGAAAGTGGATACCAGTCTCTGCTCAGTCATAGGGTAAAGTAGCCTCAGCTCCACAACATCCCTGGCACTTTATTTTTCCCTGTGGAATTGTGAAACAGCTTGGAGAGATGAAGCCTTACAAGTGAAGGGAAATAGCTATTTTATATTGAAAGGAACATCCAGTATCATTTTCAGTCATTGATGGTAATACTGGGTCTTGTTAAAAAGGTACGAGATCCCTGTGGGAGGACATAAGGCCAGAAGTCGTTACTTCAAACTCGTCTAGACTTGTCACCTCCATAACACTGAACACCGATGGAATCGAACCATCCATGGCAGAGCAGAGTGTGAGCACATATTTCGTGTACTCACAGACTTCAGTGCCATGTCACCTGAGGCATTCTGAATTGGAAAGGAATGACAGCCTGCAACAAGCAGAAGACCTTACAGACCATAGTTGGTCCAACCTCCAGATAGCATATATTTACTGACCTGTCTCTCTATGTGAAATGACTCATCTTGTAACTTTATTACTTAATTGATTAACTGAGAACACAGGACTCTCATGTTGGCTGTGATAGGTGAAGTAAATTCAAAGAATCTAGTCAGTGGACATTTCATTGAAGTCAAAGAAATGTTTGTAGAGTACTATCTGTTTTTCTTCAGTTAAAAATTGTTATTAGTAGGCCTTGATCACAATGTGAATTAAGGTATAAATGAATACGTAATTACTTTTTTAATCAGTGGTTCAGCAAATTAAACCCTTTACTTCCCTTTAGTCCCGAGGAAATTGTACTACTGTATAACACTTGATTTAATTCTTCCCAAAATTCAAGTTAAAAAAGATACTCAGAGAAGACTTGTGCACAAGGGTAACTTGTTTGAGTTTACTCCTATTATCACAGCTAAATTAAATATAAAGTGGATAATTCACTAAAGCTGAAGCAAGTAACTGACATGCTTCATGATACTGCTCAGATACACATTATGCCAAGATATGAATTATGACAAAAAAAAACAAAAACAAAAGGGGGGAGGGGAATTTTAACATTTTGTATGCCAGATTTTCTCATTGAAAATTTCTTAATTTGATGCACAACTACAGGTTGTATCTCTGGTACATGAAATGTTTCATCTATTTGCATATTGTGAATTATGGATACAGCTTTGATTAAACTTTGTTTTGTTATTGTAACAAGAGCTACCTGATGTGTTACTATCAGTTTGTTTGTTGTATGAATTAATTGGAAAATTGAAGCAAATATTACCTTGTTTTAAGAGAGGAATATGACAGTAATCATCATGATTTATGGATCTCTACTCATATATTTGACCATAATAATAAATTATGACAAATTTCATCACTACCCACAACAGTGGTTGACCTCACCTCCTTTAGACTCAAATATAGATGTACAGTACCGTATTGTCTTTCCCTTATTTATGGACTTTGCCAGTCTTAGCTAGTCATTTTAATCTCCTAGTTTCTTTGCAAAAAAAAAAAAAAACCTTTAAAAGCTTTATAGAAATCATGCTTTGCTCAGAAAAAACAATTCCACATATTCTGTCAGTCGAGAAAAGTCCAAGAAAGGTAGACATTTTGTTAAAACTTGTATCTACAAGAAAAGCATTCTGGAATTCACAATTCTTCTAATGTTACACACACCAGTGATGATAAAGTTAATCTGACTCATGTGCAAACTATACAAGGTAATAATGTCACAGCTTCCACATGTCTCCCACTGACCTTACTACACATATGTAATCTTTACTTTATTTTGCATTACACTGTGTGTGTGTGTGTATATGAACTCCTCAAAAAAAGTCCTGTATCATATTTCTCTTAAAACTACATCATTTCATTCAAATGTGACATCATAAGAAAGCCTGATTAATTTTCTTAATAACAACTCACTTGTTTACATTATGCACTCTTGGAATGCACAGTACAACCGAGTATGAGGAAAGGTCAAATGTGAAATGTTGCAAAATAGAACAAACAAGTTATGTTGAACAGTATAATTCCCATTTGCTTTGTCAGTTCAGGGAAGGAATGTGCTTGAAAAGAATGCATTATCATTTACTAGATTCCAGACTTCATCCATGAATTAAAAACTGCAGTAGTATCTGCATATTAAAATTAAACATAAAGGTTGACCAAACAGTCATCTAATGTTTAGGAAATGGGAGTTTTTGAAAGTGCTCTCATTTCAGCATTGCTTATTCCAGTGGCTTTTTTTCCATCAAAACTGTACATTATCAATAGCAGAATTGTTGCGACTTTTCACTTTTGATTTGTCCCCATACTCGGCTGTTTTGCACATTCCAAGAACACCCAATAATAACAAATGAGGTATCATTTTAAAGATAATTAATCAGGCTTTCTTATGATGTCATACTTGAGGAAGATGGTGCCAGGACAAGAAAAATGTCATATATCTAACTTTATTTGCAGAACTTATTTTGAGAGGTATATATATATATTTATTTATATATTATGTTGCCTTTGTTTTTGTCCGTTACATGAAGCAAAGAGGAAACTTGACAGTAGTGAAAAATCATTATTATGTTGCAAAGTCCTAGCAAATGACCTTTCTTATCGACCAAAAGGAGTTATACAGATTTTTTTTTTTTTGAAATTTAGATGCAACCAATGTCACTCAATGTTGACAATAACCTGGAAATCTCATTTCATATTTCATTGTGATGAAATTTCTACCATGCTCTTTGTCTGATTTTGCTCTATTTATTTCAGTTACTTTGAACAAAATGCAGAATTGCACTGGTTTCAGGTTCCTGTAGTTCTCTTTCTTCGACAAGTCCAAATACACGTTTGAAATGATATAGTCCAACTAATGAAGTGAACTCTGTCCTGAAACAATGATTATTTGCCCACTTGGCAACTCTTTGCATTCCACAAGGAAATAAATTGTCGAATCAAATTCAAATGTGGTGCCGAGCATTACAGTTTTGTTTGTTAGCAGAGCTAAATCAATTATATATTATTTTATTTACTAGATAATTGAAGTGCATGTGCCCATATATGCATCCCTGAAAAGAAGTGACAATTTGATGTGGAGGCAGTGAAGATCATGATAATGTCATAGCTACTTCCTGCTCAATCACTTGTTAATAATTATCCTGATTATGTACATTAAATCTAGGATTCAAACATAAATATTTACAGCTCATACTGCTGAAGTGCACAAAATACCATCAAATTCCCTCTTTATATCACAAACATAACTAAACCACCTGAAGTATATATCTTGTATCTACACTTGTACATAACACAGTTTGTCATGTAATTCAGTTTCACCCAAGGCCTAGTCCAGACCACAAGGATCAAGTTATTCACAATTGAAATTTGTCTCATAATACAGATTAGTTTTATTTGTGTTTGTAATGTGTGTGAATATATATATTTATATATATATGTGTGTGTGTATATATATATATATATATATATACACTGTATATATATATATATATATATATATATATATATACAATGTATATATAATCACATACACACACATATGCATATATATATACATATAGTTGGTACGTTGTATTATACGTGACCATGCATCATAAAACCAACAACAAAAAGTTGCACGTCCTGATTTCACGCACAGACTCAAAAAAGGTGAAATGATCAACCTGGTCAATCTTGAGTTTTGGGATTTCCTGAGAGAACAATTTTTCTTCATGTATATCATCCAAAGTTCAGTATTATAAACAAATGAGAAATTGTATCTAGTGTCTAGTTTTCTATAACATATTTTTGAAGAATAGTGAGCTTTGGTATGTCTTACAATGAGGCCCTCTTGCTTTTTCAAAAGCCCTTTCCACACTCTTCACTTTTGAAAAGATGCTATTGCTTTGAAAGTTAGTACCTTTAGTCATGGATAGAATGTGCTAATACATGTATATCATTTTGAAGCTTAAAGTCTGCTTTCTTCAGAATCTGTCATTAACTAAAAATCCATGTCTAGCAACTTTTTGGTGGTTTTGTGATGCAGGGTCACATAATAAATATCAAATACATGTATATACACACATGGAATACACAACAGGACAATGTATTCCATCACTGTTTCACTCCAGCCACACAGCATTCAAAGAATTAGTGCATCCACTTACTTTGAGCAGCTGTCGTCTCTCTGGTTCATCATCAAATCCTGGAGTATCACGATTGGCTTTTGAGTGCCATTGCACGTCTTACAACTCGCATCCCTTACAGGCAAGTACGTGGATCAGGATGTTGTGTAAGTCGTCATAATGAATCTGCAGCTGACGCTCAACTTCTTCCAGAAGCCAAACAAGTGCGCTTGTGATGATTTTGAGTAGTGTACACTGTATGGTAATTGAACGCCATGCCCAGTCACGGTCATGTGAAAATAGTTAACTGAAATCATTCTTCACACTCTTTTTACTTTTTTCATTTCTGTATACTGCTGTACAGTTGTTTCTCTCCCTACCACTATATTCCCACACAGTACATGACAAGCCATAAGTAATACCCGACAATGTGATGCATGTACATGTACATTCTCTTCTTACTTGACCATCCCCCCCCCCCCCCCCCCCAACACAGACACACACACTCGCACACACAGGCACACATACACAGGCATACAATACCAACAATCCACAAAACATCAAATTCCACTGCATGTCTCACACATGGACTTTAAAATATTTTCAAAATTCATGTATAGGAACTCCAGAGTAACTGGCAATGTCATTCACATTAATGCTCATGTCATTGCTGTTTATCACTAATGATTGCTCAAAACCCAGTGTTTACCTCAGTGTTAAGACAGTTAAATTGTATTACTCATTAGCATATTTTTCTTTTATGAATGCTGTTGGAAGATTACATTTTTCCAAGAATTTTTCAAACTAAAGGGACTGCAAATTGCACCCCATAAAATATTATTGAGTTCACTCAATTTAGTACGCAATTCCTTTTTTTTTCTTTTTTTTTTCTTTTTTACATTAGTACTTACAAATAGCAAGATATGTTTTATTCATGTACTGAACTCCTGGCAGAACCTTACACCTGACAGTATCTATATCTCACGTAAATGATTTGTCATTAAATAGAGGGGCAAATTTTCAAAAAGTGAAAATGTTGAATATGGGGGAAAATTACTGCAAGACATGACAAAGGCTTCCATGAATCAGGTTTTGTTAAACCAAGACATGTACATGTATTAAACATATAATCATCGCACACCTACAATATCACACATTCTCCACAACCTTTCCAACAAACATTGCTACCAAACTACATTTCATAAACCTGCCACATGGCTGCATTTAATGTGCTCATAGAGAGAGGGATAGTTGACCTACAATGTCACTGAAATAAAGGAGTGGAAACCCCTGATTTCCTTTTCCAAGACTGCTGTTCAGAATCCTTTAAAAATATATGACCTTCCGATGCAGCTAGGGCAAATACAAATTTAATTTGCAGACTGCAATTTTTAGCAACATACAGCCATTCTGTGTCCCAAAAGGAATAATTGCTTTACCAGGCTGAATTGGCGAGGTATATGGTATATTCCTTTTACTACACCACTATTTTATTAAATCAAGTCAGATCATTACCTTTTGAAGTTACCAAGGTAAGTATGATTTAAAAATGTGCATGTTACTGACACAAGAAGGGGAGGGGGGGGGGGGGGGAGCCCAGTGAGACAAAAACAAGAAAACACAACATGAACAAAAGCCCTGGCTCGACAAATCAGTTCACTCATATCGGACATCCAAAAGGACATCATGGTACTATACGTGTATGTAAGGTTTGGAGTTCAGATGTATTATATGCTGTCCAAATTCAACACCTTCCAGCACCTGCCATGCTTTGCAAGAGATACAGAGGTGTGTGTGTGTGTGTGTGTGTGTGTGTGCGTGTATATGCATTTTTTTTTCTTTTTTGTAACTGTGTAGGTCTATGTGCTTAATGTAAGCTGTATGTATTTCGGGTCACGAACTGATCAATTTTTTTTTTCTTTAAGTTGATCATAGACTGCAGATTGTATTTATTGTTATGAATGTCTTTGTCATATGAAATTGTAGAAATCAAATAAAGATTGTTTAAAAAAGTATGCATAAAATTTGGAAAATAGGTGATAAAGTTGTAAGACATTGGAAATAGAGGGAAATATGTATGATTTCTATTTTGTTGACAAAGAGGAATATAACTTTCCATGGAAAATTTGTAAAAATGTAATTTATTCAAAGATATCCCATCAAGAAGATGTATGAACTCTTCATTACAAATTTACAGCAATTAAACCCTTTATGAATTAAAGACGGTAAAATGATTTTATGTGTAGGGTGATATTCCTACTCCTCAGGAAATTTATAAAAAGACAATAAGAATTTGGAAAGAAAAAAAATCTTTAACAAGAAATAAGTTGGGATTACATTTGTCAAAATGGGAACATATTTTTGATGCAAGGGCCTAAGCATTTTTTTTTTTTTTTTTTTTGGGGGGGGGGGGGAGTTTATCGATATAATTACATGGTATTATCGTTATACGCATTATATCGTGCCCTTATATTTCATGTAATATTTGTATGTCAAACTAGTATTAAGAGGCTTTATCAGGAATGAAGGCTTTATCAGTGTGGGTGTGTGTGTGTGTGTGTGTGTGTGTGAATGTGGGAAGGTGTGTGTGAGTGTGGGTGTGTGTTTTGGGTTTTGGGGTGAATCAGAGTGGGTTGGTGGGACTGGGCTTTGATTTGAAGTGGGGGATATTTATAAGTTGTAGGAAATACTTTGTATTCGATTAATTATTCAGGATAATGATAGATGAGGATCTGTTTTGGTTGGGAGGGAGAGGGCTGATTGGGCTTCTATGAATGATTTCCTTTCGGAGTTGTTCATTTTTTATTTGTTTTTTTCTTTTTATAAGTGGAATATGATTTATATGATCCAAGATATTCATGGGGGAAAATTGACTGCATATGTCAAATATTTTCTAGTTAGTATCGAATACATCGTAGATGGAATGATTTTAACTTATTTACTGTCATTGTTGGTGTTGAAGTGAAATCATTGCAGTATCTATTGGAAATTAATGTTTTTGTTTAAAACTGTATTTGTATTGCCTCTTTTCATATTTTACCAATATAGGTTAATTCATGAATGATTTGAATACAATCAATAATAAAAGGGGGGGGGGTGATATGTGAGTGTTTTTTTTTTTTTTTTTGTACTTGTAAGAAAGAAAATAATTTGATGGCAGCTAGTGGTTGGATCTGCCCAAGATACTGCCTGAAGAAAATACAGGAATCACACACAAAATTTCAGTGATCTAATTATGAATTCCTTCATCATGAGCACTGGAAAAAAAAACAACCAACCAAAAACCCGAAACACATACCCGAGGATTATACAATACTTTAAGATACAGTTTACATTTTTTGTATTATTTTCATCATTATTACAACCATTATTATTTATTCATTTTGTATTATTATCAACTAATTAATTAATTAATTATTATTTCTTATTTATTCATTTGTTAATTTTTTTGCAATTCTTGAATGAGTCATGAAAGTTATGGGGAGCAGGGTGCTTTCCTTGCCCTACCAGAGATATATATGCATTACACACACAACCTCGATCTTGATTAAACTGAAACTGAAATTACCTTATGCTGGACCACACCATTAAATCTATCCCAACATATTCTTTGACTTAGCAATAGCATGTTCTGTAACCCAACACTAGCATATTCTGTAACCCAACAACTAGCATTACAACAGCTCAAACTCCATCATTAAAAACTTATGTACACAGAGCACATGCTCTTTTGGAGATTTCTAAACTTTATTCACAATCTTAATCACGTTTCTTCTACTCTCTCCCTTCTCACTGTATTTTCATTAAATTTAATCAACTAAAATAAAAAATATATAGGCTTCCTAAAATGACCATATACCATTTCCTTAATCTTGAAAATATCTGGACTAGGTAGACTGCTTAAATAAATATTGCCTACTCTGGGTATGAAATTACATTAGCCAAGTGATAAGGGGGGAAATGCCTTCTACTTGAGAATACTGGTTTACAAATACATGTGCTACGGGCAGATGACTAAAACAATACATAACCTTTTCCTGCTCTTCCTCTTAAAAAAGAAAAGAAAAGAAAAAGAAAGGGGTTACAAAAAGGACAAAGAGTTGTTTTACCCATACAGTGGACGTCTGGAATTGTTTTCAAGGTTATCTTAACTGTATCTAAATGCTCTCCAAGGCACAGGATATTAAAGGATGCTAGAAGTCAAGATAACGAATGCTACAAGTCAAGTGAGCAGCCTTTGCAACTAATGCTGTCAATTTCTGTCAAATAAAAAGAAGGAAATAAAACCCCTCTACAACCTCTCTTAAATATTCTTCATACATTATTCATGCTTATCAAAATATGGCTTGTGGATGTATTGCAGTCTCCCATATGTTACAAAAGTAACACAAGCAGCAACAGCAGTATTTCTGCATAATGAAACACTATTTTTGGAGCAATAATTCAAAGCTGCTCAGCATTTCTATCACGAATTTTATGTTTCTTTTTTTTTTTACTTACTGTATTTACAATGTATTCATCTTTTCAATAACAGGAAATCTTGTACACTAACTCACAAAAATTAATTCATTTACTGGATATGAATTAGTTACCAACACAGATATGGGTATGTGGGGTAAGGTGTCAGACACAACCTGAAAGAGTTCCATGAAGAGTCCCCCATGGCTAATCAAAGCAAATGTTGGTCAAGTACCTTTTCCACTACAATGATTTGACATGAGTAACTTGCACATAAAATGCTGTATCAAAACCTGAAACCTGGGTATCATTCATTACTTAGATGTGTTCAAATTACCTGCAAGAACCTATAACATCTAAATTCAGACTTACCAAAAAAAAAAAAAAAAAATGTTTACAAATCTCCAGTCACAATGTCCAATTCACCCTCTTCCATCCCACTTCCTCTCTCTCTCTCTCTCTCTCTCTGACTTCATTCTACATCATCGCTCACTTCAGCCTACCTGCTTTGCTTCACGACCAGCCAACGTTATTGGTCAAATCCTTTGCCAACTTGCTTTCAGTCACACACAAAAGAGTTTGAGTGGTGATCGGTGCTTCGAGTCAGAGTGGCAATCTTCATGGGGGACTCCATAGAAGCGGAGAGGCACCTCACAAAAGGCTTCTCTTTGATCAAAACATGAATCTGGGAGTGGTCACCCCAACGCACAGTCACATCGCAAGGTACTTCAGGCCGTTGCCATGACGAAAGAGATGTTGTACATCTGGGTGTGGCATCGTCATTTCTGCTTCTCAATAGTGTGAACAAGATGTGCCACTGAATGCACATATAGTTGTATCTGTAACCACCACGTCTTCCTCTAAGCTGAAATCACCCATGCTCAATTCATATCTAAATTCTATTATTTGTTCCAAACACACACACACACTGTCACACACACAAACACAGAAAGAGAGAAAAAAAAAACCCACTAGAAATGTCACTTTGGTGACTTGTATGCTTCCACTATATCACATTTTCTCCCAATCTGTCTACCATATATAATGCCAATGTGAGAACACAATACGACATGATTGGCAAATAATCATTATCTGGTAATTACATTGTATACACAAATGTTCATGACAATAAGTACAGTCACTTTAAAAAATATTGATAACAATTAAATTCTAGCATTTTCACTAGACCTTTGACCCCATGGTTCAAAACTTTCCCTACATAATCCCATGTATGTACACTACTAAGTTTCAGGAAGATGCTGTGAGCCATTTCCAAAGTATGGAGTAAAAAGGCGACATTTAGCTTTTTCACTTGACCTTTGACCTCTTGACCACTGACCCCCATGGTAAAAAAACATGTCATAGAGAATCTTTATTCGGTTATACAGGTACACATGTATGCACTAAGTGTCATGAAAATACATTTATGCAATGCTGAGATATGGTAGGAGGAAGTACATGTAGTGTAAATTGAACATTTGCCTAAGTTATGGTAAACAGTCATTCAGTCTTTTGAGATTCATTACTGTCATATGTTTTATAAGTTTGGTAGGAAGTCATACCTAACTGCTTTTTTAAAACCACTTCACCAATAAACACAAGTCTGCAATCTGCTCATCAAACATCTTTCAAACCAGCAATTTCATCCCTAGATAAATGCATCCATGTGTATAAAAATATGATGTATACCAGTATGTATGTTTCAATGACATCTTAATGTCAAAGAAAATTTAGTGAGTACTGTATTTTATCTCAAGAATGGTCAACTTCATGTATGACAAATATCAACAAAAACTGTGACATTTTTAACATCTTCACCTCACCTTTGACCCCATGGCCAATCTTTCTCGACAGAATCATTGTGCAGTAATGCATGTATACATCTAGTTTGAGGAAGTTTATGTATTGTGCAATCTCAAAAGTATGGGAATTTTAGCATTTTAACCTGATCTTTGACCCTTGACCTTTGATCCCATGGCCCAAACGTTTTGGAGAATGGTGAATGTTGTATGGAGAAAAATAATGACATGTGAACATTTTCATTTGACCCTTGCCCTTTGACCCTATGGCCCATAATTCTTCAAATAATCACTGACTGGTAACACCCATTTTCACGACAATCTGAGCTATTTTCAAAATATAGGAAAAACTTGTGACATTTGAACATTTTCCCCCTGTCCTTTAACTCCTCTGCCAAAATCTTTCCCTACAGAATCATTGTGCAGTAATGTATGTATAAATACCAGTTTTTAATTCCTCTATGCATAGAGTAATCTCCAAGGTATGGAAAAAAAAGTACAATATCAGCATTTAACAGTATAATTTTAGCATTTCAACCTTACCTTTGATCCTTCCCCTTTGACTCCAAAAGTCACACAAAAATCTGTTAGGCAGTACATGCATATGTACTCAGTTTCATGAAGATATCTTGAACAGTTTCCAAGATATGAATAAAAGTGAAATTTTAGCATTTTCACTTGACCTTTGACCCCATGGCCCAAAACTTTGCCCAGATAATCTTTTAATGGGTAATACATGTATACAGTAAGTTTCAAGAAAAGACTTTCAGGCATTGCATAGATATAGGGGAAATAGCAAAATTTTGAGGATTTGACCTTGACCTTGGGCATGCATACCCACGAGTTGATAGGCACGCCATCCAATCATAAACATGCATATAATGTCAAGTTTTATTAGGATACCTCAAACCCTTTCCAAGTTATGCTGTCCACATTAATTGATAACAGACTAACAGATGGACAATCGGAAAACATTATGCTTCCAGCGACACTGCGGCCAAGGCATAAAAAAGTGTAATTAATATGGCATTAAATAGAATTTTAGGATTTTCACCTGACCTTTCATCCTTTACTCCGTAACCTAAAATTCCAAAGAAAATCATTATCACATAGTACATGCATATGGACTAAGTTTCATGAGATATCTCAAGCCACTTCTGAAATATGCACAAAACCAAAATTCTAGGATTTTTACTTGACCTTTGACCCCATGTCACAAAACTTTTGCTAGAGTATCTTTATCTGGTTATACATATTGTATATACATTAAGTTTCAAGAAAATTTATTCATGCATTGCATGAATTTGGGGAAATAGTGAAATTCTAATTTGAAATTGACCTTTGACCTTGAGCATGCGCACCCCCGGTTATCTGATCACTACTTCATCCACTGAAACATACAAGTACACATGCCAAGTTTCATTAAGACATGTAGCTCAAACGGTTAAGTTACGCTCTCAACAAAACTGACAATGGACAGAAAGACTGACAGCCAGCCGGGAAAGAGACACACCTTGAAATCATAATGCCTCCAGCAACACTTCATGGTGGAGGCATAACAATAGTTCAAGGGTTCTTCAATACATTATTTGAATATAAATTGCAATCAAGTGAGTTGATATTGTCATCACTTCACAACTTTCTGTTTTGTACACAAAATCTTGAAACTCCAAGGGGGGTCTCTGTTTGTATTTTTGCCCTGTTGTTGTTGTTGTTCAAATATGATCATGCCTCATTCTCAAATCCTGAAACAAATATACACCTGAATGGTCATCAGAAGTGAAAGTTTTTTTTTGCAAAAATAAGCAACAACATCACAATTTTTAAAAACTTCCTTAATCTTTATCTGATTTTGACTGAAATTTCACTGTTGTGCTTTTAACTAACACTTTTACTCTTTCCTTTCAGACTAACTGGTCCATAATTCCCCTTGAACAATGGCATTCACAATGATATACAAATCCATGTCCCAATACCGACAAAAAGGATTCCATTAGTTTCATTTTGTTCATTAAATATAAAGTTTGACACTAGATGCACTTTGCATTGTTTATGCCTATTCTTATTTTGAGAGAGCTAGCCTTGTCTCTGAAAGGTATCAGAACAGTATCTGTATTATAAATCTGCTAAACACAGTTTGCGACTATCTTCGAATTTTGTATTATTCACCGATAATTGCAGCATTTTGATGCCTTTTAATGACAAGTCTAACATAGGCACAGATGATTTGGACATTCCCCCTTCCTTTGATTCACTCATATTGACTTGTGCTTATTTTCTCCATATCTGAGACTTTATTATCTACAGTGTAAAAGAAAAGGAAATGTGTGAAAGTGTTTTATTACATTTGACTCCCATCATCCGGACCACCAGTTTTCTTTTGTTACATCGAAATTTCGTTATAACCGAACAAATGAACAATAAAAAACAGAGAGAGGATAATGTTGTGGCCTTAATGTTTATTTCATTGTAAGTAGCATTTCATTATAACCATGTTTGTTATAATGGGTGTACACTGTATGTATAAATGCGACATCCACAAAAGCCTTTCAAAGGACACTACACATTTACATCAGCAAGTTATGACTACAGTGTATTTGTGACCATCCAGCTCAAAACCGACAAAAGGTAGGCCAAAATGAATTTCCACTCTTCTACATTTACTTTAAAAAGAACATGCTGTAAGCTTTTGAATGATAACTTGTTAGAACTGGACCATCCTAGCCCATTCAAAAGGTGCTTGAAATACGAGAGTTAGAAGGAGCAGTTTCATCTCTCATTTCATCACTGGCATGAATTCAGCTTAGAGCTGTTATGATTTTTTCTTGAGGCTGTAATTTGCTCTTGAATTTGAAGCGATACCAAATAGGATACCTCTTTTCACCCTATAGCAACTGACGATTCTGTACATAATGGCCTATGGTTCCCTGAAAGGTACAGCAATATTGTTCTCATTTTGATGACTTTCAAAATGATGTAAAATAGCTAACTGCATGTTTATTTTTTGTCTATAATCTATGTTTATCTGAAAGCCTATCACGACTTTACAAAGAAAATCGTGTCACAGAATTCTGACTTACTTTTGTTGACCTTTGATCTCTTTCAACTTACATACAAATTCTATATGAAAAAAATAATGGTAAAGCATAAAACTATTTTCTTTTTAAATGCATGAGCAGTATCAGGTTTTACAAAGTAATAAGATGGGTGGTTTCGGGTGTTCCAGCGACTAATGGGTTAATGCAACATTTACTGATCTTTTATTTGGGGAATTTGGGTCTGTAAATGCTTCCTCCACTTAACATGCTACACATAACACCTGTATCTCGTGTAAGGACAGTCCCTTTAGAAGTTTGCGTGTTCATTTTACAGATATTGGACCTACTGCAAACAGACACAAATGGACAACCTCCCAAGCATCATGATCAAGATCAAGAATTTGGGAAACACGCACACACGCACACAAAGCAATGATCTCCAAAACTGATTTTTTTTTTTAAAGGTATTTAACATTAGCTTGGTTTTATAATTTATGCAAGTTACTAGCAAGAAACATTTACCTTTAATACTTTTTTACAATGCATTACCTCAGGCTATTCCTCATGAGCTGAATTTATTGATTCTCCGACACCACTGAAAAAACAAGGAAAAGTAGAAATTACGCGGTGCGTGATATATGTCCCCGCCGGAAGTAGTATTTAGTAGCAAAATGTACAATATAGGTAAAAACTCAAGGTCAAAGGCCAAAGAAGTCAAAGGTCAAAATTCTGTGTACAAGTTTTGAAGCCCTCACCTAGTGCCATCACATAAAGCAAACGGAATCGAAATTGGGTTAGAAATGGCAAAGAAGTAGCATTTTGTAGCCAATGTACAATATAGGTCAAAAATCGAGGTCAAAGGTCAAAGAAGTCAAAGGTCAAAATTCTGTGTAGAAGTTTTGAAGCCCTCACGCAGTGCCATCACATAAAGCAAACGGAATCGAAATCGGGTTAGAAATGGCGAAGGAGTAGCATTTTGTAGCAAAATGTACAATACAGGTAAAAATTCATAGTCAAAGGTCAAAGAAGTCAAAGGTCAAAATTCTGTGTAGATGTTTTGAAGCCCTCACCTAGTGCCATCACATAAAGCAAACGGAATCGAAATCGGGGTTAGAAATGGCGAAGGAGTAGCATTTTGAAGCAAAATGTACAATATACTGTAAAACATGATATATTCGCAGCATGAATTTTTCGCAAATTGGAGCCAACGGCCTTTTTTGCAAACTGCCACTGGCATTCAATGCATATAGTGTAGACAAGAACTTTAGCGTGCATTTTAATTTCGCGAATCTTGGCGCTCGCGAAATTCGCGAAATTGAAATGCACGCGAAAATTCGTTTTACAGTAAGTCAAAGGTCAAGGTCAAAGGTCACAACTGAAATTCTGTGTAGAAGTTTCAAAGCTCCCATGTAGTGCTATCATATAAAGCAAACAGAATCAAAATTGGCTCATAAATGACAGAGAAGTAGCAAATTGAACATTTTGATCACACACGGACGCACACAGACGGACTGACGGACGGACACACGGACACCACACGTACAGAGCCCGTTTCATAGTCCCCTGCTCGAACTCGTTCGGCGGGGACAAAAAAACCCAAAACACCGTCAAACCTCAAACAAACCACATTTGCGATGTACCCCTCCCCCACTGAACAAATTACAGCTCCTTATTGCAAAAGTCTCTTGAATTACATCTATTACTATGATCAATCCCTACATCCCTCCATAGCTTTGATATTCTACAAATAGTTGGCAGTTATCAAGGACATTTATTTGCAGCCTAAATGACAGAACAAATAGTTGACTCAAAGTCCAGGAAATGTCTGATTACGTGTCTCCATCTCAAACAAAAGTGCACTACCATAAGCTCCTTCATTTTCTATCCAGCCTTCCCTTGTAAGAATACAAAACAACCAAACATGGCTCTACAGGTATAAGGGCAACACATCAACTCATTGCTTGGCATCAGCTTTTCTATCATTAACTCAAAATCAATATTTTCTTGCATAAGTCAAGTTAAGCAAATACCCGTTGTTGCTTTTTTTTTTAAACAGGACTAACATGTATGCAAACCCTTTTTTTTTTTCCATTTATGAAATTGCCAACCTACATTGTTTGCACATTTCAGCCTCTTTGTCACAACACATTGGCTAAATTATTGATATTTTCAACAAGTCAATAACATATCATGCACTTATTGTGGCCAACTAGAGGAGATTTAAGATACCTTGGAGGTCATGTTGAGGCAACCTCAAGGAAAAGACAATGTGCAAAATCTAACACCTTTGGACTATGAAATGTACATTGTACTTTAAAAAAGGGTATCTGTGGGCCACTACAGTGTACAATTACCTTTCCTTTTTATAACAGGGTAAAGCTGATGAACTTTGTGTCAAATTCCACCGATATGAAATCCTTGCAGAACCCTCTTTAGCATATCAAAGTTTCTACAAAAGTTTGGCTACACATTGCAACATACTTGTACAATAAAATTTAGTACCACCAGGAAGTCTCATATCTCTTTTAGCAGAGATGCCAAGTTCAAAAAACTTTTATGAGTGAGATTTTTATGACTTGGCGTCTCGGCGCTCACGCGCATGTGCACGCAAACGAGGAGGGTGTCCCCCTCCAATGGTAGGGAGCTTTTTTAAATTATTAGCTCTTAATGATGCAATCTGGTGCATACTAAATTGACTATTTTTTACTAATTTTGAAAGGCAAAAGGGAAATATACCTTCAATTGCAACTATCACTTTAATCCTTTGAGCTATGCTAATTATTTTTGGCCCAAATTGCAGACTTCACCAGATGCGTGAGAAAAATGGGTGCCATGCGTGAGATCGTGAGACAGACCATAAATGCTTGAGTCTCACGCAGAATGAGTGAGACTTGGTAGCTCTGTTTTAGATAAACTGACTCCAAACTGTGTGACTAATACAAACATCTGGGCCCCGTTGCTAGAAACTCAAATTGTGTTTAAACGCAACTTCACATCCAACGCAAGTATCGCCCGCAAATTGCGTTTGATTCCTGCGTTCCGTTGCTAGAAGAGATTTGCATTTGATTGCAATTTGCATTTGATTCCCGTTAATTATTCAGATGTAAATCATTGTGGACGAGGATAGTCTGAAATTAGCCGAAATAAATCCCTGCAAACAGCAAGTGCATTGTGTGTGCATCACAATAAGGGACAGGGGAGTAAGTATGCTAAAATATGCAAATGTGTGTCAAATACATTAAATAATGAAGTTTTAAAGAATGCTACTTTAGGATCAGAATGGCTAGGATACCTAAATATCAACAAAATTTTTTTGTACATGGAATGAACTAACATTCATGCCGATTTCAATCCTAGAAAAGCACATTCTGTGATATGACGTTGAAATAAATAAGTGGGACTATGGGATCATCTAAAGCTGTGGGGAGTTCGTTAGCAAGGAGTTTTTGCGATCGCTTTCTTTGCAGCGTGTAGTTTACATTTTGAATAATTCCCCGACATGTGTGAAGTACGAGATCTTTATTACACGAGTTCGATCGTAAAATACTGTGCTACAGTGGGGAAAAATCGCTAATTATGATAGGGGTGGGGTGCGTTCACTTCCGAACTGTAGATAGTGTAGGTTTAGGGCTAGCTTATCGACTGGCTACATTTTGGCAATTGACGAAAACTAACCTTCAGATAAAATTCTGTAGTGTTTAAGGGATTTATTTTACTTTGCATAATTAGATAATGCTTTGTTGAACAAATTATCAGCAAACTGGTGGTGATAAATGCATTTTTTTTTTTGCTACAATGTAGGCAGTTTTACTGACCATTATGAATCCAACGCAACTTTGCATTTGATCTGAACCAAACACAAAGCTGCGTTTGATTGCAAAGGACATGCGTTTAAACGCAAGTCCTTTCAGCAACAGACTTGCGTTAAAACGCAAAGTTTCTAGCAACGGGGCCCTGATTGATTACCCACTTTGTGTGTGTGTGTGTGTGTGTGTGTGTGTGTGTGTGTGTGTGTTATATCACTCATGGTATTACAGAAAATTAGATAACTTCATATTCTATCTTAATATCGTAGGAATGTGGGCTTACAAAAGTTAAAATGAATGTGTAGATCCTTCCATTCTTTTCTGGGCTGTAGTATAAAGATACACTGTACTTGGGTATTAACATTAACTGTGTGTGCATTGCTCTGATACATCTGCAACTGATATTAAGCTTTTTGTATGTATGCAAACATCTGAAGAAAGAGTGTGTGAATTTGTGCCCCACCCCATCCCCCTCAAAAAAATGAATAACACATGACAAATAACCAGATCAGAAAGGTTACCCTCCAAACAACAATTACCTACTGTCCAGATTACCAGTATATGGATGCAAAATACATAATACAGCTGTAACATTTTTCTGTTGTCTGTCACTTTAAAGGAATTATTTGCAGGAATATCTTCAAATAATACATCATCCTACTTGCAGCTTTCAAAGTGGATTAAATCTCTATAGGGATGTATCCCCCTAGGCTTCGATTGCAGTTTTACTAGGAAATTTTATCTTGTACTGTACTTACTACCTAGCAATTTCACAGATGGGTTTTTACAGCAACAAATCTAATTAGAAATTGCAAGATTTGGTTCCTTCCTCTCATTTCTAATACCTGATATATATTGCCTGACAATATGTGGAGTTAACAAATTTACCAGATTCAAAGTGGCAGTAAAAGGGGGGGGGGGGGGGGGGGGGGGGAATCAAACTTACTGCATTTCTGAGGAGTTTCACATTATAGGGAAATTTACAATCAGGAGGTCTATACGGCATGTTCACAAGAAGTACAAGCATGAACACTAAAGGCTGCAGTATTTGGTCTGAGCATTTACAGCATATCAACTGTGGCCCAAAGTGGAACATGTCACCTACATAAATACTGGTTCTCAGTGAAAACTCTTATTTGTTCACAAACAATTTTGTCTCTAAGCTGGTAAATCTGCCATCCCACAATCTGTGAGCACATTACTGAAAAGAAAGAGATCACACACACATGAACAGATGTTGTTGGTCAATAAAATCTTTTAATATTCTCTGCTCATTCATGAAATGTTCACATACAGGGATAACTCTTTCCCCCCTCAATAGATCACAGGCATGCTGACAAAGCATGATATTAAGTTACAATGAAAAATCTTGCCTCTTTTAAAAACTGCACCAAAAGAAAAAGTATAATGGTGAATATTTTTGCTCGCCAGCTCAAAGTTCACTTGGGAACTACTGACTTACCAGGACATGACCAGAGCTTTCAGAGTGTAGAGTACTTCTCATTTCACACAATATACTTTTAACATCACCATCTTTCTATGTTGGAAATTTTATACAGCGCAAATATCTCCTGATTTGCAATACCCGACAACAAATATCCATCTTCATCTGGAGGGCACATTTTAATTACTACACAAATTTCAAACACTCACGAAAAATATTAGATATTCTACAGAAGTGAAACTACTCTACAACCTCTACATACATACAAAGCATTCGTCTACATCATTTTCATTTTCAACAGTCTAGCTGTTATGTCCTTGCTGCAGACCTTTCTCCTGCCTTCCTGTAAATTCATGTATGCCAAACTACATACAGAAACTATTTTGTGCTCCTCTGGTTGATCATATTCATACCAATAACAAAGAACATTTTGAGATCATATCGTGCCATACTTTTAAGAACAAGCGAAGAGGAGCTTGTTAAAGCTAACTTCATGTTACTAGGTTAATAATAATCCTTTCACCTTTCAGGCAGTTACTAGAAGCTGCTTTTTCTTAACGCAAATCTGTTCATTCATATTTTTACAAGTGCCTGTAGTATCAAAAACTTCAAATAAATGTTTTCTTCATTGCACAAAGGTTCTTTGACAAAACACCACAGTGCGAAAAAGAGCAAACAGCTCAAACCATAGGTAAAGAGCACACCAGCCTTTGAACAAATATCTTCCACAGTCTCTTTTTTTTTCACAGATGATCTCTTTAAGAAACTTGCCAGAAACACTGAGCAGGAAACAGTCCGTAACAAGTTTTCATGCATGCCATGAAGCTACCTATATTTTGATAATCGCAAACGCCCTATCATTATAACAATATTTTCAATTTTCTTGAAAATATACCTATTTTCTTTTTCAATGCTATTACATGAAACTAATCACTTGTGTAATTATGAAATCTGTAAAAAAAAAGTCTTACGGTTGTTTAAATTAACAATTTCAATCTAATAGTTTTATCATTGCTCAGGGAAATTACAAGTAAAAACTGACAACTCCCAACAGTGTGCTGCTCATTTGTTTTTATTCCTTTTCTTGCATTTCCTGGTTACAGTGAGGTTAATCTGGAAAAGAACAAAAGTATTGAAATATTGATCAGTTTTTCTAAATTCAAACTGCAAACATAGAAATGTTTACTGCTGTCCAACATAAGAGCACACCCTGGAGGAAAGTTCATTAACTTCATGTTATCCTTTAACCCTAAAAAGACTGGGGTATTTTGGTAGCTGGAAAAACTGGGGGGGGGGGGGGATCTCGGCCATGGATCGCGCAATCACCGCAAAAATTTGCACAATGGTAGTGTGCGATGTAATCTACAAGATCACATAATTAGATTTTTCAAAATAGTCTTCTTTTATTTTATATCAATTAATTATGCTAATTTATGCAAAAATCACTTTTTGCTATAAATCAGTAAATAAAGTTCCAAAAGTGCAAATTTTTGGTCCAAATACTCTTTGTGGAATTCTTAGCAAATGTACTTGAAAAAAAAATCGGTATCAAAATTAATTTCTGATGTATTTTATTGTTTTATGAATTTCTTATGTATTTCTTTGTTTTTTGACCTTTTGTTTTTGTCTTTTTTTCAGCAAAATTTTATGTTGGACGTTTTTGAAGAACAATACTGCTAAAACAAATTGATTTCAGCCATTGAGAGTAAAAATAAGCATATCTATATGAACCATGTGAAAAATATCAATTTGCATTCACTTTGTACACAAAATCACATTTTGGAGCCATTTTCAGTCCGATGTGCACTTACAAAAAGTTACATAACATCAGAACCATACCCCCGGGCGTCACAAATTTGGTGTCAAAATGAGCGGGAAACTCAAAAGAAAAAAGTCATAGAGCGTCGCGGTGAAAGCAATACGCGTTGCCAAGTAATCGCACAAAATATCGAGGGGGGGCTTTTTAGCCCCCCAGTCTTTTTAGGGTTAAGAGAACTGGGGCATGCTGAAGATCCACTCTTTCATTTGAAATCAGTGGCATGCATTTTGAACTAAAGTCAACCTTGCCTAAGTTAAATCTATGTGGACTGAAGAAATAGCTTCAACTTAGAGAAAATTCAACTTATGGGGGATTAAATCAAGAGAATATAAAGACTTGAAAAGACCTTTGACTTAGGTGATTATTCAACTTATGCGAGGTCGACTTATGCAAGGTTGACTGTACAGTCTACCAATAGTACGGTTGAATATGGATTGATTTCCTAAATCTCCCCATAACTTTTATTGAGGTTTGCACATAACATCTCAGCCACTTGCCCTTGCATACTTTAGTCATGTACCAGTCCACAAAAATGTATGCTTATTGATATCTTGTTCACAATGAAATCTCATTTTTATCAAATATTTCTCCCTGCCCTAAATAAAAAATGACAACTGATGTGCTAAATTTTGCATTTATTCTAGTAGTTTTGTGATATTTGGGTGAATGCTTCAATCTTCTTGCATAATAATTTACAAACTTCTAACAGCCACCCAGAAATGAAATGGGTACTGAACCACTAGTTCAGAGGCACGACCATAAAATTTTGTTTTGTATTTCAAGAAATTTGCTCACGCACAAAAAATCAACAGAATAAGTTACTACCAGTCACTGATGTTTGCTTCAAGATTTTTGTTGTTGGTGGCAGTCAGACAAACTAAATGTGAACTTGTTGGTGATATCTTTATGATAAATATATTCTCATATATCATACTCTAAGTGGAAGAAATGAGAGTAATACAGGTTATTCAGAAGGGAAGTATCACTTGTGTGTGTTGGATATCCTCAACCCTGATACAGTGCTCAAGTAAGTGCGGTATTTACAGTCATGATTGTGTTGTCTCTCTGTCTGTATTACCAATACTGCACTCAGAAGATTCAATGGCATCACAAATAACAAATGAAGAAGACATAAACTTTACGAAGCAGCAAGACAAATCACACCTACAAGACTACAACCAATGGAATGAAAATGAAAGCAACACAAAGTGACAAGACAAAAAAAAAAAAAAATGCCAATGCTTGGAAGTCACATTGCAAAGGCATTACTAAGTGTATCTTGAATTTGCTAAAAATCTGCACCTACTCAATACTACATCAAAGGCAAGATCAAAATTTAGGAAGTGCTTCCAGAACATTCTACAACCAGTAATCTGACGAGGTAATCATTCAAAGTCATACCAATACTCACATAGTACAAATTATTTCTGTACCATGACACACATACACTTCTGTTTGTTGAAACATCCTCATTCAAACTGTGAACATATTATGCTGATCATACTTTCACTTAACCATGTTTTGATGATCACTGCAGAGAAAAATTACTTATAAGTAAGTCAGAAATACAGACAACCTCGCCAAGTCGAATCCAAAGGGACTGGGAGGGAAAAAAGTTATCAATTTACCGGAATTTTGACTCGCGTAACAGAATCAACACGTTTCTATCCATCTGGGGTAGAATTTTTCTTTGACTAAGCTAATTTTTTAATTTCTTCAAAGTTGACTCAGGTGCCTTAGATTGATTGTATTTTCCATAAGTTCTTCACATGGATGGATACAGTATGGTTTAAAATGTTTTGCTCTTCACTAGTAATTAGTTCTGCCATGTTCTGTGTTTGAAAGATTACCCTAGGCATCAGTCAATTCTTCTAAAAAGGCAGGCTTTCACTTAAGCGGTAGCATTAATGTCACTACTTTGATGATGACAAATCCCATTTGTCAAGACACAATGAGTCATCCAACAGAGCTCACACTATGGTCCTTGCAGAAAATAAACCAATATAATAATTTGCCACATTATGCAAGTTAAGGACAGCAGGTTCTCCGCTGGTTGAGGAAGAAATGGTCTTGGGACTTCAGTACTGCATTTCATATCTCCAGTATGACATCAGAACATTGTTACAATGCATCTCCAAAGTAAATTATTATCTAAGATACAATGATGTTTAACATACTCATTTGTCTCTGCAGATATAATGTTAGCATTGCTTTATCATTCCCACTGAAGTACTAGGATTAGAATATGAGATTCACTCTTACAAAACAACCTTCTCCATTACTATCTGTGGACTTTTCCAGGGAAAACAAGCTGTCTTCACCATTTTTCCCAGTATTTCTACAATAATTTGGAGCTGGCTATCAAGGTAGGGTCGAGTAAGATCAGACACAAGTTATGTCCACCCAGTTCCGGGTCCTACTGGACCTTTCCTATTGCCCCTACTTCCCCCTCTAGTTCCTCCTCTTCCTCCTCTACTAAATGAGGACCATCCCCTACCACGGCTACCAGGAGGGAAACCTTTACCGGAAGTGAAGGAGTTCCGCCCTTCTCCACTGCCAGATGCAGAACCACCAAATCGGTCTTTCCTGTAGGATTCATCTTTGCAGTATTGTGCACCAGGAAAAAGGGCCTTTGGCTGCTGGATGTGTACACTGTCCTGAGATGTTTGGTCTTCCATATCTGGGGGTGCAGCTGCAGCACCAGAGTTACTGGCATTGTTTGCATTGTTGCCTATCCCCAGTTCTGTCAGGCCTTGCTGGGCTATCATCTGCATCAGTGCTGCCTTGACACCAGGAGTCACAAGGGGGGCATCCTCCTGTTGCACCTCATGTTCCTCAGCTTCTGGGGACTCTGGAGGAGGGCCAGGTGGGGTGGGTGGTTTCCAGCTCTGCTGAGAATCATCAGACATTCCCAAGTCATTCCTGGAATTATCCCTGGAGTATGGCACACTGGAAGAATCTCCTATATGGGAGCTATACTCATCTAAACGATCTGATATTGAGCTGTGTCCGCCACTGAGTTTATCTGATATGGGGCTGACATAAGCACCCCCCTCTGGCACATCACCATAACTTCTGACTCCCTGGCTGGAGGAACTTGTTTTCGTTTCACTGCTTCCAGCATTGACTGGCTTACCAAAGAGTGCCGACACATACTGTGCTAACGATGTTGCAATCTCCTTTGCCTGCTTCTTCTGTTCAGAAGACACAGAGCCAAAAACCTGTTCCAATGCACCTCCACCACCCTTGGACCCTTCAAGTGCCCTCACCAGTAGCTCTGTGGTGACTTCCTTGCTCGGTAGCACAGGAGCTTTACTCTCCTCACCCCCTTCCTTTGACTTCTTTTTAGTGGCAGCAGCAGCTATCAACAGCTGCATATTCAAATTCTCCAAGAGCTTAATGGTGGAGGAATCCACTTGGACATTGAGGGTTTCTGCCAGCTTGTTGATATTCAATGCAGGTTGTGCCTGCAGAAGGCCTATCAGCTTGGCAAGCTGTTTCTCACCTGATCCTTTCCCACTCTCCATGGACACATCCTTACCTTCTTTGACCTCAGGTGTGCTTGTGAGACTAGCCAAATTTCCTCTCTTTGAGCTACCTCCTTCTTCTGAACTGGGTCCAACACCCTGAGAGGTTTCCTCTTCTGCCTGTGATGGAGGAGGTGGCTCCTTACGGCTTAGTTTGGCATGACTTGGGTCTGAGCCACTACCCCGACTCTGTGCAACAAGCTGCTGCTGTTGCCGTTCCTGTCGCCTTCTCCGTTTGCTCCACAACTCATGACAATCTTGCCAATGTGGTAGACTGTGAGGAAGAAGAAGAAGAAATGTACACAAAAGGGAGTTCACATATTCATGACATGTTGAGTCACTGTTGATTGACTGACAGACTAGACAGAAGCACACAGACCAGAAACAAATTCATCACACTAAATTAGCATCACCATCAAAGCTTTATGATAATCTATGGCACAAAGAGTTTGCACAGGGCAACTCCCTCAGTCTTTTGTTCCCTTCATAAAAATGTTCTGAAGAAACAGAATGCATGATCTCAGCTGTGTAGTAAAATGCAAAACTTTATTTGATAGCGTGAATGGATGATTAAATCTGCATGAAAGGGAGGGTAATGTGTGAATTACCGTTGTAGCTAACTTGAAAATTTGATCAACTTGGCAGTTGCAACAAGCATATGGGTAGAAATATATCTCACTCCAGTACAGTTGTACCATCTTTGCCAGAGCAGATAACTACATGGAACAACTCCAGACTCCAGCCTTAGTCGGATCACTTTAACCTGCCCAGTCCACTTATTCATCACCAGAGAAAGGACCTGGATCTCATTTCATGAAGGATGATAGGTTAGCAACTCTTGCTAGAATAGCAACTTCTTGTGGCAGCAGCCACTCAGATAGAGTGGAATTCTTGTCATTGCCATGACACATGCCACTGCAGCATCTTTCTCAGAAATGAAGCCCAGACCACACTGCTTACTATGTTTGCTATTAGGATATCTCTGCACAACAACAACAACAACAACAACAACAAAAATAATAATACTTTGAAGGTAGTGTACACTTGTATTTGTGCATGCCAAAAATCACACTAGCCAAGTACTGGTATCTACCAGAAAGCTCTTCCCCCCCCCCCCCCTCACCCCTTGACTATTGGCCTCAAGGGCCAACACATCTTGCTGGTGAAAAATTTAGGTTGATTGCAAGATACATATGATGTCGGAGAGTTGGCATGAGAAGTTTCCCTGAAAGAAAATATAATCCTTGGATATTACTGACATCTATTGATCCTCACACCTATAAATATATAATCCCACTTGAAGGAGTCTGCTATGGAAAACATGCATATGATAAAGATGAAAAAAAAAATTTAGAAATGTCGCTTTGGCAACTTGTATTCCTCCGCCACATTGCATGCTTCTCCCGATAGGTCTAGCGCATGTCTTGACAATGTGAGAAGGCAGTTTCACACAACTAGCAAAAAAAATAAATAAATAAATAAAATAAATCTAAATGACACAATTGTCCCACATGTACATATTGTTTACTTTCCTTGAACTTGGTTTCACTTGGATGGATGGCAAAATTGTTAAAGAGAGCAAGTATTTCAGAATTTGAGCATTTCTACTTGACCTTTGACCCTTACCCTTTGACCCCATGGCAATTTTTTTTTAATATAAAATAATCACCAATTGGTAACATCCATTTTCATGACAATACCTTGAGCTATTTTTAAAATATAGACAAAAATTGTTACATTTTTAACATTTTCACTGGACCTTTGACACCATGGCCAAAATCTTCCATACAGAATCAATGTGCACTAATGCATGTATATCTAGTTTGAGTAAGTTTATGCATTCCATAATCTCCAAGGTATGGAAAAATGTATATTTCAGTATTAAAGAATCTTAGCATTTTGACCTGATATTTAACATTTGACCTTTGACCCCAAAATTCCCAGGAGAATCATTGTCAGAAAGTAAATGCATTTGTACTATGTTTCATTTCTGAGATATGGAGAAAATGAGAGATATTTCAGTATTTTCACTTGCCCTTTGACCTCTGATCCAAAGGCCCAAACTTTCTTCAGAGAATCTTCATCTGGCAATACATGAATACTAAATTTCAAGAAAACTTATACCTTGAAGCTTTGCATAAATATGGAGAAATAGTGAAATTGTAAGAATTTGACCTTGACATTTGACCTTGACCATGTGCACCAAAGGTTAAAAGGCACAACTTCTTCTACTCTATACACATGCCAAGTTTCATTAGCATACCTCAAACAGTTTTTTAAGTTATACTGTCCACAAATTGATTACGGACGGATGGACGGACAACCTGAAAACACAATGCCTCCGATGACACTTTGTGGCAAAGGTAAAAATAAAAATTCTTACATAATATGCTAATAGACAGCTGTGTGAATGTGCGGAGCATTGTTTCAGTTGTCACCAGGCCAAAAGGGCTCTAAAAAGACACATTAGGATTCCAGAAAAGTACACCTCATGCATATGTCACTGCAGAAGAGATACAACATCAATATGCCTCCCCTCTTTTCATTACCTCCCACATTATCTCCGCCAAGGGAGGAGGTTATGTTTTCGTTACCGTTGGTTTGTTCATTCGTTCGTTCGTTGGTTGGTTCATTTGTTTGTTTGTCCATTGGCAAAATAACTCAAAAAGTAGAGAACGGATTTGGATGAAACTTGCAGGAAAGGTTTAGAATGGCACAAGTAACAAACGATTAAATTTTGGTAGTGATCCTAGAATTTGGGGGGGAATTTATGAAGGATTTTTGACATTTTGGCAGGTAGGGTCAATGAACTTGGGCGTTCAGGCTGCGCGTATTGAGGTTTGCATGCGCGCACTAAAGTGCATGCTCTAGTTTCTGCTAGGGTTAGGCGCGCCATGCAGCTGAGGGTTTATGACGTGACAAAAGCTTCCATATTGGGAAATCGGGTGACTTTCAGCACATGTTGTCATGCTCTAAGTACGTATGGGTGGAAGTCACTGATATCTCTAATGGAAGAACAAGATCAGTGGTGGAAATGAGCTGCATGCTTGGCGGAGGTCTGCGCTCTCAGAGTGCTTCTCTAGTTTATAATGCACTTTAATAGATATTCTAAATCACCCTGCAGTATCATCACGTAGCAACTTTCTCCAAACAAAGCAGAGCTTTTTTGAGATGTGATCCAGTGTAATTAATAAATCCTGCATATTCATGCATGTATTATTTTGAGCATTGATATGTGCCTGAAACCACAGATGGAAAGCTCACACACTTTTTGATGAATATAAGGACTTCTGCCATGACTTTGAAAAAAAAAAAAAAAGGAAAAATTACAAAAACCCTAAAGTTGATGAACAAATACTTACTCTGGCTGGGGTATCGAGATTACATTCAGCCCCCTTAGCCAGACACAATTCAATGCATCCTCTGCAGTTGTTCTCTTGTCAGGGTCCAGGGTCAACATTCCATCTAACAGGTCAAGGGCATCCCTCGGCAGTCTGTAAAAACAAAAAATAACACAGAATATGTAGATGAGAGTATACCATATCATGAGACCTACAAATGCACTCTAAAAATACTGTATCATGTGACGTAGAACAGTCCATATAAAAGAAAACATTTAGAAACGTTTCTCCCTCAGCTGTACGTAGGAGCAACAAAAGTTGGATTCCGGTGATTTGATGGCAAACTTTAATATGTGATCCAGCTAGAACAGACATAGCAACAATTCCCTTTAATTCGATAATATAATGTATGTGCAAAAGGGTAGTATAGAATGTGTGCATGTGCTGACTTACAAACTGTTTTTATCACATTTAACCAAATGACTGTTCCTTTTTAAAAAATTTGGTTGTTGTTGTTTTTTGCCATCTCTATGGCACTGCCATAATACACACAACACTATGCATAAATATTCCCAAACATTTACATTTGTGTTTAATTTTTCATACTGCTGGTGGTGTTCAGCAGATCATAATTGACTGTGTATGTTGACATAATCTATGATATACCATCAGCTGAGAACCTGAAGTGTTTGAACACTATATTCTTTACACAAGGTAAAAGCAAAAGTTTATCAAAATATATGTGTGGATTGAATGAATGCAGCCATATTGAATTCTTTACACAAGGTAAAAGGAAAAGCTTATCAAAATATATGTGTGGATTGAGTGAATGCAGCCATATCACTAGAACACATCATTGAAAATTGAGGAAATCAGACAATCCGTTCAAATATGAATGTTCAAAGTTTCTGAGCAGCCATCGCTTGATGAGAAGATTAGTACAGTGTGTGATGTCACATATATAACAATATGATGAAAAAATAAAGAGAAATCCACAAAATTTATTCTTTTATGAAAATCACAAAATCCCTTGACTTGATACTGACACATGTGATAGGCAATATTATTCCCCCCGCTTTCTAAGAGGTAAGTCAAGTGTTCTTTCATTTTGCTAGAAATATGACAATATGTTCAATTCTGTTTACATTATCTCTATATCACTGTCCTTCAGTGACAAAAAAAAAAAAAATATTGTAGTCTTCTCATCTAGCTGTGGCAGCTGAGAAACTGTACAACTTCATGATTTTTGAGCGATCGTTCAATTTTCTTCAAAATTTCACCATTGTGTTTTACTGACATTGCTTCATTCACTCAATCCACACATACATTCGGGTGAATTTGTCCTTTAATGCCTTAAGGCTCCTATCTACTGAATAAGAATGAACATTAAAAGCACATTATTTTCTGAAAGACTATGTAGTACAAGTTTCATCTCATCAGATTGGTGAGCATACTGCCAGTGTATAAATTGTGATTCTTTACAAACCACGTAATGCAGAAAGACTCTATAAAAGCAATAATGAAACCAAGAAAAGAAGAGCAGTATAGATATGAAGATTCTTCTGTTCTTACGTTGAGAACTCTTCTCTGAGTCTTCGATTGTACACCTTCTTGGGCTTCATGGTATTAAAGAGTGGCAGTCGTATAACATCTGGCCAGACGGCTGGTGTTGGTGTTCCACAGATTCTGCTAATGAGCTCCAGCTGGGCTAGCTCCTGGTTGGCCTGAAAGATGGGTCGTTGGGTGAAGAGCTCCCCAAGGATGCATCCACAACTCCAGACATCCACGGCTGGGCCGTACCTCTCCTCACCAAGCAGGAGTTCTGGGGGCCGGTACCACAAGGTGATGACTTTGTTGGTGTACGGACGTGTCTTGTCATCGGCATGGTACAATCTGGCCAAACCAAAGTCTGCAAGCTTGATCTGCCCCTGCAGGAGAACAAAAATAGCAAAAATATGGAATGGTAGAGAGGTGCATTTGTCAAGGAAAGGCCCAAACTAATCACATGAATGGATGATGTTGTCCCTACAGCACACAGCTTGAGTTACAAGTGATATACATTAACATGCAAAGATGGATACTGCCAAATCAAAGGGATATCATCATCAGTTATGATTGCCGCCATGAAGTTGCATGATTGTCAGTATCAAAAACAGTCCTTGTGAAAATGACAAAGTTATAGATTGCCACCAACAGGAACTCCTTTTCTGAATCCGTCGACTCTGAATAACAGAAAGCTGACATACAGTAATACCCTTTATGTTGCAATGGAAATTACTTTGTGTTGCAGTGAAAATCGCTTTGTGACAGTGAGCTTAAGTGACATTTGGTTTAAAGAGGCCCAAGGCCACGGAAAACTATTGTCATTCTGTTTTAGCTTTAAAAATACACACCAGTGAAATACCTAAAGCACACATCTATCTACGTAACATCCACTGCATTGAGTGATGTATTGCTACAGAGCATAAACCCAGCAAAAGATTACACAAATGTCTTTTTGTGGGGTCAGAAGGATTTTCTGAAATGAAGATAATTGTAATTATATTATGAATGGTGTACAGGTGTATATGGCATATACCAAAGATGAATTCCTTGCTTGGCCATGCCCTTTATACGCACCTGAGTCTATTCATAAATTGTCATTCTTGCGACAAAAAAAAAAAAAATATATATATAATAATAATAATGACATAATTGAGTCATTATAAACCTTGTCACCGTATTGAATGTATAATCTATTAAGCACTCATGTCGTAGTATAATTCCAACACCTTTTGATAAAGCTTAAATGTTCTTATCTACAAATCTCAGCTTAATTGTGCAGCGCATTTATACATGAACTCATGAACTTTGATACAACATTAGTTGAACTTTCTGGGAATCTTTACCTTGTTGTTGAGAAGTATGTTTGAGCACTTAATGTCCCTGTGAAGGAAGTTCCGTTTGTGGCAGTAGTTCAGTCCATCAAGGAGTTGTTTCATGAAGCTGCCTATATGTTCCTCACTGAATGTCACAAGCCCTGATTCTAATAAGCCCATGAGATCATGATCCATGTACTCAAATACGAGGTAGAAAGATCCTACAGAGAAAAGATAAGAAAAAGATCATCAGAGTGGTAGTTTCCAGTATAAAGTAATCTTTACATTTGCTGTTTGTAAATTGGGCATATGATCATAATGGAGAATACAGAAAATAAAGTAAGTTGCATTAACCACTTAATTTCAATATAAATGGTGCTACAAAACAGTCGCATCATGCTGAGCAAGATAAGACTAACCAGCATGAACAGAAGACATAGAAAACTGTACTTTTTTCTTGGGGGGTGGGTGGGTAATGGGTTGAATTTATTTCCATTCTAATTTCATGAGAAAATGCATGACTCCCACAGACTGAAAGTAATAAAATACCTTTCAATCATAATGGGTGCCATGGTGTATTCTTTGGGATATGTAAGCCACACAATAATTCTGTACTGCAAAATTTGTATAACACTGTCATATAACTTATGTATGTCCAGGAGTACTAAAATGCAATAAGTAGCTCCCCCTCTCTCCCCCCCCCCCCCCCCCCCCCCCCCCCAATTATCCAATAAAGTTGATTTGAATGTAACAGCTGGCACTGCGACAACAGGTGGTGGTATACTTAGAGCCAATGTTTACCAATGGGCAAACAACCTACCATATGAAAATTTTGTAATAATGCCACAAATATAAGGAGATATCACTAAATTTCTCACTAAACCATAACTGCCAATGGTTTATTCTAGAAATTATTTTTATAAAACTGTTGTTCATCTTTTGTTTATTTAACAGTACTTAACATTGATTATACTGATTTACATTTTCACATTGGTTGTTTCTATCCCTAACTCACTTTTTAGAACTATTTCGAAGCAGTACAGCTGTTTGGGTTTTTTTTTTTTTATCCATCTGCAAATGGTAAATAGTGGCTTCCAGGTTTCTCAAATCATATCAAGTACGGAAACATGATTTTTGCTAATTCTCTGTAATATTTCACATTTCTCAAGGTCAACATGACATCAAGGTCTCACTTGCAAGGTAAATGGCAAGTCAATACTCACCATCTGACTATCATGAAAAATAAAATGCGAAGTTACCATATTATTCTACACAATGATACAACCATCTCCACCAAAAAGGTGTTCTTCAAATGAAAGCTACCAGTCAAAATAAATATGAGAAGAGGCAGACTTCCAAATGCTTACCTTTGTCCTTCTTAAAGTCCAGAGCATCCTGTTTATCTGTCACAATCTCATGCAGCCTGACCACACTGTCATGGTTCAACTGCCTCAAGATCTTGATCTCTCTCACGGCTGTAATGGGGAAGCCCTCCTTCTCATTGTCAGTCCTCACCTTTTTCAGTGCCACCAGTGCACCTGTGCAGTCACAAGGTCAAGATGAAGGTAGGACATAGTCTTATCACATCAAATACTTCAGCACAGAATGTAAGCATCAATGCATGGGCTATGAGTGGAATTATGATGGCTGTATCACAAAATTAGGTCAGATATTCCACTAGGCAACAATAGAAAATTATTCCAATTTCTTTCCAGTAGTTGTCTCTTTTGCTTTCAATTTTGAAGACGTGGGATTTTTTTCTTGCAAACGTGCACATAGGTTTTAACACATTATTTTCAATCCCTTAAAGATGTGTCATTAATTTTCACATCATACTGGTACAAAGATGAGTTATGAAACTTTTGTTATACCTGTATCTTTGTCTCTGGCCTTGTACACCTGGCCGTAGGTCCCTTCTCCAATCTGGTTGATGATCTCAAACACATCCACGCACCTCTCTCCCCAGTCTGGGGAGTTGCCCGCCACTTTGGCCCTCTTCCGCCGGATCTGCTCTCGCTTCTCCTTGGCCACATCCACCTTAATAGACTCTTTTGACTCCTCCTTCCCTTTCGTCTTCACACGAGACTGCTGAAGCTGAGGTGAAGGGGTGTCCATTGGCGATTCCTCGGGAGTCGGGGCCATGGGAGGAAGGGGAAGATCGGCTATGGATGTTCTGGACCGTACTCTTTCTGTCTTTACAGACAGCCGGGTCGTGTCTAGGGCAAAAACTGTGGAATGGTCCTTTTCCTTTGGCAATCTGACTGGGCTATCTACAGCATCAATGGTGGGCGGAAGAGGCAATGGTGCAAGGGGATGTTTAGGGGGAGGGGTGGACTTTACAACTGGTGGCACTGGTGATGGCACTGATGGCTTGATTTCTTTCTTGATGATAAGGCCCCCACTACCTGGCACTTCCACAACAGTTCTTGGCGGTGAGGATGCAGGCTTAATATCATTTTTAATTGTAAACACCATAGGGCTTTCAGGCTTGGGCTTTTTCTTCACAACTTCCTGTGGCTTTGGACTGGGCTCTTTCTCCTTCTTAACCTCTTTTGCCTTAGTAGCCTGAATACTCTTTTTATATTTCAGGACTTCAGCACCCAGTGAAGTGGATGTTAACCCAAGACTGGGGCTGTGGCCACGGCGTATACTTCGAGAATGCACAGGGGAGGGAGATCTGGACGGAGAGTACCTGTTCCGGCGGTACGTCGGGCTGTCACTTGGTGAACGGGACATCCTCCGCTGCCTTTTCCTGCTTTTAGTTTTAGATTTGCTTCAGTTAGTTTAGGAGAGAAGTTTCATGTTACACATACAAACTTTCACATAATACAGCATACAATGCAAAAGATCCACTACTTTGTGCGAAAAGAGCCATTTCGATACAAGAGCAAATGTTATACTTCAATATGCTAGATTTTGACGGAGGGGCATATTACATATCTGGTCAAGCTAAATAATAATACAATCTTGCAGGCAGACTACTTCAACTCATGCCTAATTACTGAATAATGTTTGTTCATATCAACTGGATACTCTCTTGCTTTATGCACAAATAGGGTACATGGTATGTGCGGTCCTTACAGAGCAAAAATCAGAGAGGAAAATGAATTAGGCAAAATCAACATTGGTATTCTACTGAATAAGAGCAAGTAATAAAATGTAAATCACCATGTTGCAAATCATTTCAATTAAGAGCAGCAGAAGTGGAGTTGCCTTCAGCAATAGGAATACATCTGTAGAACCTCTGAATAACTTTCCTGCACAACCAGTTTTAATGATGTAACAATGATGGGGAGTTAACAATGATCTTGAATAAACCTTGAAATCATTTCACCACACTTACCCATGTGATGGACTCCTGCTTCTGGACTTGTGGCTCTGGCGCGATGAGTAGAAGTCTGGGCTAGGACTCCTCTTCTTCCTGCTGTGCTTCTTCTTGCTCGGAAAAGGACTCGGGGACTTTCGATGCTTCTGCTTTGACTTTGACCGCTTGGGGGAAGGTGCATACCGGCTCGGAGGCGAAGCTGGGTACCTACTCGGGGGTGGGCTTTGATATCTGGCCGGGGGCGAGTATGCTCGCGGACGGCTACTGCGCGAGTAGCCACGCTGAGATACCGCCGGTGGGTCAGGGGATGGTGGTCTCCGCGATGCTGTTCTAGACGAGTTAGACACATGAGGGGAGGAGGAACTGCTGCCCTGCTGAGTCATATAGTTTTTGATTGCTGTAGCTGGGGAAACATGCCTCCCCTTTTTTCCTCTATCGGGACTTGACCTTCGCTTGGCAGAGGGGACTGGCGATCGCGGAGGGCTAAGGGAGTAATCATCGCTACTGATGTCATCATACTCCACTAGCGGCTTGACCACTGGCTCCTTTGCCTGTTTCTCCCGAGACCTGGAATGTTTGCTTTTGTGTCGCCCAGATTTTGAGGCCTTGTGCTTCCTCTTGCTAGGGCTGTCCCTGTGTTCACTGTAGTAACTGGGGCTGCTGCCCCTACTGTGGTGGTTGCCTGGCATTGCAGAAAACAGCACCAATTCACTACCTTGTTATTTGCTCATCTGAGGTATCTGCAAAGAGAGAGAAAAGGAGAATGAGATAATTAGAATCACTAGTACTTCACCATATAACAGATCAATCCTACATAGTTGCACCAAGTACCAACTACGTTTTAAACCATTGATATAAAATATCAAAGGGCATATATCTATCTGTATAATTTGTACATCTTTTCATACAAAACATGACATACTCTCAGTGTCACACACCTCAGTAGCATCTTTTTTTTTTCTTTTTTTTTTTGGTTATAAGGCTTTTGTGTTTAAACTGTAACAGTAACAATTTCAAGGTAATTGCTTCCTGCATTTATATGAAGAACAGTATCCTGGTACTTAACCCCTTGACATGCCATGATCATCTTACAATTTTATCTGCAAAGAGGGACTACACTGCTTGCAAATCAACTACAGTTACAGTATTTATTGTGCCTTCATACCCTGGTTTTGCTCCCATGCAAGTAACATACATGTATGCAACCTTCATACTTGGGACAGATTCACTTTGAAGCTTTTATTTCCTGTGCAGCTTAAATCCGCTCTGCTAAATGATGCAAGCGCAAAGAGTCACTGTCATGGGTACCATTGTTGATTTGAATCTGACTCGGCCTATTACTGTTTGAGAAATAATAAAAACTAGACCGAGAAGTCAGAGAAAAATCCAAACATAATCTAGCAGGTGACATACATGAAGGGGATAGCCAGTAACTGACCAGTGGGAATCAGTGGGAATGCTGGGGGATGACATTTCCAATCCTTGTGAGGTTCATTTAAGAGTTCATTATGTATCTATTGTTGTGTGAAGATTATTTGCTTCAGAATGGTCTTATATTTAAGTAATGTGCAGTTTTATGTTTCCAGGTTAGCATGCCTGTACAGTGACGGGGCATTAAACTGCACATTATTACCTCCGCCAAGGGGGAAGGTTATGTTTTCGTTACCGTTGGTTTGTTAGTTAGTTAGTTAGTTTGTCCGTGTGCAAAATAACTCAAAAAGTAGTTAACGGATTGGAATGAAACTTGCAGGAAAGGTTGAAAATGACACAAGTAACAAACGATTAACTTTTGGTAGTGATCTGAGAATTTTGGGGGAATTCATGAAGGATTTTTGATATTTTGGCAGGTAGGTCAATGAACTTGGGAGTTCAGGCTGCGCGTATTGAGGTTTGCATGCGTGCACTAAAGTGCGTGCTCTACTTTCTCTGCTAGGGCGAGGCGCACTGTGTAACTGAGGGTTTATGACGTAACAAAGGCTTCTACTAGTATATTGGGAAATTGGGCGACTTTCAGCACGCAATACTATAAGTACGTATGGGTGGAAATCACTGATACATGTATCTCTCTGGACGAACAAGATCAATGGTGGAAATGAGCTGCATACTTGGCCGAGGTCTGCGCTCTCAGAGTGCTTTTCTAGTTTGAATATGAGACTGTTCTGAAGCAAATAATTTTCACACAACAAAAGATTAAACAACATACTCTTAAATGAATCCCACAAGAATTGGAACAGTCATTCCCCAGCATTCCCACTGATTCCAATTGATCAGTTACTAGCCATCCCCTTTAAACGGAGGATAGGTTATTGGTTTGGCACTGCCCACATTTGCATGAGTTGCACCCACTCCTTAACAGTAAATGTCAGAACATGTTTGTCCATTCTTTCTGTTCCCTGCGAATGTTTCCTGCAAACAAGGTGTTCAACAGCAAGAAGGAAAAAAATATATGACGCTACTGACAGAGTCAGCACTGCTATATATCGTGGCTGCATTTAGCTAAACTTGCGTTACTGAAAATGTGATTAAAAGTATCCTAAAATAAATCTTCTCTCCTTTATGTAACAATGTAAATTCTTATCACGGCATCATTGTACAAACCTTGCAACTATACATTGTTTTGTTGTTGTTGTTTTTCTGGGAGCACCCCCATTATACGACAGAAAAAAACAAACAAGCGTAATAAAATTCTGAAGCGAGCTATGCAGCAACATTAGGTTGCATCATCGCAGAGAAATGTTACTTTAAGTGTCCGTATTGATCTTTCCCTCTGTGATACATTGTTGCATAGAAAACAGTGAATGTGTATATCACAATTTATTCTTTCTGGCATCTCTTATTAATTCCTTTTAGAGGCACCAAGTTTAAAAGGAAAACAGAAAAAGGAAAAAAGGAAGGCGGAACAAACTGGTGCAAATGCTATGGAGCGGCATCCATAGCAACATTGTTTGCATTGGTGAGATATGTGACGAAAAACATCAGACTTTTTTCCCCCTCTTTGTGATACACTGTTGATATTTATCATATTACTACAGCTTACCAAGGTACACATAGCAGTTTATCCTTTGTGTTTTTATGATTTAGGATTCTAATTGGGGTTTGCAGTATTTCTATAAAATCTTGAGTTTAACCGCCTCACTATAAAGCATGACAAAACTTAAGCCAAAACTGAACTCGCACGTCACATACATATCTGAATCAGTCAATATTTTTGTTTGTCTATAAATTTGCGAGCCAATAGCGCCTGACTCACGAAATTCCCAATAATAAAACTGTCACGAAATATTTTGCATATTACAGTTAGTAGTGCAGATGAAGGTCACTATTCCTACTATCAACTTTTGAGGACTGATCATTCTGCTCCCCCCCCCCATTACATAAAAGGTATGATTTGTACAGTTTAGGAGCATTCTTTATTACTATACCTAGCAAATCACATTTCCTTTGAATACTTCTATAGATAGCTAAATTTACAGCCAGAAAATCATTTTCTTTTGCTCTTAGTTCAGCAGCTTTAGCTTTTAAGTTTGCTCTCACACCTGTTGTTACAGTGAACTAATTGTGTACTTATTTTTATTCTTTCTACTGTATACTACTGTAAAACTGAAGATTTTCACGGTGTTAAAATTATCTTCGAGCAACCAGAAACTATAGCGTGTAAATAAAAGCATGTGAATATTTTTGCTTGCCATAATGTTGCAGCAGTCGATGTCTTATTTTGCGGAATAACAACATGCAAAACTCTTCTCAACCGACGGAGTGTGAAAGATTATTTGTGCGAAAATATCCACTTTTATAGTAAATTATGTTACCCACTGATGACGTCACTGCCTATCTTGAACTGATATATGGCTAGAAAGTGATAGTTTGGCTGAAGTTCACAGATTACTTATTTCTGTCTTTAGGAAGTTTGCCAAAGTAAATCAGCATATATTCACCACAATACGAAGCATACTTGGCCAAGTATCAACAAAACTACCACAATGTGTCTTCGTTCTCACTCTTAATGTTGTGCGGACATACGAACAGACAACCTAAATCCTGAAACACAAGACCTATGAACAAACTTGAGACTAGTCGCCAATCTACTCACTTATAGCATTAAAATAGCACATCATTTAAAGTTTGCTAAGGAAGATGATGAAAACTTAAAATCTAGGTCCCAATTTGGATGTCCAAATTTGGAACTTGAGAAGAAACACAAACACTATCATCTTTGGAGAGTAGGTAAAATCACTGGCATGCTATGAACAAATGAACAAGTCATTGCTAAACAATGCCAAAATCCCATTCATGCCAGGAAATCTCTCCTATACAATTGTAGTCTGTCCTTACCCTCTTCCCGACATTCTATTTGTGAGATGATTCCCTGCAACCCATATTGTTCCTCTGAACAAAGGAACAGTATGGTCAAAGCAAAACATCACAAGAATTTTATAAGTAAGAATCTACAAATCTCTCATCTGAACAATCACCACTTATGGTGCCGAAACATGGACCCTAAGGAAGGCAGACACATGTAGACTTTAATCCTTTGAGATGAGATCGTCGCTTGCCCGGAAGAAGGGAACGAGCGCGCGAATACGCGTAAAAATAGATTTCGAGAAAATCGCAATTTAAAGTTTCAATTGACTATATCTTTGATATTTGAATATCAATACTGCTGAAAATTCACAAGTGAACAGATAACATTCCAATTTGGTACTAGCTAAAGTGGCTATAATGAATAATCTACAAATTTTATGATATTGCTTATGATCTTACCTCATGCAGGTCTTTTCTCGAAATCTATTTTTACGCGTATTCGCGCGCTCGTTCCCTTCTTGCGGGCAAGCGACGAGATATCTCAGGACCATTGCAGGCGTTCATCTCCTAGACCGCACCAGGAATGAAGACATCAGGAAGTCTCTGAATATCACAAGATCCATCAGCCAAGAAATCCCCTCACGTAGAACGAAATGGTTTGGGCATGTAATTATTATTATTAAGTACCATTATTACTGAACTTATAGCCTACAGGACTTTCATAATGGACAGATGTCATTGTAGCTAAATTAAGTTGACTGTTCACTTTGACTTTTCACCCTGTCATTTCAGGCAACTAAACATCAAGCTGTACTTACATTGTATATTTCCTTTACCAGATATTACAGTATAGTTAAAATCATGTCAGATACAAGGAGACCCCACTTTAAACAAGGCAATTCATCAGGTACCAACTCAGCCTTCACAACATGGAATTCTTCTACTGTGAGACAAATTTTTGGCAAAAAACAAGAAAAGCAAAGAAGAATTAACTAGAGAAGCACTCTGAGAGCACAGACCTCCACCAAGCATGCAGCTCATTCCCACCACTGATCTTGTTCTTTCATAGGGATGTCAGTGATTTCCACCCATACGTATAGCATTGTGTGCTGAAAGTCGCCCGATTTCCTAATATAGAAGCCTTTGTTACGTCATAAACCCTCAGCTGCACACTGTGCCTCGCCCCAGCAGAAACTAGAGCACGCACTTTATCGCGCACATGCAAACCTCAATTACGCGCAGGATGAACTCCTAAGTTCTTTGACCCTTCCTTCCAAAATATAAAAAATCCTTCATAAATTCCCCCCAAATTCTCGGAACACTGCCAAAAGTTAATCGTTTGTTACTGTACTTGCATGTCATTCTCAACCTTTCCTGCAAGTTTCATCACAATTCATTTTGTACTTTTTGAGTATTTCGCACACGGACAAACTAACGAACTAACTACTAACAAACATACAAACCAATGGTAACGAAAACATAACTTCCTCCCTTGGCAGAGGTAATAAACATATAGCCCAGTAAACAGCTGTGCAAAATTCATGTGCCGTGTCCAATACAGCAAAGTGTGGAATAAAAAGTCCTGTACCCTACATTGTACATGTACATATTTAGCACTTTTATCCATGCGGGCTTGCAGCAACTGACTATTCCTTGCAACAAGGGCCAAATACATGTGCACTCCATATTATCTGAGCTCCAACTGGCTTAGTGAACAAGATCAATGCAGGCAATCAACTGCTTGAGAGATGTCACTTTCTGTAAAATACAAGGGATTTGGAACTGCCCTTACTCAAATGGGCAATGTTGTTTGAGAGATAAGAATGGGTGTGCTTTCCATCCATACCTTGGTACCCAGTATGTTTTGGATGCGTCAACTGAAACTTCAACCCTATGATATTATCAAATCGGTAACTCAAAAACATTAATGCTTTATTCATAAGCATTACAGAGCCAAGTGCTGCATGCCAATCTTGGCACTGTGCACAGAAGAGAGACATCATTTTTTTTTCTAATGTTTTATCTATAATTTATGCCTCTGCAATATATCAAACAGCATGTTTTATCCACTACCTAGTACATGATCCAACAACATCAAAAATACCACAAGCGTTATTGCTTTGCACCGTACAAGCCCTCTTGAGGTACAGCGTTCACCGACACTACTGTGTACTTCTGAGAAATCGATATACTCATTGGTCTGTCTTCAAAGAATGGTGCCTTTTTTTGGCACCTGTTAAATTTGGTTCTCTTTTCTCTTATTACCATTGCTTTGCAAAGGTCTACAGCACTCTGTCGTATTGTGATTAACACAATGTATTTAAAGATGATGTGCAGACGATGTGAATATTCATTAGCAAACATAAAAGGCTGGTTAGCTTTACCAGTACGTCTCCAACATGACAATTGTCAAAAAAAATTGACATAATGCATCAAGAATAACAGAGTCTTCCCCCTAATACTCTTAGCACTTTCCCTGTCGCATTTCCCTTTTTTCCTCTTCATGAAATTGCATCATGTTACGTAATATTGTATATGACCCATCAGAGCAGAACATGATGTAGGAGTGCAAAATACATATTACATGTGTGTTTTCCGAGTGTCGGCTACAAACAGGGTCCAGTTATGACGGGGTATTAATTAGCCGGACCGACAACCTTGTTATAACAGGATTCTTAGCCTGCATGTCTCGAGAATGACAACATGCGTAAGTATACTGCCCTTTGACTTTTGACTTCTGTCGATGCAAATACATGGTAATTGTCAGTTTTCGTACCTTATCCACCATGTTACAGTTGTATATCATTACTGGGCATTCCTGGCTATTTTGCAAATTATTGGCCTTTGACCTTGACCTTTCAACACAAAATCCTACCACTTAATGGAACAAGGTAAGCGCCGTAATGTGTCTCGCCCACAAACGCACAACACCTTTTTATTTTGTTCACAAACGGACCTATGGATCAAAAGTTAGTCCTGAGTCATAATTAAATGCACAGTACATTGGGCCCTAAAAGTTCATTGACACCTGCCTGTGACCTTGACCTTGCAGTGACCACCCACTCCCAACGGTACATCTACCATCAAAGTTTGGTCACAAATAGACTTACGGATCAAAAGTTAAGGCCGTGTCACACCAGCCTTGCGTGCGACTTGCAAAGAACAATTTTGACTACCCGGAGGTCCCCGTAGATATCCGCACGTGACAGTACCTAGCATGTATCTCAAAAGTAGTCGCCCGGAGGTGCGCACGCATATTTTTTTACCCGCAACCGTGTTTAGGCCCTGTCACACCTTCCCGGGCAAGCTACTCGGGCTTGTTACGTGTAGGGATTTTCTAGCATACCGGACATTCCTGAGGGCGGAAAAGGATTTGTGCGAGTCAGCGCATGTGTCTTACTTGCTGGACGCGTTATACTTGCGTGTATACTGTGTGACCTTTGTACCAGTCGCGTGGGGGCTGATAACTTAGTGAAGGAATTCCTCTAATGGAATGGCTGAAATCTCACAGAATTTCATTATCTTGGCTGCATACGGGACTGCGAAGTACCTGCGCGGGAATTGCCTGGGAAGTACTGCCGCTAAGGGTCTCCTACTGGCGTTCTGCGTGGACCTCTACGGGCATTCCCGCGACTCACCCGGAAAAAGTTTTGGTCATGCTCAAAACTTGGCTGCGGTTAAATCGGACTTGCGTGAGCACCTCCGGGCAACTACGCGCTAGATACTGTCAGGCGCGGACCAACTGCGGAGAGCTCCTTGGAGTAAATTTGTTTCCCCGCAAGTCAAGCCGCAGAAGTTCCCCCGTACGGTATGATAAGGCATGAATGAAAATTGCAAACATTCTTGTTCGCCCGCTGAAAATCTTCTACGTGCTGGAAACTACCTCCTCGCCAAAAGCCCGCGTTATGGTGTGACACGGCCTTTATGACCCATAATCAAAATGCGCAATAAAAACTTAACATTGGGCCCTAAAGTTCATTGACCCCTGTTTGTGACCTTTGACCTTGTGGTGACCATTTACTCCCCAAGGTACTGTAAAACACAATATATTCGCGGCACGAAATTTTCGCGAATTGGAGCCGACGGCCTTTTTTGTGGCAAGAAATTTTCGCGAATTGCCTCTTGCGTTCAATGCATACAGTGTAGATAAGAAATTTCGCGTGCATTTTAATTTCGCGAATCTTGGCGCTCGCAAAATTCGCGAAATTAAAATGCACGCGAACATTTCTCGTTTTACAGTACATCTACCATTCATGTTTGGTCACAAATAGACTTACGGATCAAAAGTTATGGTCCATAATCGAAACGTGCCCTAAAAACTGAACATTGGGCCCTAAAAGTTCATTGACCTCTGCCTGTGACCTTTGACCTTGTGGTGACCATCAACTCCCCAAGGGACCTCTACCATCCAAGTGTAGTCACAAATGAACTTATGGATCAAAAGTTATGACCCATAATCGAAACGCGCCCTAAAAACTTAACATTGGGCCCTAAAAGTTCATTGACCCCTGCCTGTGACCTTTAACCTTGAGGTGACCTTCATACTTTGTAAAAGGTAAAACTTTGTATGACCACTCTACCTTTCAAGTTTGATTCAAATTGAAGCCCAGAGTACAGTTATTCAAGTTTTTATAGCGTTACGGACAGACGACGGACGGACAGACACCGCAGGCGATCCCTTAGTTTCCCCTCACCTCCAGTGGGCTCGACAAAAACATGTAAAAGTAAGTTAAGTCATTTCTACCCTTTCACCAATTAACATTATCACTGTATATTCCTACACATAGATGAAATTACTGCTGATGGATTCAATTTTCAGCCAAGGTTTAGTAATTAATAACGTTTGACTAAGTGGGATTTTGCCCAAAAATCAATCAGCACATTGACAACCTATGGATGTAACACACATACTGTAAAGCAAGATATTTTCAAGGCAATGTAATTCCATTACAGTACCACTTGCTTAACAAGTTCACGTGTGTAGAATTAATGCATGCTTTCTTCTTTTATTCTGCTTCCATATGTACCCTGTCATGCATTCCTTATGAGATGATGCTACAGTATGTCATCAGTCTTGTTCACTGTGATTTGTTACGAATTTTTAAAATATTCATATTCCTTATCCTAATTATTATTATTATTATTTATTCGGCAATTCAATATACAATACAAGCTGACATAAAATACAAACAGAAAATCGTATTACATGATATAAAAATTGTGATGATTCCACGAGCATGCTGCTGGTTGCCAGGGGAGGAAAAGGCAAACTTAATCACCGAGGCTCGAGACCTTCCTCCCCGACCAGTGCATGCACCCAGAATCAGCTATATCAATGTAAAACAGATACAAAATATTATCAAATAATACATTATTACACAAAGATGCTCTGAATTCAAACACAAATATGACTAAAATTATAACTGAATATAAATGATGCCCTACCCTGACCTGATGGTGTTAGCTCATCCAGCAAAACTGGTGATTTGATATTCTTTCCACAAAAAAAAAAAAAAAACAAACATACAAATCACTGTACATTCTGTAATTCTGCACCCAGTATGACTAATTTATAGATATGTTTAAATGCAACAATCTGAAAATCATCCAGGTCTCCTTTAAACTGACTCTTCCCCCCTGCACGAACTGTTGTTGACTTAACATTGCCTACGATATACACTTGACTCCACTTAATAAAGTCCTGGGGACCGGCAGTTTTCTTTCGTTATAATATCAAAATTTTGCTATAACTGAACAAATAAACAATAAACAAGAGACCCGCAGGTCTAGCGCTCACTTGAGTATCGCAAGTTCACCTTTCACGCAGTCACTAATCTTAATTATTTACAGCTCTACCAAAATTTGACCAGGCATTCTCAAGTAGAAGATGAAAATGAACAATAAGGCCCCCCCCCCCCCCCCCCCCCCCCCCCCGGGCCCCCCGGGGTAGGGATGCTACCCCCTGCCAAGTTTGGTGAAAATCCATTGTGAGGTTTTCAAGAAGAAGATGAAAATGTACAATTTAGGCCCCCATTTGGACCTCCCTTTACTCCCCAAGAGGGGCACCACTGGATCTGCTATGAACAAACTTGAAACTACAGTAATTAATGTACTAACTCATAGTATTATCTTAGCTCTATCACTTCTGATTCTAGAGAAGATTCCTTAATTTTGGGAGGTTTGGGCCCCTTGGGGCCCTCCAGGTGGGACATGGTGGCCATTTGAACAAATTGACATCCTATGCCCCTAGGGATACTACCTGCCAAGTTTGGTTAAAATCGGTCATGGGATTCTCAAGAAGAAGATGAAAATGTACAATTTAGGCCCCATTAGGACCCCTCCCCACTACCCTCACTGGGTCCCAAGGGGGCACCCCTGATTCCGCCATGATCAAACTTGAAACTACAGTCATCAATGTAATAACTCATAGTATTATCTTAGCTCTATCACTTCTGGTTCTAGAGAAGATGATTTTTAAAGATTCCTTAATTTTGGGGGGTTTGGGCCCTATGGGGGCCCCCTGGGTGGGGCAGGGTGCCCATTTTGACAAACTGAGATCCTTACCCCCTAGGGATACTACAATGTACCTGCCAAGTTTGGTGAAAATGGGTCATGGGGTTCTCAAGAAAAAGATGAAAATGTACAATTTAGGCCCCATTAGGACCCCTCCCCACCCCCCTCCCCTGGGTTCCAAGGGGGGCACCCCTGATTCCGCCATGAACAAACTTGAAACAACAGTCATCGATGTACAGTTGTACTAACTCATAGTATTAACTTAGCTCTATCACTTCTGGTTCTAGGGCAGATTTTTAAAGATTCCTTAATTTTGGGGGGTTTGGGCCCCCCTGGGGCCTTCTGGGCGGGGCATGGTGCCCATTTTAACAAACTGAGATCCTAACCCCCTAGGGATGCTACCTGACAAGTTTAGTGAAAATCGGTCTTGCGGTTTTCAAGAAGAAGATGAAAATGTAAAGAGTTTATGCATGCCGGATGCCGGACGCCGGACGAAGAACGATCGCAATAGCTCACAATAGCTAAAAAGCACAGAGTGGATAACTTTGCAGCCTGAATTTTTACTGCGTTGTAACTGGAATGTCACTGCAGCCGTGTTCGTCATTTAACAGGAGTACACTGTAGAAACAGTACACTTGTATGCCAAGTAAAAAAAGAAAGTTTCTTGTCCAGATTTATGGAGAGAGGTGAATGCAAGAGGTCTTGACTATTTGACATCTTACTTTCTTTTTTTTTATCTGAAGCCGCTGCACAGTGCAATGCACTCACGAGGTTTTCCAGAGAATCTCTACTGGGTTACACATGTATACACAGGCTTCAAGAAAATGCCCATAGCATTGCATAGATATAAGGAAAATTGTGAAATTTTGAGGAGTTAACCTTGGCCTTTGACCCATAACCCCAAAATTTCCAAGAGAATCACTATCAGGCAGTACATACATACACTTTGTATACAATGTACTGAGTTCTATTAAAAAACCTTGAACCACTTCTGAGATACAGTAGGGGAAAAAAAATGTTTTTTAGCATTTTCATTTGACCCTTGACCTCCCTGCCCAAAACTTTCTCTAGAGAATCCTTATTGGGTAATACATGATACAAGATATCTACGAAATGTTAAAGTGTATTAGCACGGAGAGATCAATATCCTTCTAGTTTTAACATACTGTGTACAGTCTAGTTGTTGATTGAAAATGGCAGAAAATACATTGATTGGATTTAGCAATACCACACAGGTCACATAAACTGTAAATCACAATAAAGACAAGATGTACAATGTATACAGCACACTGAAATGTGTAAATATCAATTGATATCACAGAAGCATTTAGAACCTCACAGAATGGAAAGAATGCTAGGAACATTGAAGATATGAGATAACACTATTACTAGATTCTAGTATATACAGAGTACAAAACTGTGTTAGCACCCTAGACATCAGTTCAACTCATTTCAAGGTCTGTAACTCATGTTAAATCTACCAAGTTTTAGAGTAATTCTTCTTGTTTGTGGTACAAATGTAGGGTGCCTAAAATTTGTGGCAAGGGCAGTTTCAGTCGTTGATGAAATGCCCAATCAGGTGCAAGAGTGCTCTCACTTCCCGTAAGAACCCCCATTTTCAGAGCTACCAAGTCTCACGCATTCTGAGTGAGACTCAAGCATTTAGGGGTCGTCTCACGATCTCACGCATGGCACTCATTTTTCTCACGCATCGGGCAAAGTCTGCAATTTGGGCCCATAATGAGGATCATAGCTCAAAGGATTAAAGTGATAGTTACAATTGAAGGAATATTTTCCTTTTGTCTTTCAAAATAAGTAAAAAATAGTCACTTAGTATGCACCTGATCGCAAAAAATTGAAAAAGCTCCCTACCGTGGGAGGCCAAGGGGGGAAACCCCTCCCACATCCTCGCTTGTGCGCACATTCGCTCGCCTAGATGCCGAGTCATGAAAATCTCACTCATAAAATTTTTTTGAACTTGGCATCCCTGCATTTTTGTTACTCGGGCCTTACACTGTAGCATACTACAGCTGTATGCTCTTTAGCTGAAAAACACATAAACATCCCATAGGAAGCTTCTCAAGCCAGAAAGTTTGCAAAGTACACTGGTAAGTTACAAGGCTTATGGACATGTACATAGATATGCCCAGACATAAATATAATTGTGCTTTAGATGCCAATTTGAGTTAATGGGAGAGAGTAAGAGTGGCTTTCTATTCCCAGTCAACGCAAATACTCAAAATGAACGATTTCACAAGATTTCTTAGGGAAGCCACAAACAGAGCTGTGATAGAGGATGCATGCTACTATGTGCATCAGATGGCATATCCCACATGCTTTCATCACATGCGCGCAATCTGCTGGTGCTGCTACAGTGTATGTAAGAAATTGTGTAACCTCGAGCTATGACTGGATCAGAAAATTGGATCGACAAATTTGCCGAGATATCGGTATTGGATTGGAAATCAGCGAAATAATCGCAACACATTTTGGCGTGTTTTGCATTACAAAAAAAAAAATCTTTACTGCCATGCTCTGAAAATCAATCGTTCTCAAAGTCTGATTTGCAGTACTACTGCTTACGGTGCGATTCATGCTTGATTCATATTTTCTTAAACCAAATTTTCTAGATTCATTTTTGTTTGGTGGCTGAAAATTACAAGCATTAACTACTCTACTGCACACTTGCTTTCTAAGCAATGACCAAAACTTACATTGTGTAGTGACAGTGAGAAGATTCGTTCAATCTGAGAGTGAAAAGATTTGTTCAATCTGAAAGTGAAATAATGTTCGTCTATATTCCAAAACTTTGTTATTCTTGATCACAAATATTCAGTATACTTGTTAATTCGAAAATGAAATAGGGTTCATTAATCTGAACATTTGTGGCGATATTCTGAAGTGACGTTTGTTATTTTGAAAGATTAATAGACCGAAAAGTAAGTACAATTCGTCATTGAATTTTCAAGTGCACACTTACAAATTTAATTTCATTTCCGGATTAACAGACCTTGAAATGGAAAAAAAAACAACCTAATTTACGGATCGATGAACCTTCTCAATATTACAATACAATCGAATTTGGCTTTCGGATAAGCGAACCTTTGAAATAACCTTTTTTTTTCCATTTTTTTGACTAACAAACTTCATCCTACGGTAAAACTTACCTTACTTCATTTATGGATTAAACGAACCTTTGGAAATAAAATAACGAACTTCGTTTCATTTACAGATAAACAAACCTTCAAAAAAACTAACATTCTTTTTTTTTCAGACTAATGAACCACTTTGAACTAAAGAAACTTCAAAATATCAAACTTCATTTCATTTTGGGATCAAACAACCTTTCAAAATTACGAACTTTTTTCCATTTTCAGACCAACGAACCTTCGAAATAACTAACCTTGTTTCATATTTGGATTAAGCAAACCTTTGGAACAGCAAACCCTTATTTCATTTTCAGATTAACAGACCTTCGAATCAGCAAATAAGGATGTAATCGTTTGTTACCTTTTTTTTCATTATTAATAATTTCTTGAAGTTACATTGCAACACATGTTGTGTTGTCTTTGATTCCTGTGATTCTGGCGAACTCTCTATCAAGAACGCACATGGGAAAGAGCCACGCATGCCTACACTCAGAGTTTCGGGTTTGCAGTCTGTCAGTCTTGACTGTTTCTCTGTTACCGCTTTCCTTTTAGCTGTGTAGGGAAGATCTATCTACACATGAAGCTTCATCAACATCCCAGAAGCGAAGCGTTGGAGTGATAGTTGGGAAAAACTACAACCTTGTGGTGCCCAGAGACTACTTTTCTTGGAAAGAATGCAGCCAGTGCTTGCTTGCATGTGAGATGGAAAAATGATTAGAGCTCGTTGCACTTTTTGCTCGATTTATGACCATGTTGTCATTGATGTCTGTTAGACCTCTTTTGAGGACAAGGTCTGTGAAACAGGTCCATGTGGTGAAAATCTATAGCTTGCACATGCTTGGCAAAGTAGCACATTACTCAACAATATACCAATTCTTTTCAAAGCGTGATCATCACTGATCGGATGATCTGTTACCCACTAGTTATTATACCCTACAAGTGCTGTAGCCTCTTATCCACCTATTGTCTCATGCCACAAACTGCAACACTCCCCTGCCGCAAAATCGGACACCCTGATGCTAACCTGCACATACCAGTTTATACCCTGCTGCAAATAGGGACACAAAGACCGCACATCAATTGAGCCACTCTTGAGCATGCGAATCGCTATCAGATAGTACACTGTACATGAACTGATATGGGTATCCTAATCATGCATCCTGATCATGCATGTTGAGCGAGTTGCAATTGTCAAAGTCATTAAACAATTTAGAGGTTCTAGTGATCATGGTGATTGTATTATTTCTCCCGACTTAGATTCAGCGAGGATAGACGATTATAAAAGGGGGTCAAAGTGTTTTGTCGTTTCATATGCTGCAAACTGGGATATAGGCCCTGACCCACTTTCGCACTTCGACTCAGAATGGGCTTTCCTACTACAGCGGATAGAGTCTGTATAACAAGTGCGATTCTTGTTAATATTAATGCATACAGGATCTTACTTTTTTTTCAGGTTTACTTTGCATTTTCAGGGCTAGAATAAGCCCACCAGTATTCGGCCACCTGCCAAAATTCGGTCACTTATCACAAATCACAAGCCAGCCAATTCTTTTGTCACAACACACGCATACCGTCGCTGGGGTGACATGACCTTGCATCTCAAATTTTGGTGAAAATGACTTTTTTGGATCAATGGTCAGATAATCAGTTAAGTAATGTCCTGTCCAAATCCTAGCTGTCTTTCCCCCAAAATGGAGCCACCATGGCATGCCAAAGGAAAGGCTATCCCATTTGATACACTGTCATATATACTAGTAGTGCTTTGGCCGCCTTGGTCTTTTTGCTCTCCTGAACATTTAGATATACTGTATCAAATTATTTCACATACTGGCACTGTTATTCACAACAGGAAAGTCCCTCAGTTATCTCTAAAAGTCTATCAAAAATAAATCGATGCAACCTTTTCAAAGCGTGCAGGAATTAAGTTCAGTGTTAAAGAATCAGGGTCGCTGATAAAGCACTAAAAATGGAGAAATATGGCGTTCTGTTACAAGATTTTTCGCTTAGCGCAAGCTCAGGGTGTGATGGTATACGCCAAACCCCCCCCCCCCATATCTCAGTATGTGCCGATGCAGTGACTTAACCCTAAAAAGGACGGGGGGGGGGGGGGGGGGGGGGGTTTGAATCAACCCCCCTCGACATTTTTCGAGACTATTCCGCCGTGCGGAAACTTTTGACCGTGCCGTTCGCAGACTTTTTACTTTCAAGTCTCGCGCATCTTTTGACACCATTTTCGCGAAAATCGCGCATACCGTTACGACGCTGCACGACCTTTTATACAAGCCTGTCAGACCAAAAATGGCTCAAAAACGTGATTTTGTGTATAAAGTCTATGCAAATGGAGTTTTCTCACCTTATTCATAAAGATATGATTATTTTCACTTTCATAGGCTGAAATTAATTTTAGCATAATTATGCTTGAAAAAGGTTCTGTCATAAATTCTGTAAAAAAATAATGATAAAACAAAAAGTCGAAAAACAAGGAAATACATAAGAAATTCATAAAACAATAAAATACATAGGAAATTAAGCTTGATACCAGATTTTTTTTTTCAAGTACATTGTTAGGAATGCTACAAAGAATGTTATCACCAAAAATTAGGATTCTAGGAGCTTTACTTTCTGATTTAGAGCAATATGTATGATTTTATGCATATATTACCATAATTAACTAATATAATGAAAATGTCAATTCCTTTTCATACAATGTGGTAGATTACGGCACAAGTAATACATGTGCCAATTTTCATGGCAATTGCGCGATCGACGGCAGAGATCTGGGGGGGGGGGTTCGAATCAAATCCCCCTCGGCCACAGAACACCCCAAATAGCCCAGTCTGGTTAGGGTTAAAGGGGTCGTACGGTTTTGGTTGAGACCTAATTTCAGGTTTCTAACATTTTTGGTGAGATAACGAGAAACCTCTACTTAAATATGAAAGAGCATGTAATTCCATGAGGAATTCGATGTTTATTTGATGAAAATTGGTTTTGAAATAGCTGAGATATCCAAAACAGAGCGATTCTAATAAGTGTGACACACACTTTATTACGATCGATTTGTTTTACTTTGTTTTTGGATGTTTCAGTCATTCCAAACCTGATTTTCATCAAATAAACTTTGAATTCCTCTTCATTCCAAACCTGATTTTCATCAAATAAACTTTGAATTCCTCTTCATTCCAAACCTGATTTTCATCAAATAAACTTTGAATTCCTTGTGAAATGGTATGCTCTGTACTATTTTATATGTGTTTTCTTGGTATCTTGCAAAAAGTTAAAAGCCCAATTCTCATCCCCACCAATACTGTACCATCCCTGAGGTTGAATGCAAATGCCGACATGCGCTGCATGCCAGAATTCTTCCACCAAAGGGTGCCTCACTCTCCCCGATGCAACTTTGCACCAACAAGTTATGGCGCGGCGCATTTTTCAGCATCCCTGAATGCGCATTGAAATTGAACACGCATATCGCGCGACCAAATTCTGGCTGGGGTCGTTGGATTCTGGTTGGTTATCACAGCAATATCGATCTTTATTTTTGGATTTAAAACAAATTCTAGGATGTAAAAGTAAAAAAAAAAATTGATATGAAATAAGTTTGATGTATTTAACATACATACACTGTAGGGTCTAGATTTCTACATTTTTGTATACAATTTTGTATATAGACCCCCTAGTCTATATCTATTAACACTATTTTAATTGAAAAAACCTGAAGTGGCCAAACTCAATGTCTAAACCAATCTACCGTACAATTAACGCAATCATACATAAAGAAAGGGCAAAGTCAAGGAAATGAGGTCTAACCACATTACTGGTCAACTGTGATAGTCTGTGTGTAACACGCATCTTGATACTAAATGACAGGAAGATCTTGCAATTGTCTCATCCACACATGAACAAACATTAGATTCTAGAGGTTTTCAGAATCCTGTAAAAATAGGAGCTTGAGCTAAATGTCCGAGGGTAATCTTGGTAACCATTCTGGCAACTTCGAAATGCAATAAATATGTTTACCGTTTAGAAATCTAACGTTAGGGATCTAGTGACTAACTACACTAGTAACAAGTAGCTAGATTCTAGACCCATTATTGATCTAACAAGTAGATATCTAGACATCGTGGTGTGCTGAAAATTACTTACACAAAATATAACGACAGAGGTGTTTGTGCCACGCAACTGCCATTTAATGCGATCTGAACAATTTGTCAAATCTAGAATCTAGGCAGGATTGTTCATATGTAGCACAAACTCTTGTTGACTCCAGCTCTGTGGATGTGTTGTCTGTTGAGATGAAGGTATTAGCGGCACTCTTCTGTTCTACTGTTCCACCACCACTGCTGCTGTAGGGTGGCTACTTTCGTCAGTTTGCAAAAGTCACACAGCAACAAGGCAAGGCTGATCTGACACAGAGAGCCTCAAGCCAGGTTGTGTGGAGCTTTCAAGCTGCCGAGTGCTGACGCGCTGGCCTGGGATCCGAGTGTCCGACTTCCAAGACCATGAAGACTGATGTAAAGAACCTATCGCTGGAAATGCAGAACTTTACGTCCCACGCACGATAAGCGCTGTGGCGTGGCACACAATATGGAGGAGTCAACGTTTCGAATCATTAGCTGCCCGTGTTTCGCTTCACTCACACAGTCTCAATTCATCACCAGTGATCACGGAGAGTTGTATCTTGTAAATGGCCGGCCGGCTAGTTCACCAGGCCAGGGCCAAGAGACCTCAAATATACCTAGCTAATCTGAATCACTTACGCCGAGTTCACTGAATGTTGTCTTCCTTCAACCAGAGTTGTAGAGTGTCTCTAAGCATGCACAGTTCAGCTTCAGAATGGGTATGGTTGTCCAAAATTCCCAAGGACAGTGACGACCGCCATGTTGGTAAAGCTCATGGGTTGATACGTTGTACGTGCGTCATATGTTGGTACCGCCGTACACAAGTTACGTTCGTACTTGTGTAGATCAATGCCTGGATTATATGCGCGTATAAGTGTATGCAGCCAACAGCCTAAAACTTATTTAAGTGCAAGTGCGAAGCCTTTTCAAATGTCCATCGCTTTCAGAGTTAAGACAGTCAAAGTGCTTCAGAATCCAGTTTGAGTTATTACTGAAATGTTCGTAAATAGATAGGTGATATTTTCGTTAAGTGTATTGCCACAAAAACGCAGATTAATAACGATTTTCACAAGTTTTTCTTTAATTTCCCAATGATAGACTCTTACAATTGGGGCACACACACACGAAACTAGGGAAACGCACGCGCGGCGGGCGTGCGCCAAACGTTCTTGCGTACCCGGTACCCGCCGTGCATGCGAGTATCATGCATAGCATGGTACGGTGAGTGCAGTGCGACGTGCGGCAGCGGCCGTGTCGCCAGCTAGCTCTACGGACGGATGCAGCGTATTGTATCGATCAACGAGAACTAAGAAGTAGTTTGTAAATTGTATAATATGATAAAAATATGCATAAAATGGGAGTTTATAGATTAAAACATATTTTAGGAAATAATGGTGAATTGAAATGTGATAGATATTTTAGAGATTTAGGCTAAGGAGTAAAAGATATTTTTTATTTGTTAAGACGTATTTATGAAAGTATACCGGTGGTTTGGAGGAGAAATATGAGAGAAAAAGAAAAAGATATTTTGGAAACTGATTTTATTATAGGAGGGAAAACAATTGACATTAGTAATTTAAGATCAAAGCAAATGTATTTGCAATTTCTTAAGGAAAAAGAAAGTGCAGCACCGATTTTTGATAGAATTAAACGAAATTATGGGTTTTCTGTTAAGGAGATAGAAAATATAATGTACATTAAATAGCCGATTACGAGAGTTTCAATTCAAACTGGTGCACGGTATTGTTTATACAAATCGTCATCTTTTTCGGTTCGGTTTTGTTGCAAGCAACTTAAAATTCTCTTTTTGTGAAAAAGAAGATGAAACATACAAACATTTACTTTGCACTTGTGAGCATGAGAAATTAATCTGGAAATTATGTAAGAGAATGATAGATGAAGTTGATTTAAAAAATTGTGCTTGGGAAGAAATTCTGTTCGGGAGGAAGGAGGGCAATATGGGAAAACACTTATTGTTAAATCATACTTCAATTTTGGCTAAATATTTGATTTTTAAAAGTAGAGAATATGGAAAGCCGCCTACATATAATGAAATAACAAATGATATATTAGAGGATAGATTTGAGGAAAAGAAATTAGCATCAATGAGGGGAACTTTAACCATTCATTTCAGTAAATGGGAAAATTTGAAAGTATAAAGACAAGTATGGAAGGGCCCGGAGCCAGATGTCCACGGGGAAGGGGGAAGGGATGGGAAGGGTACTAGTAGTTGGGAGGGGAGGAGGTATGTATAGGAAGAATGGTTTGATGGGTGTATTGGTTTATAATCGCGGGGGGGGGGGGGAGGGGGGGGAGGGGGGGTTATAAAAGGGGAATATCGATTCCATTTTTGTGTGTGTGTGTAGAGATCGATGACGTTTCAAGTATTTTTTTTTTTTAATGAATGTACTGTCTTGCTGAAAGTACAGCTCGATTTGATTTTAACGAAAGTAAGTGAGCAGTGTATAATGTTTTTTTTTTTTTTTCCGGTGCATTGTATATTCTTTACGAATGTACTGTTTTGCTGAAAGTACAGCTTGGCCTGATTTCACTATAATTGTGTTATGCTGAATCGTGGATTTTGTAATATATGTGAGTTGAGTTATCATGAATTTGTTTCGAATATGGAATTAATAAAAGGTTATGGAAAAACAAAAGTATTGTGCGCCAGCACGAGGTACTTCTACGCTCTTTGGTATCGATAGCAGCCACAAGTAGGCGTGTAATTTTTTTTTTTTTTTTTTTTTTTTTTTTTTTTTTTTTTTTTTTTTTTTTTTACACCCGTCTGTTGCGCGCGTTGTTCCCGGATTATCGCTAAAAACGGCAAAAGACCGGCTGAATTGTCAAGACTGGCATGCAAACCTTTAACCTGCGATCGTTTCAAACTGGATTTCTACTAACCACGTACAGTTCCGTCACATGAAATTGAAATTGGAATTGAAACAGTACACATTTTCATTTTTCCGAAAATAAAGATTCCGTTGAAAGAACAATAAACATAATTGCCTAAATTAATCAAATTTGCATTTTTTTTTTAAATCAAGCCCTGATACCAAATTGATATGTAGGCTATATTGACGGTTTTCTCACCATCCATAAATGAACTCAGCACCCCAAATAGCCCTGCAGTACAAATTTTCATAGGTCCAAACGCATGATATCACGATGAAATAAAATAATAGGATGTTTTACATACAATAATTGAAATCTGCCTAATTAGGCACTATGAGCACATTTCTGATCAAATGATATTCATAATCGGATGGACTCAGCACCCAAATATTATCCCACTATACAAATTTTCAGTGATCCAATGCACTCCCACCAATAAAAAAAAAGAGGAAAATATCACATTTGCAAATTAGTTACATTTGCAAAATAAGCACTGATATCAATAGAACGTGCAAGTTTCTGACTTGGCAACATTCATGTTTGGATTCAGCACACAAAATTACCCACTGTATATACATTTCATAACAGGTGGTGCCTTTTACAGACTACGAAACTCAAAAACTAGACTGATTTTTCCATGTCATCCCAAATGGTCTAATAGGTGTAAAAAGTACTTTCTATGATACCGGTGAACTTACAAGTTACAGAGGAAATCTACCCCAAAAATAGATAAACTTCATGACAAAGAGAAGAAATATTCCGTACAGAATGATACAAAGATGGCAAAAATTGAATAAGGAATAAGGATACAGAAGATTGACAATTTGAAATTTCACCCTTTTTTTTTCCTCCAGATTCTTTTAAAGCAGAAATTTATAGAAAATCTAGAAATATGACAAGTTTGATATCTACGGAAAGCAAAGAAGCTATAGTTAATTATACTGGATATCTTTTAGACGATGTAACTTACCCCCAAACTGTTTTTGAGATTGAAAAAACACCCAATTTCCATGACCACGTATAAATAGCTCCGTTCGCTACAAGAAACATCGGATTTGAGCGACGTCACCAAAATGTTTATGAGCTGATTTGCCGTACGGCTTTTTGAGACCCGCTCATGGCAAAACCCGAAACTTCTCGGCATTTTTCTGGTTTTAATTTTCTAGTTTCTGATTGATATCAACAACATTTCGAAATACAACCTACAAAATGTGGAATTTTGAAGAGAAAAGTGGGATGTCAATCTCAAAAGTTGGCCAAAATCTTATTCCAAATATGGTCATGGCATGATGTCATGCTACTCACTTTCATTCATAAATTCGTCTGAAACATGCGTAAGTTTATGCAAATCGTCTCCCTTGCATTATCAATTGCACAAGAAATTTTTAAAAAATAAGAAAAAATCGAATGTTTCTTTGTGAATTACAGTGTAAAATGATAATGAACAAAATCAGATTGTATCAAATGCGTTTGTGACTTTTTCTACACATCGGCGCACGAACTTGCTGCGTAACCTGCTCTTGGTGCTCAGTTGGATTGCGATGATTTTAATGAATTATTTTAGCTGTGATTTTCTGATGCACGCGCTACAAGGAGTTCTTTATTTTTCTCCCTATTGTTTCCTCAAACTTCAACGGGATTGTGATGATTTTATGAATTATCATTCGGCTGTAATATTTATGATGCACGCGCCAAAAGTGGTTGAAAATGTGTCCTGTGTTTTTCTCCCAATAATCTCTTTGCATTTCATACATGCGTTCTTAAAAGGTATAGGCCTACTATACGACACGGCCAAATTCACGATCCTTTTAGCGCCTATTTCCGATACAATATCCGCGGGATTGCGATATACGGCTGTAATATTTTGTGATACACGCACCAGAAGGATTGAAATGCGTTCCTTATTTTTCTCCCGATAATCTCTTCGCATTTGTGCATGCGTTTTCAAAATTATACACTGCATGCAGGGCCGAATTCGAGATTCTTTTTGCGCCTATTATTGTTTACTCAAATTTCAACGGGATTGCGATAATTTCATGAATTACTATTCGGCTGTATAATCTATATGATGCAAGCGCCAAAAGGGGTTGAAAATGTGTCCTTTATTTTTCTCCCGCTAATCTCTTCCCATTTCGTGCGTTCTTAAAATGTATACGACACGGCCGAATTCACGATCCTAAATTTTTGCGCCTATTTCTACCTCAAATATCAGCGGGATTGTGGTGATTTCATGAATCTTCGGATGTAATCTTTTGTAATGCACGCACGCACCAGAAGGGTAAAAATGTGTTTTTTTATATTTCTCCCGATAATCTCGTCGCATTTGTGCATGCGTTTTTGATAACCAACACGGCACGCAGGACTGAATTCAAGATCCTTTTTGCGCCTATTATTTCCTCAAATTTCAACTGGATTGCGTTTATTTCATGAATTGTTATTCGGCTGTAATCTTTTATGATGCACGCACCAATGTGTCCTTTATTTTTTTTTTCTCCTCTATAATCTCTTCGCATTTCGTACATGAGCTTTTGAAAGGTGTACGACGCGGCCGAATTCATGATCCTTTTTGGGACGATTTCTACCGCAAATATGTAAGCGAGACTGCGATGATTTCATGATTTTTTTTTCTCCCTAGTATTATCTCTTCACATTTTGTGCATGCGTTCTTAAACAGTATACACGGAAGGGCCGATTTCGTGATCCTTTTTGCGCCTTTATTCATTATGAGACCATTCTGAAAGAATGAAAATACATTTGTATTCATTTGTGAAATGACTGTGTAAAATGAAAATGAACGCAATCAGATCCATTTACTGTATCGCTGAATATCGAATATGTTTTTACCTTTTATAAAAATCGGGACAAGGAACCACATGTAGGGTAGTTCTAACCTCGTCATGTCAACTGCCAGGGTGCTGCGCGCGAAGCCGGGATCGGATCCATCTTGCGTTAAAATCATGAGTAAAATGACCCAGAAATGCGTGCGCTTCTGTCAATGCTTCTTGTCTGGCATGACCGCCGATCAAGCAAACGAACAAACAAAACGGGGATCGGGGAATGACATGCATTTCAACAGTTACATTGTTTCCTGGTCATCTCGGACCGGTAACTTCTGGATTTCCTGAAAAAGTTACCGATCCGACTGTGACTTTTACCGGTCTTTGACCGTCGGACCAGCGCCAGTGTGCAGCCCTGTATATAGTTTGTGAGGCAAATTTTACATTTCCTAAAGCTGAAATATGAGTTGTTGTTTTTTTATTTCTGTATATGAAATGGATGTGAGAGCATGATATCATCAACTTGCTCATTTGAATTTTCAAAAGGACTGGTCCAAAAATTAGATATTTTTCAAAAAATATAACTTTTCAAAATGTCATGTCTTCCTTAATTAACCCTTATCCAATTGTCATTTTTGTATCGTTCTGTGGGGAATAGTTTTTTTTTCTTTCTTTAAAGTTTAGTTATTTTTGGGATGGATTTCATTAAATGTTCAGATGTTTGTCGAGGCTCACATGTGTTCATACATGTGCTGCATTCTATGGGGTGCCAGGTATCTCATGGCCTATTTCGTTACAAAATCAGTCATTTCGTCAACGAAATGGTCAACAAAATGATTAATGAAATGATTATTTCATCGACGAAATGTTGTCACTTCGTCATGCAAATCATTGGTCTTCTCGCATTTTTTTTTTTTGGGGGGGGGGGGTGGGGAATGTGGAGGGGAATGTTGTCATTTCGTTAACTCGCACAAACCATGGGTCTTCTTGCATTATTATTATTTTTTTTTTTTTGGGGGGGGGGGAGGGGTGCATTCCCATTTTGCAACCATCCCCCCTTCCCCTTCGCGATTTGAATATCAATAACAAGTCAAGAAATGTTTTCCAAAAAAAATGTGGGATTTCAAAATGTCATATCTTTCTGTTTTCTTTTCAATTTTTTTTTTTTTGCCATTTTTGTATCATTCTGGAGGGAATCTTTTTTTCTCTTTAATTTGAAGAATGTTTGTTTTGGGGGGTGGATTTCTTCTTTAACACGGGGGTCGAGGCTGACTGGTTTAAAGTGCAGGCAGGGCTTGTGTCTAACTCTCAAAAGAAATGGAAGGAAAAAAGCTCGGCAACCCTGGATTACTCAAGGTCTTATATGTTCTATTCTCACTCGAAACCGTCTTTATAAAATATCTCTGAGAAAACCTACTCCTGAAAACGTGAAAAGGTACAAAATATATAGAAATAAACTAACTACTTTGATTCGAGTTTCACGTAAATCATATATTTCGAATAAACTCGAATCTAATAAGGATGATAAAAGTGCTCTTTGGGGGACCGTTAATGAAATACTGAAAAAGAAACCTACGGAATTTCCTGACAGCATTACTCATAACGATAATGTTATTACCAATCCTGACCAAATTGCAAATATTTTTAACAATTTTTTTGTTAATGTTGGTCCTTCTTTGGCAGCATCTATTCCCATAAATGATATAAAGAATGATAAAGATTATTTATCTGAAAGTAATCAAAATTCTTTGTTTTTTACTCCAATTAATGAATCGGAAATTATTGATACTGTTCGATTTTTGAAATGTAGTAAATCCTGTGGGCCTGATAACTTAAGTGTGAATTTGTGGAAAAAAATAATTTACCCCCTAGCAGCCCCTCTCACCCATATATTCAATCTATCCCTACTCAACGGAAAGTATCCATACTCCTTCAAAACGGCCAAAGTTGTCCCCATTTATAAAAGAGAAGATCCCTTAATGGTGAAAAATTACAGACCCATTTCATTGTTACCTGCAATATCGAAAATTTTAGAAAAAGTAGTTTACAAGCGTCTCCACTCGTTCATGATTGATAATGAAATATTGAATGCGAATCAGTTTGGTTTTAGGAAAGGATTTTCTACCGATTATGCTATAATTAAATCTGTTGATAATATCATTGATGCGCTTACTAAAAAGGAGCACATAATTGGAGTTTTTATGGATCTTAGTAAAGCGTTTGACACTATTGATCATGACATTTTACTTGAAAAATTACATAATTATGGTGTGAGAGGGATTACTCTGTCGTGGTTCAGAAGTTATTTAAGTCATCAAAAACAATATGTTGCATTTACATCCACTCACTTAACATATTCTAACGTGTCATGCGGTGTCCCTCAGGGATCTACCCTCGGGCCCCTATTGTACTCTTTTTGATTTATATTAATGATATTATCAACTCCTCTCCTCGTTTAAATTTCATCTTATTTGCAGACGACACCAATGTTTTTTATTTCCACAAGGACATTGTAACACTGGTTGATACATTAAATACGGAATTAAGCAACATCTCGAAATGGTTTAGAAGTAATAAGCTTTCATTGAATATTGATAAGACATGTTTTATACACTTTCATACGTTGCAATCCCAACCCACCCTTCCTCAAAGCATTTTTATTGATGATATAAACATTGCTGAGAAACATTCAACCAAGTTCCTAGGAGTGACCCTAGATAGCAATCTAACTTGGAATACTCATGTTCAGAATATTACAACAGCAATATCTAAAGCAACTGGTGTTTTAAGAAGAATAAAATATTTAATCAATGATCAAACTTTAATCATGTTATATAACACTTTATTTTTACCATATGTAATGTACTGTAATATTGTATGGGGCAACAGTAGCAAAACAAAATTGAACACAATTTTTCTTCTCCAGAAAAAGGCTCTTCGTATATGCACACTTTCAATTTTTTTGGCTCACACTGATCCCATATTTTATCGCCTAAAAACTTTGAAGGCCCATGATATACATCTGTACCTAACTGCCATATTTATGTATAAACGCACTCGAAATTTATTACCATTTTTTCATAATACCCTAGTAACCAATGACCATATTCACGTATACCCTACCCGTCGTTCCCATGATTTTCATTTAAGTAATCCGAAGCTTTTACTTGCTCAAAAGTCGATTAGATATCAAGGTCCGGATACATGGAACACTCTTCCTGAGGAGTTGAAACAGTGTGCCTCCTTGTTTTCATTTAAAGCAAACTTAAAGAAGTACATTTTATTACAGTATACTTCAAATACGAACTAAAAACAAACAAATTATACAACTAATGTTGGTCTCCCGATAGCAACAACGCATATCGTCCCCTCTTTCAGTAAACCAATTTTATTATTCTAAATTCCAGCCTATCTGCCATTGTGCACCTTCAAGCACCTGCACACACATTCACCACCACCACCATCACACACTAGAGTTTATTTTCCCCTGCTACCTTCGCAGCAGAATTTATTTGTTACGAATCTAGTACGTCCTTATCTTTTCCTCGGGCCGGCCATCTTTTCAAGCAATGCTTATAATGGCGGCCCTCTGCATAATCGTTTCTGAACTATAAATGTTATTCTTATCACTGCTGCATAGACATGCATATTGTATATTATATTTCTTTCATATCGTTGTTTATGCACGTCAAAAGACTGTGTTAAATCTATTTTATATATTTCCTACATGTTCATGATTATGTACTTATATGTATCGTGGTTTATGCAAGTCAAACGACTCTGCGTTGAATTTACTTTGTATATTTCCTGCATCTTCATGATTATGTAACTTATGTATATTGATTTGCAGAAAATAAAGTATCTATCAAACAAACAAACATACCTACATGCATGTATTTGTTTCTTTCAGGTATAGGTCCATTCACATTTTAAAAGCAAAGCTTGCATGTGATTATATAATGTGGTTATATAATACATTGTTATATGTTTGTCCAAAAGTTCATTAATTACTCCGACAATGAAATAAGGTTCGTTATTCAAAAGGTTCATTATTCTGAAGGGTCACAGCTCCGAAAATGAAACAAGGTTCGTAATACCGAAAATGAAATAAACATTACCCGGTATTTGGTGACAAAATACAGTGTTGCAGTTTTATAAAAAGTATAGGATAGTAAGCAATGAAAATCAAATGAAAACACACACACAAACACAAGCACATTCTTGTACATAGTGACATGTACATAAACACACATTAAAAAAACACCTGATACATGTACAATTATTAATATACATATTTATTGACGAACTGAAATACATCGTAGTTAGTAATTGTGTCATTGATGGAAACAGAAGTATTTTCTCCTCTGTGTGGTGCTCTTCCACCTCTTCTGATCTACATGATCATCATCAGGATGAGCTATTCTTCTCCACAGATTATTTCATTTTCGCACTAATGAAACTTACGACATTTTAGGATTAACAAAACTTCGGAATAACAAACATTATTGTGTTTATGGGTTAGCAAACCTTTGGGAAAAGGAACCTTCAGAATAACAACCCTTATTTCATCTTTGGATCAACAAACCTTCCGGAATTTAACAAACCCCATTTCACTTTCGAATTAACTAACCTTTGAAATAATGCCACAAATTGTTAAAATTAATGAACCCTTTTTTTTTTTCATGAAATGTATATATGTTTTGGAATTGCGAACCTTCAATATAATAAACCTTATTCCATTTTTGGAATAGCGAACCCTCGGAGTAAGGAGCATCACTCCATGATGCCTATCTACTGGCTCATTCAGTTCCTACTGTAAACACAGAAATTTTCGCAGTACATTAATTTTTGCATATTTCGCGCTACTTCTGGCTAGCGCGAATTCTAAAACCCGCAAAAAACATCTTCACAATTTTCTCTGCACATTGTGAATGGGTTGACAATTGCGCAGCACGAATTCAACAACTCGCGAATATCTTCTTGAATGCAGCTCCGTGCAAAAAATTAATCACGCGAAAATATCGACGTGTACAGTATATCATTATTACAAGTACGTGAAATAGCAATTTGCTCAAATTGACTACGAAATGACTACACCATGGTCTAGCATATCTTCGAATGCATTCATTATATTCCACAATAAAAAGCATTTGCTTGACTGCAGTGTGGACACCATCATTGAAGTCACAAACTATAGTATACATGTATTCGCTCTATACACTTGGCTATATATACACTGCATAAATAAAGGCAAGTGAGCACTGTGATTAAGAACTTCTGTTTATAACAGCATGTCCTGCATGCTTAAAGTGGTCACTTCATACAGAGTGACAGCACACAAAAGTGTACCTTTTCAAATCTGCTATGCACCTAAACATGAGCAATTCCTTGAATATGTACATGACTGATCAAAAGAGACATCTAAACTTGGTAATCAAGCACATAAGGCCTATGGATACTTGAGTATATACAAGTAGTATATTCTGCCTCTGGTGACAGTACAATGACCAAGAGAGATGTACTATACCTTCAATGTACATGATGGAAATGGGTAAATGTACATCCACTCTATACTCCTGTATATTTTTGGAACAAAAACTTGTGTCACAGTCATCTGCTCCTGATAAATTTCTAGTAGCTAATGCTTATGTAAATTATTGGTAAGAATGTCTCCTTTGAAAAGATGTGCAGCACACTAATCAGTTGACATCAAAGCTTAGGTTATGTAAAAGAACATGCTAATGTGCAAGTAATGTGCAGTTTGACTGTATTTCTATATTGGACTTTCAAAAGTCTTGAGTTGAACTTTTGCTCCGTATTTTTCTTCACCACACATTATGCTTGTCAAAAAGAGGTTAAAAAAAAGATCCTTTGCCACTCTAAAGGTTTACCTTATTGACAGAAAATGCACTGTGATTGAGAAAGACTGTACCGGTCAAAGCAAATTCTAGTACTTCTAATAATTACAATAATTGCTTTAGGATTGAAATAAAAACATTATGTGTGAAAATATTTCAAGCATCACTAATCAAGGTGGCTAATGGGACATAAAGAGGTAATTTTGTCCTCTTTGCATACATTCTTTCATCAGTCATGATATCAATGCTCTATTTACACTGATTACAAAACCCCAATAAACTAGTGAAAACAGAAAATAAACTCTCATTCATGCATCACAGTATATATCAGAGAAAGTATTCAAAATGATGGATTTTAGTTGGGGTTGATGCCAGGAATTAGAATAAGTCCTCTCTAAGAAAGTACTTACATGCACACTTTCAGTCACGGTGTAAGTGCAAGCAATATAGTGGTTATACAGGATGTTATCTTGATTACAAATACAACTTAATTGCAAAAGCATCGTCATAAAGATGTACACAAAGATATAAATACATGTGCATTACCAAAATGATGTAATGAATATAAATATGTATCAATAATTTATAGATATTAAAAACTGGAAATAAACCTTTTAGTCCTACTCATAGCAATCTTTTGCAATTCTGACCAACAGTGCTCATGAATTCTCAGAACTATGACAGCATTTCACTATGTAGCTCCTTATCTACTAAAAAGAAAATACAGCATGAATGACAAAAACAGTTCAATTTCAGCTATCCAAAGGAATATACAATGAAATTCTCATGAAACATGCCCTGCTCTTCTTCTCATATATACGTAGGAACACTAATGATGGACTTTCACAGATGCTAACACTGTCTGCAAATGAGTGTTGCTATCTCAAGCACCATGACTGACAATAAATAGAGGTAAGAAGACCCAACAAATTGTGTACCTGACCATGAACCTCTAATATGATGTTTATACAGTGTTATTAAAAGATTTTTCTCAAGTGCATGAGAATGTAAATCTAGAAAGAAGATTGAGACACACATTTGAATTGCATGAATGCATACCAGTTAGTAGTTTTGAAGAATCTGTTTTACTCTCTTTTAGCTTCCTGCTCTCCTACAACGTTATAGATACACAATGTTTGATTTGCTTCGGCAGCAAATAATTACATCACAGACCACTGGCAAGCACACTAATGCAAGCATGTTAAAAAAAAAAAAAAAATCACTTCCACATAATGTTCTGGGAAGGCAGGCTAACAAATAATATGAGAATACAATAAACCCTTGCATACAAATCTGTCTAAATCTGTTTGAATGGCAGGAATGGCTTCAGCCTAATGCCTTACTCAAGCAAAATGTACAGTAATGATTGACTCAGAGCAGAGATGAGGTTCTGTGAGGTAGGCAACTTAACAGAGAAGTTGACTTCAGTCAAGCCACATAACAAACTTTAATTATGACCCCTGACTACTGCTTCTACATCCAACACCTCAACCCCTTTCCCCTCCAGTTCTTCCCTATACAGTGTACCACACTCTGTCTTCAAGTGTAACATCCCTTGACATCACATCATTTCTGTGGCAAGTGAAAATTCTTGTCACGGGTTTTGATCGCAATTAAATTTGGTCTCCTACATGATGCGGCTTTGGTCACTTACACACATACACTCACATGTGCGCGCATGCACGCACACACACACACACTACAAGAGCAGTTTTCCTCACTGAGTGAATGTCTTTAGAAATTCCACATGAGATGTATACAAATTAGAGTAATTTGACTGCTGCAAAATCAAGTTGGATACCTCCTCTTCTCAAACAATCACAATTATGTTCTGTACATCTACATGATCTTACTTTTATTTACACTTTGATAAAGACACTAAACACCTGGCGATGATGGAGGATATTCATATGGCTTTCAAATTCAGGAAATTCTTCCATCGAGATGTTTTCATTGCAAATGATTGACAAATTGCCCTACATCGATGTAAATAAGCACTGAACTGATCAGTGTTTTAGTAGTAGCCATGAAAACAAAAAAAATCATGGGCGTACATACTCGAGCAGGATTGGAACCTACGACCTTCTGATCTCCGGACAGGCATCATCTCCACTAGACCACCAAGCTTCCGCCCGAGAGCAAGTGTTGGTTCTAATCCTTATAGCATGCAGCGGGTAGTGCGTAATTATTCAAAATTCATGAAATTCGTCAAGATGTTTTCATTGCAACCGATTGACAAATTGCCCTACATCGACGTAAATAAATAATGCTTATTCACGTTGATGTAGGACAATTTGTCAATCAGTTACAATTCATATGGCTTGTTACACTGTGTTCAACATTTTGTCTGCCTCTTGGGACAGCAGTATTGCTGTAAGTGAGCAAGTGACAAAGGAAATTCCCTTATCGCCCAACCTGTTTACCTTGTGTTACTAGCACTTGGCTGTCTCATTTCACATGACACGACAGGATTCACAATGATGCATTGCTTTGCCATAGATTCAAACAGGGTGTGAGTAGCCAGGCACATTATTGCACATACCCCTTTATACTGTAAATACATTATCCCATCAATAAGTTATCTGACAACCATCATCATTATAAATGTTATTATACTACCAGAGGAAGAAAATGCAGAAGCAAAAATAGGAGAAGAAGTAGAAAAAAAGAGGGTCATCATTCATCACGAAAAAAACAAACAAACCCCAAACTGATTCATTCCAGGGAACTGTCTACAAAGAAATGTCATACAGTAACCACTAAAATGCCAAATTATTCATGAAAAGTACAGATCTCTAGATAATACACAAGGGACAAAGAAAGTAATGTCCCTTTTCCTTAATAATGATACAAAGTCAGATCTGTTACCTTTGACCACAATGCATGAGCAAGACTAGGCACGTACTGGATTTTTTTGGTCTACCGTGGGGCAGGGGCCCTTGTAGGGAAAACAACAACAATAACAAAAACACACACTAACAGTATCGCATAACGGAACAAAAGTAGCAAGTAGCAAGTGGCGGCTACAGGCGACTCCCGTTACAACCAAGTCCTCGGGACGGGCAGTTTTCTTTCTTTATATCAAAATTTTGATACATCAGAACAAATAAAGTGTATAAAGACATCTAAAATACAGGGACCAAAGTTATTATCTACATTGTTGTATCCGCAATTTCATTATAACCATGTTTGCTATAACAGGAGTGCACTATATATGTCTGTTCATTTTGGGGATCATGCATGATTACAAATATAAACTGGATTTACATGCATACTACATACACCTAAATCTCGCAGTTTATGATATATTTCACATAGATTTAAAGGGCAGATTAAAAAGCGAAGCTAATTATCTCTAGTGCTTAGTGCCATTGCATTTTCTTTTACTGAATTCATAAGCTTTACAATGAAGCATCAAAGACAAGTCTAAAAATTCTTAAAGCTGATCTGCTGATGGCAGAGCTGCATTTGACATAATATGTATTCCATAAGGCCACTGGTCAACAGTATTCCACTGAACCACAACAAATAGCTCATATATAATTTACATTTCCTTAAATAAATAACATTTCCATTCATAACAACTACATCATCTAGCTCTATAAAAATATACAATCTACAACAATGAGTGTAGAACATTTGCAAATTTATGGCCTACTTTAAATACACACTGGAATGTGTTTTTTTCTCCCTTTCTTTTACAGAATTTGATATCTTGAATAATCAATCTGTGACTACTAATAGGTTTTAAGGCAACATGACTGTCGAGACAACAAGAATAAATGGCCCATCTAAACCTGCCAGTTCCTGCCTCACTTCTTCACTGCCGCATGGATTGTAGCCAGCACGCTCTCACTGCGGAAACAAACAATGCCGCCAGAATTGCTCCAGGTTTGTCCCTCAGGAACGGCGCCCTCTACGTCCGGCTTCTCGTACCTGACGCTAATGCCCTGTACGTTTCCTGCCTCTTCCGTAGAGGCAGATTTCCATTTGTCGTAATCGACAATACCTCCCCCAAGAGACTGCAGAATGGCATGTGGGCCGCAAGTGTCCCACTTAAAAGTGCTGCCCTTGCTGAGAATGTAAGCGTCCACCAGTCCTGCAATGACACACAGGATCTTGTAGCCCGCCCCGCTGGCATAATGGACTGTCCCAATAGAGGTCATGGCATCCTTGATGTGGGCATCTTCACTGGAGCTCATGATCAGGGACAGTCCATTCTCACTGGGAGGGGCAGTCTCGGCGTCTGCTGATGATATGAGGGAGTTGCAATGAAAGTCTCCACATCTCACTCCCCAGTAGCAGCTCGAGGTCCAGCTGAAACGACAGTCAGAGAAGTACTGAAATTTAATCATCAGAAATGCTCAGTGCAAAGTCTATAAAAAAAGCAGAGTGCATGGTACATAAGAATTGGGGGAGTTCCATACAAGCTAATTACTAGCCTTATGTCCATCACCCCTTATGACACAATAGAAGATATCTGCTAGCTCACCCATGACACTCCCAACTTCTTGCTTGGTACTTCGACTTTCAGCACAAGTGCAAGTACAGTAATTAGTAAGAGAAAAGTTTCTAGGCTATTGCACACACACACACACACACACACACACCAAAGCACACGGACACTCAATTTTACACAACTGAGCTTCCTGGTCTCAACACTTACCGAATGATAGGATTAAGTAGAGTCAGTGAATATGTGACCGCGGCTTGAACCAGTTATTGCATATGTACTATCAAGTTCTGCCAAGGAGTGGCACTTTGAAAGGATTTACTCTCACTAATTTGTGCCGGTATACCGTATACCTGTTCAGCCTTACACCCGAACTACTTAACTCTTCATGTGCCATGGTGGAAACCCCCTTTGTGCCATATCATTCTGAGACACTAACGGTTTCATGCTTTGAGAAAACATTCTGTTTTCAAGTCTATGTAACTTACGAAAAATTTCTGTTGAGCTGGGCAAATAGTGAGTAAAGTTGTAGAGAAAATGCCAAGCTTTGCTTTGATGTATTATTGTATGAGAAATCTATAATTGTTTTCCTTTCACATGACCAGTAGCTACATTACTGCAAAGGCATGACTTTTGCACACAAAACAGTGACAGAAACTTAGAAATTACTCTCAAATCCAGTAGAGAACACCTCTTCATAGTCAATCACTACATGAAATGCAAGGTTATATGTGAGAGGAACGGAAGCGCGAGAAACGCTTTCATTGTACCACGGCATTTGGCGATTTATCGATCGGATTGGGCGGATTGGTGCGTTTGAGCAGAATATGCGAAGTTGGCACGCCGTCGACTGAGTCGGACGTGCGAACGTGGCACATAAAGAGTTAACCCTCTCTGTGCTAATGGGTCAAATGTGCACAAATTTTACACACATATTTATGGACAGGAAATGAATGTGGCACACAGAAGGTTTATGACCCAATATACTTCTTGTCATTAGGAGATTTAACAAAATGCAATGTATCAAAAAATGTAAAAATCTTCACTAACATAAAGTTAAATGTAGAAGCTTAAATACAAAGCTTTAATCCTGAAACAAGAAGTAGAAATTCTACACATGAACACACATTCATGATTTACATTTGGAGATCATGTCTTTGTCGAGTACTTCTGAGGAGTGAAAATACGTGAAATGTCACAGAACTCGCAAACTAATCTTGGTACTTGACACCAATCAAATATCAAAGAGAATCCATTTAACTTCATGTATTTTGAAGTATCCTGTTCACCTACATTCACCCCCCTCTCTGTCACCTTTTAGTGTCTGTGTCCTGTTTTGCAAAAGGCTGGTTTATGACCCCCATGAGCGGTGATCCCGTCTTGCGATCGAAGGCACCAATTAAAACCACAGCACACTGCAGACCGTGCTGATATATACCACTCTCTGCTTCTTCATCTTCAATGCCCTTGATGTATTCTGCAGTGCTGTCTGGAAAGTGGAAATCAAGAAGGAAATACCTCAGCACATGGCAACATTGAAAGAGCCTGCTTTCAAAAACTGCAATTCTCCGACATGCAAAGGTCAACATATAGAATTTACCACAAGTGACATGCCTGAACTTTGTTGACAAAATTGGAACGAATTTGTTTGCTCAAAATATGTGACAGATCTGTGTATCATAACTATTGGGTTTTATTTAGCCCCTTTGTTGCTTACTTATATTCTCACATTTGGCTGCTTTAGACAGGTTCTTTAACATGCTTTTTCTCTTGGAGGGAATTGTTTTTATTGGTCGCATATGGTAGGTGGCCGCTATAAACAGGTGGTTGCTGAGACAGGTTTGACTGCAGTTGTCAAAATGTTCAGGCAGGCAATATAAAAAAATATAGTCATGCCTCTTGACCAAGCTCAGGGCCCTTTTGACTCCAACGAACACAATCAATGTGACCTCATATACCAACTTGTCCAGATATCATGACAGCATTTTCAAATCACATACATGTAACAATAACCTCCATACTTTACTTGACTTGGCTAATATTGTCACAGTGAAACAGGAAAGGCCTAAAAGAAAACGGAACCTTCACCATCGGCACCTACCTATCTTTCATTTATTATTTACGAACTGCTGCCCACAAAAGGTATGGAGTTTCCACTTTGTTTCTGTGAGAATATGCCCCTCACAACGCCCATCATAACATCTCCGTGACAATGTATCATTTAATGGCATTTTAGCGGCAATTTATCTGTGTTGAATTGAGCATTAGCAAAGTCTTCCGCCGCAAGAGCGATGTGCAATTCTGGCGTCCACCGTGAATTGCGCACTTGCCAGCGCAAATAGTTCTTTTCATAGGTGAAGTGAAAGTACTTGGTTGGGATAATCCTTGCGCTCTGAGAGCGGGAAGGAATGCCATGAATGCGACTTGTGAGCAAGCCCGTTATGTTGCGTCCAAGAAACGCCCTCGTTAGGCTGATGAATAGAGGGATTAAGTCCCCCATTCTGCACGCAGGGGGAATAGGGACATCCTCTAACAAAAGGAGCATTCCCCGCGTGGCCGAACGCTCGTGATACTAAATCTGTCACGCCTTAAGTATCTGCGTATAACTGCCAGTCACAAGTAAATCACAATTGCACATCTACTGATATCAGTTCATACTTTTCACTAACACCAGCATGCAGAGGTTGCACGGAATGGTTGTGGCATGAAGCAAAATGACAGAGCAGCGGTCACAGTAGGTGGGTTTGAAATAAATGGCAGAACTTAAAATTGCATCAAAAGAGCATGTACACGTGAATAGGATCATATACTTGAAACTTCATTCAATATTTCATTTAACTTTGATTAATTAAATAAAATCAAAGAACCAAAATGGTGGATTAAGCTTGAATATGAAATAAGAAAGTTGAGGAATTGAACATGTTTCATAAAACAGTGAAATTAGTTATAGTAAATCACAATTCTACATTTATCGTAACATAATATGTAAATTAGATGAGGTGATGATTTCATTGCCTACTGACCACTTGCACTACAACTGATCTTCATGCAAAACTAACTAGCTTGTCTGGTAAAACTTTTACCATCTGGTCAGTTTGATAAACTCTACTAAAGTAAACTTCAATGTTGAGTAGAGTTATGCTTAAAGGACTTTCTTTATATGATGGGAGGAGACATGAATTATAGTGTACAGTGGACTCCCATTATAACGAAGTCCTTGGGACCAGCAGTTTTCTATTGTTATATTCAGTTTTTGTTATATCTGAACAAATAAACAATAAAAAACATACAGTGGATAATGTTGTGGTCTGAATTTTTCACTTTGTTGTAACCGGAAATTCGTTATAGCCATGCTCATCATAACAGGAGTGCACTGTATTGCATTGTCAGTAAAACTTCATCCATGTTACTCTTGGAGGCTAAGGTAATATCAGCTTACCTATAGGGTCAATCCAAATACCAACATTGTCAATGTCGAGGTCAAACGCTAAGTCAGCTAGTCTCGCATCAAGTTCTGTATTGGCTTCGGCATGAACAGCCTGGGCAAGCAGTGATGCTGCAACTTGATTGCCATCCAGAACTTTGGTCAGTAGATTCTTTGTTTCATCCACGGAGGGTTGCACAGCGACCGTTATGCTTTCCCCTGATGTGTTGGTGAATTTGTTGCTCTCCTCCCCAAACACAAACTCCTTGAGACCTGCAAACTGCAAAGCAGGATGAAATATAATTGAAAAAGAAAAACTTTAAAGGTATTAGCTTCTAAATCCACAATATACTGTGATAACAAATATCTATACAGACAAAATTCTAGATAATAATGATGATGCAGGGTGGTCCACAACTTGAAATTTTAGCATGTTGCAAGCTCAGAATCTGAGAATATTGCAGAAATTAAATATGCGCGGAGCGCACACGATGAGTACGTAGTACGCAATATTTTGCTGCTTATCTCTCTTTGTGCTGCTTACATTCAATGTTCTCTCTCGTGTTTTGCACACGAATATCTAAAGATAAAGTACCTGGTAGTTTGATGTTTCTTGTGTTATGCACATGTTTTGCACATTTTTTAATACTTTTACTTTGAGCTTGTTGCAAATTCTTAAGGATGTTGCATAGCATGTTGCTGGCTTTTTAGGATGTTGCACAAGAATTTTAGCATGTTGCAGCGACATGCTAAAACCCCTCGTGGACCACCCTGTGATGGTGACAATGACGATGATGATGATGATGAAGATGATGATGATGATGATGATGATGATGATGATGATGATGATGATGATGAAGATGATGATGATAATGATGATGATGATGATAATGATGATGACGATGATGATGAGAGGATGCTTGTTGAAACTGATATTGATCTGACCCTCAGTACCCCTGCTGAAAGTCCCATGAAGACAACACACAATTTGATTATCCCTATTCTTCATGAAGATCTCTGCCTTACTACAAACACTATTAACCCATTGAGGATAGGCTGATTTTGCTACAACATGTATTTCCAATAGACACCTGTCCGAGTATACTCTGGACTCAACTCTTCAATGGGTTAAAAGAGAATGAAAAAAGGGTTCATTTTTTTCCTTATCTTATTACCCCTGGTACACTAATGAACAACACTCTCTTTGTCCCATGAAGCCATATATGCACTATACAAGCACAGCAAACTACTTGATGTGGAAAAATACGTTTTTAGTACTACATGTGTGGTGCTTGTGCCCCTTGGTACATCTCCCCATAGTTGCATCCCCTGTCTTTGGGATCACTCCTGCCAAGAATTAAGCTTTAAGAGATAATGACAATGCTCATTCTAAAAACACACCTCTTTTCCAGCTCTTCCTCCCCCTTTTGCCAAACAGATGACTGACAAATTGGTATCAACAAGATCATCAGGGAATAAATCTTAAAAAGAAGCTGAAGAAAATATCCATACAGCCTACCTGATTGCCAACGTCATATCTAATCATCTCCTGAATAAGGACATCTGCTAGCGTCTTGAAGTCGTGGATGAAGCGCTTGTTCTTGGCCTCTCCCTTCTTCTCTTCAACGAGCAACTCAAACAGCGCCCTCTCAGCCCTGATGATCCGCGCCAAGTTGGCGGCCTTCTCTCCTAACCTCACCAGGGTCCTCAAGAGCTCTGCCATGATGCCCTTCTACACTGGCAGTGCCTTGGAGATGTCTGTAAGGTTCATAGAAGATTCAATGTTCAATTCTGTCTGTGCATGTGCGAGTTATGACACATTCACTAAAACTTTCACAGTGAAAATCATTAGGCAGTACCCCTCAGTAGACACTTATAAAATCTTTGTGCAAACCACAAAATTGCGTTAACTTCTCACTGACATACGTCATGACACTTAATATATTCCACTAAGTCTTCTGAGATACCTCAGAAATATCTGTACAAGTTATGCTTGATGCCCGAAAATTTCTTCATTTATTCAAGATTGTAAGTTTACACTGATTTTATTCATCATATCGCTACAACCAAAATACACATGTTTTGTCTCGACACAGTAGAGGCAGCTGTATGCTATTTCATCTTAGAGCAAGTGTGAAACATGTAGTCAAAATGGGCCGGGCTTGGTACAAGCATTTGGCTTGACAAGAGTCACAGTCCTCCATCCATGTATGTTAAGCAAGCTGATCAAACTTCGACCATAATGCCATCAAAATTCGAAAGCTGGCTAATAGTAAATGCAGAAACCTATGCCTTTGCATGCGGTCAAATTTTGGCATGGGAGGTCGAACTTTGATTGGTGCAAGTTTTTTTAGTATTTTTGTAAAGTTACAGATGAATTCAAACGTCTGATAAAGACTAGCTAAAGCTAGCTCAAGATTAGCTGAAACGGTGGCTCAGTGGCGTAAATATTCAATTTTGAGTGATACACGCTATTAAAACCAAAACAACATCATGTGATGAGTGAAGCATACAAAGCAAGAAACAATGGTAAGAGCTGACACTTAAACAAGAGCTTCAGGTCTTTATACTCACCAATGTTACCAAGACTTTCTTCTGACAAAATTCTTCACAGAAGGTGTAACTCTTCAATGCTACATCAAATTATGACTTTGCCCCTTTACCCATCACATCAAAACTGAACGAAAAGATATTTGACAATTCTGCAAGACATATTTACACTTACAGCCCTACCCCTATGAGGGCTATATTGTTGATAATACAGTACCAGGTAATTTTATGAGATGAAAATCCATAATGCCATTCTTCCTGGTAACGAATTATATCACATTTTAGTGTTGAATTATGGTCAAGATCATCTCTAAATAATACTCTTCTTCTTCTTGTCAGTAGTCTGCTTCCTTCAACCTTGAAGATTCTTGCAGAACTTGGTGATAGTGTGTGTCATACACACTGAAGGTGTCATACACGCTGAAGGAGGAAGGACGCTGACTTCAGCTCCGGTGTCTACTAAAAAGCGTGTGCCGTGTTGTCGATCACAGATGTAGAATAGGCAACTGGCCGTGCCACTGCCAGAAGACGGGCTCGTCGCCGTTAGTTTCTGCTGGCTAGCAGGATGCGGTTGCCGACACGGACGGTGTTTCCGTTGCGAACGGGGTGGTGTTCGCTGTGACTGCCGCTTGTCCTGCTCCAGACATGTGGCCAGTGCGCACACCTGCTTGGTTAGCAGAAGGACCTGCGCCATGAGGTTCGCTATGACATCTGCCGGAGGGCTGGCGGTAGTTGCGTTAGCCATCATATTCGTCGAAGTGAAGAGTGAAGGATGTAGGATGAGACGTGTAATTGGCCCTATACAATCACGTCGGGGTCACCAATGTAGGTATCATTGTGTGGGCCTATAATGAAATACCTACTCACCAAATGGCTAACGGGACGTTGGGCTGAAGGAACCGCCAGCAGGAGTGGTAGACGACCGTAGCAGAATGCACTAGGGCACCAGAAGAGGTGAACGGTGTCCTTGTAATGGTATTGCACTTTCCGAAATGATAAGAAACAATATGGATTAACTCCGAAATGCACTGGGGGTCCGAAGATGACAAAAGATCCAGCGACAGCGTGGAGTAGCCTCAGAGTGTCACGGCTAGCACAAGCGAGGGTAGAGTCCACCGCTGGAGCGCTGGGTCGAAAAACTGCAAGGCTCTGGTGGAGTCTGCACACCACGGACAGCACGCTAACAGGACCAAAGCAGCGATGTAACGAGACGCAGATCGCGTTGAACGCAGCGATGTAAAAGTCCAAGATGGAGTGTAAAAAATGTGCAAGTCGCGATGTAGGATGTAGCGAGAAATATGAAAGCGTATAATCCGTATGCGTATAATCCGAGGGCATATAATAATCCGTATGAAATGACAGTCCATGGCACGAGGTGTCGTCCGCGAGAAAAGACGTGGGAAGTAATGTAATATACGGACGTGACTCCAACGATTAGGACACGTGCTCTCAGGATGAAAGCTAATCGTGAAGTGAGGAAGCGTGGAAAACCAAACAGCCTGGTCGGAAGAAAAATCGCCACGGACAGGAGCTTAGAGAGTTGTAATTGGCTGGTGAAAATGCACAGCTCGCAACTAATTGGTAGTTCGTGTCCATGACAGCAAAACAAGAGGTGTGTTTATGGGAATCCGACTACTGTTGGGATGTGAGTTACGCGTACCTCGGCACGATGACAAAGGCGAAGAATGTAGTGCGCACCTGTCTTGTGTCGGCGCACAAAGAAAGTTCGCTTGGATGTTGACAAAATGCTGGGGTCGCCAGAAAGCGTAATTTACAGCAGCCAGAATACCAGACAATACATGGATATTGAAAACCGCTACAGGGGTAAGGTGCATGCGCCAATAATTTACAGGGTGCAAGTAAAAACTGCCTCGAAATTAGCGGTTGCTTACTTCCGTCAGCAGGAGACGAAAGGCGTTAACTGAAGAGGCCATCACAACATCGTCAGGGAGCGTCGTGCGCACAACAAGGCCATCATATTATACAAGATCATCAACGGCCTTATTGCTATCCCTGCTTCCCCACCATACCTGTATCATTCATCAGACCTGCCAAGAGGCCACCACATCCAACTCCGGCAACATCACTGCAGAATCCTCTCTTATCAACACAGTTTCTTCCCAAGTGTTGTTTGCATCTGGAACGGCCTTCCCACAGCTGTGGTTTCAGCTCCGTCTCTCGAGACCTTTCGGAGCAGTTTGAAACCACTTACACTCCGATAACCCTCATACTTAGGAGGTTTTTTTTTTACTTGCACCATTAAGTTTATTTTCTTGCACCAGATGTGATGTTTGTTCCTGTAGTCACACCTATAGCACCCAGTACGACAATACTCTTTGAGAGTGATGTACTTATTGGAAGAAGAAGAAGAAGAAGAGGGCATTCCAGGATCTAACAGTTCTAGGAAAGAACGAGTTTTGGTGCTGTTGAGACCGGGATTGAGGGATGAGGTAGCCTTGAGTGTTCACACCTCTGGATGGTCTGGTGGATTTGGTGATGAAAGCCTCACAGTTGAATGGTACAAGCTGGGTGTGGATCTTGTAGAACATCACAAGACGGAGATGTTTACCTACTTCTCGGGCTTCTACTAGAACTACTACAAGTTACAACTGCAAAAACATTCTTGAGGGACTTGAAACTGTGTTATTTTAGTGTTTACTATACTGACACTTAATCTTATTACTGACCATGTCCAGTGAAGTTCCACTCTTCTTTTTAACAACACTCACATTAAACAGCCCAGCACCCCTTTCATTGAGAGAGTTATTTGTGTAATACAGCACAATCATTCTGAGTTTAGACTTCTCGACCTAATCATCCCGGGATAGCTTCTTGGAGTTGCAAGAGGGATTACAGTATCAAGCATCAAGTATCAAGTATTGCATATTGGTATTGTCATTTATATTGGTGTGGGCGTGGTCCATCACCTTAAGAAGCTCACACGGATATCAATACATGGGACATAGCATTAAGAACTGCCACTTCTGTGTGTATCTCCGCTTCAGTTATCCTGTTTTCAATAACAAAAGACAACTCACATGTGTCAGTAAAACCAGATGACAAGAATGCTTACTTTTCTTGCGGCGGAGCAGCAGCGATATTCGCGCGATCAACACAACTCTCGCTCTGGACCTCGAACGGTGGATCTGTTAGTGTTGGCGTAGCTGTATCTGTAGCTGTCGCTTGCTGGGCCGCGGCACTATGCGTGCGGCAGGTGTACCAAAGATCGTGTACGATCTTGTACAAGCGAGGTGCATGTTCTCTCTATCCAGGCAATCAAAATAACGCCATCTAGCGATTCACCTTGTAGACACACCCATTTACTGTTTTCAACGATGTCTCAATAGCAGCTGGGCTGCCTCTGCTGGCAACCCTTTCTTTGTTTCTTCCTTCCTTCTTACTCATATGTCTTTTTTTTTTCTTCCTCTCTTTTCCCTTTCTCCGCCCTTTTCTTTGTGGCAAGATTCATTGTGCCTTAGATCTTCAAGCCCTATAGCTATCTGAATAATATGAAAAGGAATTGAAATGAATTGGAATGAAAATGTTCGATTACCCACTATCGATCAACACGAATAATAATTCTGCACCATGCCCTTCAAGTAACAGTGAATAACCTGAAGGCATGCTATAGAAAACATCAATATACACGTTATTTACTCGCACAATAATATACCGGCATCGCTACAGGACATATTTATGAGAATCTTAATTAAAGGACAAGTTCACCTTCATAGACATGTGGGTTGAGTGAATGCAGCAATGTGAGTAGAACACATCAGTGAGAGTTTGAGGAAAATCCGACAATCCGTTCAAAAGTTATGAATTTTTAAAGTTTCTGCTCAGTCATGGCTGGATGAGAAGACTACTATAGCTTGTGATGTCACATGAGTACAACGGTATAAAGAAAGTATAAAGAAAATTCACCTTATTTTCACTTTTCTCGCATAACAAAAGAACACTCGACTTCTCTCTTTCAGAAGGCAAGGGGAATAATATTATCCTTAACATATATCAGTAACAAGTCCAAGAAATGTGTACTTTATTCAAAAAGTCAAATTTTGTGAAATTCTCTTTTTATTTTCATTCTATCGTTGTACGCATGTGACATCACACAGTGTAGTAGTCTTCTTATCCAGCAGTAATTGCGCAGATACTTCAAAATTCATAACTTTTGAATGGATTGTCGGATTTTCCTCAAACTTTCACTGATGTGTACTACTAATATTGTTGCATTCACTCAATCCACATGTACATGAAGGTGAACTTGTCCTTTAAACGAATAGCAGCGGGTTACTGAAAATTGTGTGTGAAGACGGTATGGGAATGCTTCACAAATAAGCTAGTTATTATATCCATGATCATGTACTAACCTAGTTTTTATTCGTTTGATTTATTGCACATAAGACACAAAGTGGGAGAGAGGGTCGAGGAGAGATGGAGAGGGAGGTAGAGAAAGAAGGAGGGGGAGGATAGAAAGAGAATAAAAAAAGCTGACAGAGTGAAATACAGAGAGACAGACAGCTAGAGTTTCTTTTACACAAATTATGAAATCTGAACACTTTTAACACTACCGGTACGCTTAAAAGCGTTGAATATGAAGCGGGGGTGTAAACTCTAAAAGCGCTTGAGAAAATGTTGATGTAAGGAGATATTGTGATGATTTTTCATGAGAAATAATTCATCATTTAAGTTGAATACTGATAATGAGGGGAAAGTTACATCACTTGCACTACACACACACAGGCAAACATACACACACGTACATACACATACACACACACACACACACACAAACAAACAAACAAACAAACATGAATATGTCATACACAAATAATTACAACAGAATGTCATTTACAAGTATATGTACGGATACTAAATCTTAACAATCCTATTCAATTGATTACAACATAATATTTACAAAAAGGCGCACATGCATGCAGACTTAATTATTATTTGTGAGTTGTTTCTTTCCTTTCATTGGTAAATGTCTAGGTGGCGAGGGGTAAACTGTATAGGAATGTAACTGCGAGACTGAATACTAGATATGATTATTAACTATACTATCGTTATTATGTGAGAACATATTAATAGATGAATCGTTGACCGCACTGAAATTAAAAGAAGAAAATAAAAGCACCCCTTTTCCCACGATTAGGTCACAACTTAAAAGATAAAAGGTCTGACCAAGAATCGTCCATTTCAATTCATAATCATTAGTCCATATCTTCATGGGCTATATTGATTGTTTTTTGAGATAAGCCTTTTATAGCTACACTATGATTCATTCATTTTCATTAATTCATTTTCATTTCCAACAGAAATATATAAATATATTACAGAAATTGAATTCATATAAGATTTCATCATAATACAAAATAAAGGATGATGCGTTTTCATTAAAAAATACATATATCGATGTCACACATATATAGACCTACCTATACTTAGACTTGAACAGACTCGGCTAAATTTGTAGCTTACAACTTAATTCCTGTATATATGAAAAAGGGGAGGGCAAAAAGGCCTGTAAATTTATACGTTCAAACACAAAACTAAAATCAATTGGTAAATGGGAGTATAAACAACGTCATAATTATCGATGTGACTGGCGGTAAAGTTCGAGCACCTCGAAATAAATGACACTCAAAGCGGTTTGATTGCGTTTTCAATTTTGTTTGTTGATGTTTTAGTTTGTTTGTTTGACTAGATAGGAAAACCAAAATCAATGTTGCTGTTCTTTCTGTCTTACGTTTGTCATGTTATGTAAGAAGTTATGTAAGAAGCATCACATATTCGTTTGTAAACCGGAGATGTACGTATATAGCTTACATTATAATTTATAATAATATGACACGAATTTGCCCCGATTGGTCATAAAAAGTTATATCATTACAGTGTTTGCACTTGGCACTTGGCACTTGGCACCATCATTCTATCACGATTGACTCGTAGGTGACCGGGTCATGCTAAACTCGGTTGATAAGTAGCAAAATCTCCAGAAAATACTTAAACATAATATAATGATAACGAAAGATGTCTGGGATATAAATATCATTTGAGATTATTTCTGCTATAATAGGGAAGGGGCACAAAAGGTTGACTTCAAACAGTGATCTGGAGACTATACACTTGTGATAACGTCGTGATTTTGATTCGTTCGTTGCTTGTTTACCAACAATTCCAACTTCCTCCGTTCATTATACATATAGAATGACTTCCAGATAATATATGTCCTATAAGACAGAATTTGCATTACCTTCTATAGATAGGATCAAAAGTGGTCGACTCTAAACCCACTTGGGTACGAGTGTGCTGTAAATAAAAATATATTATGTACGCATTAGGATACATAATTTTGCTAACAAACTATATGAAAATTGATATCGTCTTGTTTGGCATACTTTCAGAACAGGTCTAAGGGTTATTTCTATATGAATGGGAGACACTCTTTGCCACCAGTAGTTGTTGTTGTCGTCGTTGTCGTTGTTATTGTTGTTGTTTGTAGACACAATAAAGCAAGCAATAAATAGTGATTTAAGACAAAAATGGGAGAGTGAAAGAGAATTATTTTGTTGAGCCAAAGTCAGGAACAAAATAAAAAATATTAGATTTACGGAAGGAAATTGAACAAACGAAATCCGACAATGTCTGAAGTATATGCGTTTGTGTGTGTGTGTGTGTGTGTGTGTGTGTGTGTGTGTGTGTGTGTGTGTTTATTTTGATTTGTTTGAATTTCTGTCCAGCTATTCATAGTGCTCATGTAGATCTGTACATTAACGTAAAGCCTCAGTGAATATTGTGCTGCATGTGTGCGAATTGTTCGTGAGGCTGAAAGAGAGCTTCATGTTTCAGGTCCTGATTTTGATGAAACTTCTCTGCAGTGCCAGCTCTTCTGTTGATTCGATTTTACTCAGTCCACGTAAGTCTTATAGAACACGCTAAATGATCAATAACTTTGTGCAATTAACTTTGTGTTGCAATTACGTCTGACAAAGGAGTGTAGAAATACAATCATTCAAATAACAAACATGTGTGGCCTTGGAGGTTAAAGAGATAGTATAGTTTTGGTTGAGATGGGGTTACAAGTTTCCAACTTTTCATGAGATAACAAAAAACATCTTATGAGATGTATGAAAGAGCATACAATTCTAAGAGCAATTCAAAGTTTGTTTGATGAAAATTATAGTTTTGAAATGGCTGAGTTATCAAAAAAAAAAAAAAACACCACCACCAACAACAACAAGGAGGTTATAATAAAGGCGGGAATTACCTTTTATTAGGACCACTTTGTTTTACGTTGTTGTTGTTGTTGTTGTGTTTTTTTTATATTTCAGTCATTTCAAAAAAAGATTTTCATCAAATAAAACTTTGAATTCCTGTCAGAATTGTTTGCTCTTTGATATTTCATAAGTTGTTTTAATTATTTCGCATGAAGTTAAAATCTTAATCCCCATCTCAACCAAAACTATATACCGTCCCTTGAATGACCCCTCGTTTTCGTTGTCTGTAGACACTCCAATACTAAAAGAGGATGTTATAGGGAACGCAAACCCAAAGAGCAATGTGGATTGAGTTAAAGCAGCAACATTAGTAGAACACATCAGTGAAAGTTTGAAGAAAATCGGACAATCGATGCAAGAGTTATGAATTTTTAAAGGTTTGGTGTTGGAACCGCTGGATGAGGAGACTATTAGAGGTTATGACGTATGAGTGGACAACAATATAAAGAAAATATAAAGAAAATTCCACAAACATTCATTTTTCATGAAAATTACAAATTCCATCAACTTGATACTGACATAATAGGGTAGCAATTATTCCCACTGCTTTCTGAAAGCGGTTAGTCAAGTGCTCTTTCATAATGCTAGTTATGTTAATTTTTGTTGGATTTTCTTTATATAAATTTCTTTTTATTGTTGTCCACTCATACGTCATAACCTCTAGTAGTCTCCTCATCCAGCGGTTCCAACACCAAAACTTTAAAGATTCATAACTTTTGCATCGATTGGCCAATTTTCCTCAAACTTTCACTGATGCGTTTTACTATTGTTGCTGCTTTCACTCAATCCACGTTGCTCTTTGGGTTTCCATTCCCTTTAACTTGGAGCGTGAGCGATGAGAGACTGGAAAAGTGATGACGTACATGAGGAGCAGAAAAGGTTAGTCAACGTGTGATCAATGAATACGAGAGATCAGTAATGGTTCTATATGGATATACACGAGAAATATAGATGCATGTCAACTGTGCACCCGAAAGCAAACTTAAGTCAAGGATAACTTCAACTAAACACACCGGCAGAAAAGAATAAAACTGCGAGAAATCTGATGCGACAAAGATGCGTTTGCGAAGGAAAACCTTGCAAATTTATTCATATCAGTTACTTAAGTTTCAAACAGTGCCTTTCCAGAAAGGCATACAAAATGTCGAATCAATCTCCTGTGTTATGTATAAAACGGGATTCTGCGGGTACTTCTGTGACTGCCAATCGAATCAAGAATATTATATTCAACATGAAAGCCGGCCTGCCATAACTAAACTCAATTGGTGACAAATATACTTAGAATATTTACAAACAAACAAACAAACAAACAAACAAACGAATAAACAAACAATAGGCCTACTGTTGTAAAGAGATCATGATATGGCTTATTGTGGTTTAGGGGAAAATCATACCCGTTCACTAGTCATCAAGCTTTAGATCTCGGAAACCATTTCATGTCCACATCATAAACAGGAATGTTGTCCAAATACACACAAAAATAGTATATGAACAATCAACTCCCAAGTGATTCCGTTTCCCTTTCCACAAGGATGCTTCAACAGCTGGATTCTTGATAAACTGTAACTGCCATGTTGCAGTTATCAGCTCTTCATAGAAATCCTTCTAAATCAAAGTTTACTCTGATATGAAATAATGTATATAGAAGATATCATTGATGCAAGATAAATATATCCACTTTGGACTGCACGATATCACTCATACTTCGAGTACTGGTGAAAAATAAGTAAAATAAAACGAAACGCCGACGAAGGCAATTATGTGTGCTGCTAAGCATCGAATCAGCGACGAGACTGCTGCTGAGACTCATTAAATGGGGGCCATTATTTGGGATGGCAAAAGAAACAGGTGAAATTGGTATTGCTTCGGATGTTCGCGTTGTATATGCAAGTCTCATGTTTGTTAAGATTATTGTTGTGGTCTTCACTGCTCAAATTCAAACGTTATTCCCGATCCCGCAGTCTTTTCCCGGTACAGCTCATCGAATGCATCGTTTTGCGCCACTGTGAAGTGATTCTTCCAGTCACCGACTTCACCTAGGAAAAAAACAAGAATATAATATTGAAAGTATGACTCTGATGAATGCTTGCATAATAGTGAACTCATTATGGACAGATCTCATTTTACAAGATTATACGCTTGTACGTGTTGGTTCATCATAAAATGTTACGAAATGGATTCATGTACATCTTGGTAATTATGAATAAAATTAACCGTTTCGAGCCTACCAATTTCCTGCCCAAAGCTATAAAAAAAAAATCAGGAAAAAATAATCAAAATTTAATGCCATCTTGGTAGTAGCCAGCTAGCAGTGTAATGACCAGTATCAGATGTGATTTCCTTTACAAAATGTGCATTGCGTTCCTCCTGTAAGAAAATAACCATGTGTTTTGATTCAAGAAATCAGGATGGCAGGGCGGAGTTTGAGCAGGAGAATTAAGATCCCTTTCAAATTCAAAATTTAAGATAAGATGGTTTGTTTGAGCATGAAATACATTCATGTTTTGGTGTCTCACTTTTTTTTTTCATTTCTAACACACGTATCCATTGGTGAAACCTACAATAGAAAGAAACTACTGAGAAGCTGTCTCAGGTGAAATTTTGTCAGTTATCAAGTAGAAACCTTTAGCCTTTACCTTTCCTGAGGAAGGACCTCTTTTGTTTCACAGCTTCCTTGAAGACCGGCATCGTGTCAGGGTTGGACTTCGGGTCCTTCTTCATGGCATCGAATGTGGAATGCTGGGTAATGACGTCGATGACGTCATCCGACAGGTTCCTGCCCAAGAAATCGCATACTCTGACGATACAGCCTCGGAGGTCCTGAGATATAAGGGAATGATATAGTAGTCAAAGCTTGTAAGGTATAAGGTGTTCATTAACGATGTGTATGGTAAGCCCTAATTCCAAGCAGCGAAGATGTCCCAAAATACTCTACCTTTAAAAAACAAAAAAGTACAGAAGCAATATTACATTACCATTGACTTAGAGCTGATTTTATGATTTAAAAAAATCACTTAACACATACGAGAATCGGGACTTCAAGAATGTTTATTATTTTGTCACTGCGCAGGTATCAACCATTCAATATGTTTTGCTGAGATCGAAAAGGCGTTATTGCGATCAAACCAAGTTCTGTAGTGATACATTTTATACTGCATTAAATGTTACATTAATACGCAGCCATCTCACTTCAAGCCCTGATGTTTCACAACTTAAAACAGCAAAAGGATGACCAGATACCACCTATAGTTTTCATTCTTAATCTTAGGATAGGATTTTTTTTTATCGATCAATAACCATATTAGATATCAAGACGTTGACGAATGCTGGTGACATGCACGCTTTGCAATATCAGATAATAACTATAATGGTCCAATCCTGTATATATCTACGAAAGAAGGTAAAGTTGAACACGCATGACCTTTTGAATACGTTGGATCTCGTGTTTCTGTCTATAAGATTGGAGGTCTTTATGTTAAATAACCTGTACTGGTTTCAGCTAGCACCAAACTTACCCTTTTCATCTCTTCGTAGGTGATGAAGAAGACATTGGGCTCGTGTCTCTTGCGCCACCAGTACAGGACGTTCTCGAACCACGACCCGCGTGGAACTGCAAAACAAGGTTTGAATTATAAGAATTGATAATCGATTTATTGCAGAGGTATTTAACAAAACTATTTATATGGCAAGAACTATTACATACACAATCGCCCCCCTTTTTTGTTACTTTTTGACCTTATGAAATCTATCATATATTTTCATTTGTTTCGAGGCCAACATTTAAGTCAAGCTTTGATAATAGTGATGGCAGTCTACTACATTTTTTCGTTTATACTCCACTGCCAAGACTCGTTCTGTATAAACAGTGATAGAGTATCTTACACTTCTTTCAATGAATTTACAAAACAAGTTCAGATCATCATTGTCTTTTAACTATGTCATTTCATCGTTATATTGTGTCCATGCTTTTCAAGAACAACGCAGAAATAGAACAAACAAACGAACGATTGAGTTCCTGATTATCATTTTAGAATTTCTGTTCTTCGTGCAGACCTCTGTCACACTTGTTATCTACTTGGAAAAGCACACATCAGCACACATCAGGTGTTTGTCATAACGAGACTTGGAAAAGTAATGATCTTGATAATTCACAGAAAAGGGGGAAGCCAGGTTTCATTCATAATAAAAAGGAGATAATTTTTCTTTATTAAATTTGATTCTTTGGTAGGTTTTTTTTTTTCATCGACGTTAACAAGCACCGATTATTATGTGTTTAGAGTATACAATAGCCATGATAAATATCATCGACATAACTACTCGGATGGGATTCGTCAATGATTTTGTTTCTTAGTTATGGTGAGAGGAGTTAACTTAAAATGTGAGTTTCTTTTAGAAGACTGCAAATAACTTTGGATGTATACCACTGTGCCATAATTGCTCTATAATGATAACTGATTGAGCCCTCCTCCTCCCCCGTCTGTCCGTCTGTCTCTATCTATCTATGCGCCTGTAACCTGTAACAGTTCGCGTCAGTAAACTGTAAAACTCACTTGAGTCGTTGCAGAAGTCTGTGTAGAAATCACTCCACTGTCTGTACTGGGGGAGGTTGGGTGACACGTTACAGAAATGGAAGTACGACACGGCAGCATCCTTGGGATTCCTGGCTACATAGATCACCTGATGGAAATGAACAGACAGACAGTCAGTCAGACAGACGTCATTTCATTTCATTTCATTTCATTTCATTTCATTTCATTTCCAACAAAATTTCATTTCATTTCATTTCATTTCCAACAAAAGTACAAAGTATACAATATGACATTTGCGTATACAAACAAAATCAATGCAGCTCTTATTTTTACAATGAAACAAAACAAAATAAAACAGACAGAGTTTTAAAAATGGCTCTGATCATGCATAACATTTCTTCTGATAATGCAAACATTAGTCGATTACGATAGTTATATCCTCATTTCATCATTATCATCACAATCACTGATGTCACAATCACTACAAATACTTTTATTGCTGTCAATAGAATCACAGCAATAGTACCATCAGTCTTTTGGTAAACAATTTTAATACCAAGTGCATCAAAGAAAAGGGCTATAGAGAAACGGGGTACAAACATCATAATAATTTTATTATCTACTAATTGGCAGCAGGATCAACGTATGGATAGTTTCCCGCCAAACTGAAAGAGGCTCATCGTCTGTTTCGTAACGTTGCGATGGATGCAATATGCGTACCTTTGGTTTCTTTTCGTGCATCTGTGTGGGAAGAAAGGGAGGAGGCAGCTGTGTCTTCATCAGACGAGGTGACGCCATCTTGTTAGCAATCTCGTAGATGCCTTTGTCATTATCAGCCTGTTTGCGCAACAAACACCAAACAAACAAAAACAACAACAAAATTAGCAAACAAACATATAATGAAATCAAGTTGTAAAGGTGTTACTGAGAATCACAACAACATCGCAAAGCAACAACAACAAAAACAACTTTGATTCTACGTGACCGAGCTCAACGACATCTTGTACGACATTACTTTAGTGGGTAGGTCCTTTTCGTTACGATTATACTCTGCAAACGTTTTTACATAATTTGCTACATCGAAAACATGAGAATGTTCATAATGTACGTGGTATGTATGCATGTGTGACACACTTTTCGTATGTAGTCGACGCGTCAATGGTATATACACACACATACACAAGGACTGGCAATTTAGCAAGTAGAATTATAAAGTTTGTATGATATGAAAGACTAAACGAGCGGCAAGAAGGTGAATTGTTGAAACTAGGCAAGGTGCCTTTGTTAAGGGCAAGAGACAAGTACCAGGGAAGGCGGCTTGCCTAAACGCATAGATTCGCTTTGTTTGAGGAAGGGGTTAAAGGAATAATACAGTTTTGGTTGGGGGATATTTTATGGAACAGTTTGGTGGGACCCACTTTTGATTGGGACCACTTTGTTTTACTTTGTCTTTGGATGTTTTGGCCATATCAATACCGATTTTCATCAAATAAACTTTGAATTGTATGCTCTCTAATATTCCATGAAAGTGGTTTCTAATTATCTCGCCAAAAGTTAAAACCTGAATCTCCTTCTCAACCAAAACTACATCGATCATTCCTTTAAGGCCCTTGGCGTTTTTATGGCAAGCCACCTTCTCGTCGCATGTTGAAGCTTGCGCACGATCGTCGGTTTGCATATCGTAAACATGTCACCTGTTGTTCTACCTGTTTGACATCCATACTCTGTGACATCTCAAGGAATGGAACTCGCTTGAGGAGGTGCTTCTCTCTGACCGCCACGATGTCACCATTGGCGAAGATAAGAGACAGGATGTTCTGCATCCACGTCGTTCCTATGACCCGGAAGCGGAAACAGTAAGATGAATATTAGAAAAATGGACGTATAGGCCCTATGGATGCTAATGAGCAATGGAACAATGAATGTGGCATTAGGAAGAATTACCACGAGCTCTGGATCACAAGTGCAGTTTAAAAAGTGAATAAACGTAACAGAATAGGTAGAGAGTTACAGTATATCTGAATATTCGGAATCTGATATGTCGGGCAAGGTGCGAACGAGCGAGCAAGTAGCTCGTAGTGGAAATATACTTCTTCTGTGGTCTGGCACACTCGCTCGCGCGTTATGTAAATACAACTGTGGCCCGTTGCATAAAACTTACCATTGAATTTCAATGGTAACTACCGTCAAAATTAGGCGTCACAGCCAATCAGCATCAAGGATTGTAAAATTTACCGCTAATTTGAAGACTTACCGCTAGAAAGGAGTGGTAAGTCCAGCGGTAAGGGTTTTATGCAACAGGGCCCTGATCTTTGCCCCATTGGTCTCAATAAGCTATTATGGCCTATGAGATATCCAGATACTTCCTACAGAGATCGGTGGTTTACCCCTGCCTCGCAGCTCGATGTACTATGATTGTTAAGCTAGTCTTGAAAAAAAGAATATAAACATAATGCTTCGAGGTCTGATGAAAAGGCTCACCGGACTTAGGCCACGTGACCAGGAAGGTGTCATCTTCCCGGACTTGGAAGGCCTTCAGGTCGTCGAGGTATCTCTTCGGCATGAACTTGGGCATGATCCAGCCGTCAATCTCGTAGCATGACTCCTTGGCGAAGTCGGGCAGGTTGTCGAACTTGGAAGTACCTTCCGAGGGAGAAAAATTCGAGAAAAATTTGATCGGATTCCTGAATCTTAAAATCATATGTCATGGCTGGGGGTTTAGGCCCTATCTATCTAGGGACGGGTAGTTGATTTGATTTGAGTTGACGTGAATCGAATGTACTTTTCTATCACTATCAGACTTCTGTAAAATAATATGCCAAATAAAATATACACAAGTTGTTCCTCAGTGACTGCTCGGAAAAAGTAAATCAAAACATTTCTTGACCATTATCTTTCTTTTTTTTTATTCCTCTCTCTCTTTCCCAAAGAGTAATAACATCCTACTTTCGGGGTTGTTGCACATTTAAATATTGGGTCGGGATGTCCATATAGTTAGACACACTTAAGCATTAATATTGCATTTATCAGCAGCATTTGGTGATAACTTTATAACGTGAAAGATGCACTGGTTGCAAATATATTGCGAAATGAAAAAAACAACAACAAACAAACAAATGAGACGACAGTCGTGGGAAGGGCAGAGAGAACAAATATTTCAATGAAGGAGGGAGGTAATGATAGAAAAATTAGGAACTGAATGAAATTAACAAAGTGACATGAGAGTGAGAGAATCGAAAAAAAATGAGGAAGGGTAAAAAGAATGACAGAAGGATGAAAGGAGGAATAGCGGGAGAACCCACGAGGTGTGACGAGAGTGAAAACTAAGTAGAACACATGTACACGGAGGGGAAGAACAAGATGGTATAAAGGAGAGAAGGGGGTAAGGAAAATAGCAACGAAAGCAAATTGAGAGTTAGAGAAATGAGAAATTACAGTACAACAGTTTGGTAGAGAATGAAAGAAAGACGTGAAAATTCTGAAAGGGAGAATACAGAAAGCAAATCCTGAAAAGGTGAGAGAAAGAATGAGAAATGCATTATTAAGGGAAAACAAAATAAGATTTAAAGTGATGTCCCTAAAAGAGAATATCTAGTAAATGATTGAATATAATTTGAGGGCGATGAAACAAACGTACAGGATGGGGGGGGGGGGGAATATACAGATGATTTAACTGCACTATAGTAACAAAGGTGTCAAACCCACATGAGGCGATCACTTACATGAAGGCACAACAACTTTACGCATACTGTATTGGTATACAGTACAGGACCGATTAAATTTGAAACTACCAGCACATGTATTATCGTCACTATACATTTCATGTCTCAAGACAACGTGACAATCATTGATTGCGGTTAAAACTGCAGTCTTTCTCCCGTGTGCATAGTTAATGAGACAATACAATGTGTGCCAATAACAATCCTGCCTAATATAATTTTTCAGACGCGTTCTAAATATCTATTTAGGGTCGTAGGCCGGAGAATATCGATATCAAGCAGTTAACACATCACATAATCAACATTTCCTTTTTTCAATAAAATAAAATGCCTGCAAAGTATCAATTTAAACTTACCAGACATTGTGTCCTTGTGGGTGATTTTGTGGTTTCCTGTCGATTAATTTGTGAGCTGTACGTGCATTCAGTAATCAAGAAGGATTGTTAAAAGAGATTGTTTACTTACTATGATAATGTGGCACTCATGGAGCGAGTTTGCAGCATAAGTTCCAATACACAGAAGTGTAAATAAGACATGATAGCATATGATAGCAGAGTGTAGTAGTAAAGAGATTACTGTTCCTTGACAATTGAAAAACGGATTTTAGGGTAAGAAATTATTTCCTGTCTGATATGACAGCAACCATGCACGATTGCAATTTATATATGCCTTAGGGACAGAAGTGTTGGAATTCATGGTCCGAGTAGGCTCTCCACGTTAAAGGGATGCTATAGTTTTGGTTGAGATGGGGCTTCAGGTTTGTTTGGTTTTTTTTTTTTTTTGTGTGTGTGTGAGATAATGAGAAACCTTTTATGAAATATGAAAGAGCGTAAGTATTTCTAAGAGGGATTCAAAGTTTATTGATTAAGATTTTGATAACAATTGGTTTTGAAATGACTGAGATATCCAAAACAAACGGAACATAATAAAAGGTAGGATCCACCTTTTATCAGGATCACTTTCTTTTACTTTCTTTTTGGACACCTCTGGCATTTCAAAACAGATTTTCATCAAATAAACTTTGTATACCTCTAATAATTGTAATTATGTTCTATAACATTTCACAAGTGGTTTCTTAGTATCTCGCAAGAAGTTGAAAGCTCAATCCTCATCTCAAGCAATAACTGTACCATCCCTTTAAACCAACGGAATGGAAGAAGTGTCATTACAATCGGAAAATAGGCATAAAAAATTATTTGATTTTGAACTTTCACGTGTTTCCGCGAAACAGTTGTAAATAGTCTCGATGACGTAATATGGTAATCAGATGAGGTAATGATGTCATGGCCTCACAAAAAGTCTCCTATCGACCTACATACAATCCTTCGTTAGATTTCTATTCTCAATGAAATCATAAGGAATAACGCCTGTCCTTTTCATCAAATTGTCGCTATGTTGTACTTAAATAACGATGATTAATAGACAGGAAAATTGTTGCCGCTGCTAATTAATCAAAAGTACACATTATATAATGATGTGCATAACATTTTGTGTACAAATCAACGCGAGGGAATTTAACCAGAGTTTGACTGGTACGTCTAAGCACATCTGAATATCTAAATTCCCAAGATTTTCTGTTTGTTTTATTTCCGATTTGATAAGAACCACGACTATTGTATTTTGTTTGATTTTACTTGTTGTGGATGACACATCAGTACCAAGTTTGAGGCGTCTGTGCAGTTTTGACAGGCGAATGATTGAGTCTTGATAAGCGCTAAGTATCATTTCAAAGTGAATGCTATAATCGTGGGGAGGAGTATTACACGATTGAATACATGTAAAGTAGGCCCTATTACTTTTCCTAATAGAATGCATACTTTTTGAGTGTTAAAAATATGTGTATCGACGAACAAATATCTAATGATATCAGCCACGAAACGTGGGGACTTTTCACATGTACCGAGTTGCTTAATTACAAACTTGATTACTAACTTGTTTGCAATAAAGTTTCAAATCACCCTCCTCGATTCCAGTTTCCATTCACACGGCAAATTTGCCTAATTACAAACTTGATTTGAGTTTGCTTAATTACAAATTTGTTTCAAATTAAGCAAACTCGGTACGCGTGAATACCCGGACTGTTACAACAACTTTTCACAAACTTTGTGTAGTTTCATCTGTTGTTTCACAATTTTTTTTTTCTTTACGAATCATTTGATTTGTGTGGTCAATTGGTTACTTGACTTTTATTCCTAGTCTTCCGAGGTCTGTACTTTGCAAATAACTCGAAATAATCAAGCAGTAATAACATACAACAAAAAAGGAGAAAAACTATGCACAGTGAATACGCCGAAAATGTAAAAGCGTGAATCCTTTCCTATGATTAATGTCATATAGGAATAGAAACCTGATGTACATACTCAATAAATAGGCGGAAACGATAAAGAAGACAAGAGTTAGAAGAAAAATGGCATTAGAAAAATCGTGAAAAAATACCCCACTAACGAAAAACGCTTGATCATACCTTGCCGATGTTCCTCGTGCTCTTGTCCGCAGCTACGCCAAATATCGTCTGTCTGATCTGAGATGTGGTGTGGTATGTGAAGACGCTTTCTTGTTAATCCCATGTGCCCTGTAAGCTTATACCCGCCCAGATACCAGTAGAAATTAATTAGAGATGTAAGCAAGGGCTTTTGTCTGCTAAAACATCTCCGCGTCGACATGAAAACGAGCTTGAAATAGAAAAGACGCGGGTGCCGCTTTCTGCGTTGACTTCGTCGTCTCGGTGCAGTGGAATGTGCATGTAATTGCTGTTTTCTTCGTGTACCTCTTGTTACTAGTATGCGACGCTAAAACTATTTCTGCGTGTACATTGTATTAATAATGAGGTGCAAATGGAAGTACATGTATATAGTGCAACTCGTATTCAGGTGATGATGTTCACTATAACAACCATGTAGTAAAATTTTTTTTAATTGTGTTCTGCTAGAACATGGGACAGGAATTAATCGTGAACTGTGAAACGTGAAATTCAACTTTTAATCAAGAAACTATGAAATAATGGATACGTAGTACAGAAATATACCGAAAGTTCCTCCCCGCCCCTCCCCCCAACAATCTAATGGTATTTTGTATCACCAATTAGTGTTTCTCTTTTGTCTCACCTCCCTGATCTCACACTGTAGTTTGTTGCGTTGTGCTTCATTTTCTTTGTGTGTGTGTGTGTGGGGGGGGGGGGCGGTCGTTGTTAATTTCAGTTTACCTTTGAAATGTGATATTTCTTGTAGATAAATTCATGTTGCATGGAAGAGACACATGGTTCGGAGTCAGTTAGACTTATTACGAACGACGGAAAGCTGAGGACCGTGTCTTCCCTAAACTAATGAAACTTATGTTGGTAACGTGAGATACTAATTCGAGAGACATTTTCGACTAATGAAGACACATCAGTCAGGTCGTAATTTTGATTTCTAAAACTGTATTTGTGTAAGTTCGTCTTAACTAGCATCGTACAGCATGCCTTTGATGTGTCTTCTAATATCTTTGTTTCACGACAATTATTGATATCAATGAGATTTGATTTACCTGGAGTCGGTGTTTTCTATAACACTTAAGTTTAGAGATTCTTGCGTTTACACTGTCTTGGCTGGCATCACAAATTTCTGAAGTTTGATAAAATTGGAGAAGTTCGATAAGATTTGACGAGGCTCTATCTCGCTTGCACCCAACTCTTCCGTGAATTTCTTTTTTTTTTTTTAAAGTGGAAACTTTCGCAGAAGTAATGTTACGCTCTCGGCCGGGTAAGATGAATTTCGCGTGTTCTTAATTCCGCGGAATCAAAATGTAAAATAATGAACATTGATAACTGCTAACAAAAGATTCGCGTGCTTTTATTTTCGCTGCTGCGTGGTCTCATAATGTCGCGCAAAATGGGCGAAAATTTCCATTTTTGGTAACTTCCGTAACCCACATCAAGAACAAGCAATGATTACTTCCTAAGTTTTAATCGGTAAATGATTGACTAATATATGGCATGAGTTTCTATCATCATTACCTTAAGGATATTTCAAAGAGAGAAGAGTTGTGAAGCATCATCACCATGTCTGGATTGCTTTTGATTTTTGCCCAATATCAAGGGTTCGAGAAAACAGCATGAAACTTCAATAAACTGTATTCTGTATTAACTTTCTTATTTCTCCCGAATTTTGAATGAGTCTTTCGCACTCCCGTGGCCAAGTGTTAATTGTCATTCCTTGAAACTATCCTGAGCAATGCGCAGACTATTCTTTTAAATTTGGCCGGACACGAAAATATATTAGTCAGTTTAACACTTTAGCTGAGCCTGAATATGGCTTTGTGAAACGCTTAGAATGGGACTGAAACGTGTAATACTAAGTATCATAGCTGGGGGGGGGGGGGGGGGGGGAGGGGGAGACGAGACCTGTCTTTGATTTTGTTGCTTACTGTCATTCTATTTTAATCAAAGTGTAATATATTGAACTAGTGATGATTGCATAGGTCTATGGGGCCAACGAGGAAATCTTAACATCAAAATCTCGGCCATCAATATGAAGACATGGAGTTGGTGTATACCTGCTCTCTGATTAGTGAGGTAGTCCAGATGGCAAACTTGGAAGGGAAATTGAAGAAAAAGCATTTTCTTTTTTCTGCGCCTCGGAATATGACCGATCCTTGGAAGATAGCACAATAACGGTCATAGCTTACATAGCCTCAACAATTCTCTTTTCTATATTCTATTCTTGAGGAGGTATCTTTTTGTTTGGGGAGGGGGGGGGGTCGGAAAAAATCGTGAATTTGTGTATTGGGTTGTAAGATGCTATTTCTTCATTTTTAGTCATACATGTACTTCTAACAGAAATGGCGTCAAGCTGTGAATACATGTAATGGTTAATTGTTTCACATAACGTGGGGAACGAGCATACACACAAACAGCATAGATCTACCAGCAGACGACGGGTCACATGTCTGTTTAACTTTCAATTTGCGGGTGGGTACATGGTACATGTACTGGGTTTGCGTGTCGCGCTATCGCTACAACCGGAAGAAAAAGTCGTAAACTTATACCTGTAACAAACTAAACTGAATAGTGGTGGTGGTGGTGATGGTGATGGTGGTGGATTTTTTTTTTTTTTTTTTTTTTGGGGGGGGGGGTGGAGTGGGATGGGGAGGTGTTAGTAAACGGTACCCTTACATGGCCGATGGTAAGCCTTCTCAGTCATGTCTTCAATAAATAAATGTGTCTTTAGACCCGATGAGAGAAATGACACCTTGTACTTTTTTACAGGAACGCCATTTCCGGGGAAAAAAAAGACAAATTAAGACTCGGTCTGGTGATGTTAACATTCCTAATCATATTCCTATAACACAATTTTCTTCTCAGAGTCAAATCCATCCTTCTGCCCCTCTACGTGTAAATTGTAACTTAATAAAAGAAAAAAAAAATCATCCTTCCGAAAACAGGAATTCTTTTGACATTTTAAATTTATAGTGTGCGCGAGTGTCAAAGATTTTTTTGTTAATATAATACACCTATAGGCATCTCTCTGCCTATCTATTAACATATACATTAATCAATCCACCTATACATGCATAATCACACAAGAGAAACATATTTCTTCTAATTCATTGAGATTGCCGATCTATCATTTCCTCTTACGATACTCCTCCACGGCAGCACATTGTCTAGCTGTATTTCTCACCATTGCATACATGCACGTATGTAATTACACACACGCATACACTCAGTGACAATAAATGCCGGTTGTCAATCCCTTTTGCTCTACATTCACAAATCTGTCACCCCCCCCCCCCCATCTCTCTCTCTCTCTCTCTCTCAAAAAGTTAGAAAGCTATACTTTTTCCTTCCCGTCATATGACAACTCCAACACAAGGAATGTACAAACAGTAACTCGGGCACATTTTCTACCAAAAGACAAATTTTTAATGACCCTATCTTACTTACACATTCTCGGCCAAATTCTGTATTCTACACAGACAGAGGCCACGCTTATCCACAAAATAAAAATGGAATGATGACATGGAAATGGCTTAGTTTCAATCATATAATAAACATTAATCATCATCATCATAACCATCATCATCGTCGTCATACCAAGGATTTTGCAGTTACATTGTTTACCAACATGGGCAAGGTTCATCAATATTATCTTGTACAGTTCTGCTTCACTGTGACTTGGGCTGAGTACATATGGTACCACTAACATGGATTGTGCTAGTATGGAAGTACCGGGCAAACAAACTTTGGGCACTCAAACAAGATAGATTGGACATATGTATCTATAAAAGGCTAAAAATGACCATACTCATAAGAGGGAAATGTCCACTGATAGCACCAAAATAGAGTTAGCTGCATTGCATAATAACGTCAAGGACAAGACAGTGTGATAAGAATGACCGATAATCGGAATGATCGCTGCTTTTATAATCATAGTGTCTATCGCACAAGGAAAGTTGCACAATTTGTCTAAGAGAGTGAAGAGGGGGGGGGGGAAACCTGAATCATTCCATTTAGAGAAGTCTGTAGAGTGAATTACACCAAAGGAGAAATACACTGGATGATATATGCATAATGTTTGACAGATTCTTATTCCTATATCTGGACTAATATTTCCCTGGAAGTGGTCAAATGATGCTTGGAAAGAGAAACTATATGCATATACATATGTGTATACATATGCATATACATATGTGTATACATATGCATATACATATGTGTATACATATGCAAAAACAAACAAACAAAAAACTAAACAAAAATGAGTATATTACAGAAATGTTTTTGATATGTATTCAGATGGACTTTTTAGACAGCATCCAAGAAACAGCAAGTATTCAGCCCAGCCATAAGGTGAAAAATATGCTGAAAAGTAAATACATGTACTAGTAGAGATTCTTGATAACAGAAACTTGTTCAGAAAATTAATATCCCTTGACTGTGGCATCAGCACAGCTTAACAATTCTACATTAGATATTGGTAATCATGTACCATTATCTGCACATAGGATAGCTTAATGTGAAATTTGACAAAAAAATCAGACAAAAAAAGAAGAAATAATCTAGCATTTCCATGTTCTCATGGTCAGTTTCAGAGAAAAGCCACAATGATACTACAAAATGCGTACACCACTTTAGTTTGGCCAGTTATTCTTCGTCATAATATGCATACCCGGTACACCATGTAAATAAGATTACGGCCACATGATTCTCTATATACAGCTCAAAGTTTTCCATTCCCTTCTACAACGGCAGGAAATCGTAGAATATACATGTAACTCCATGATAATGTCTCTGAAAACTGCACACTGCATCTACATGGCAAACAGATATACATACAAAAATACAGAAAGGTACTCATATAGAAAGTTACGTGGACAATTGCTTTGCAGGAACATTAATTGTTGTTTGATATTTTCTTGCTTTTTTTTTTTTTTACTGATTCCAATCAATGCATAGGTGTAGATCTACTTTACTTCACTCAAACTTGTCTAATCACTTGAATAAATTTGAAAGTCACATGATTTTATTGCTGGTTGCTCACTCCTTGTTCAAATTTATATACATTTGTATAAACATACAAATATTGAGAGAGATTCCTCTTCAAAACTATGCCGCTCGTCACATGTGCAATCAACTGGGTGATCATGTGACCTTCGAGGTAGCAGCCCTCACTTCCAAGGGCATTGTGGGTATTTTGTATCTTAGCTTATTACTATGATTCATCAGTGTCATCACAAATTCTTTATGCATGAATTAAAACAAATATGGTATACTAAGAGATACTATTGATAATGCAGAGTTCAAAACAAAACACCCCCCCCCCCAAAAAAAAAAAAAAAAAAAAAAAGAGAGAGGCAAAATCAATGTATTAAGGATGAGCAATACTTGTAGTGGTTATATATACAGTACTTGATACTATTGCTTCATGATTACAATGTTTTCTACTTGGAAGACAAACTTCTCAATCTTACATTGATTGGTGGAGGCCTTCAGCATTCAAAAAAGCAAGATTTTTTTTCAATCATCTACATATCTTTATATACTTCGTTTGTCATCTTTAAAATAATGAAAGAAAACTAACACAAAATTTTCAAAAAATGAGAGAAAACTGCAGGCCTACAGAACTTTCTTATAATTGGAGTTGCCTGCTTACACAAACCTCATTTCCATATTGACTTATCCACTGTTTCTACATAAACTGCTGATTTCTTTCTCTCCAAATTTTACAAAACAGAAAAAGCAGACATTTGCAATTGAAAAAATACACAAAAACAAAAGAAAACAGCCACATTCACAACAAGTTCGTTGGATGCTAAGAGAGTGTGACACTTTGTGGAGGTTTCCTACATTACACTGCAGAATGGAAGCGATCTATCCAAGTAGCGTGAATGCTGCCTGCAATCAATGTATTAAAAAAAAAATTATGTATATTTTGTTGTTTTTTTACTGTTTTATTTGGTGTAATGTCCTTATTTTGTGAGCATTAAAATTTCCAGTTATGCAGGAAAAAGGGAGAATAGGAGAAGATAAACCTTACAAAGTGCAGTTTGATGCTCTTGATTGTTTTTTCATTGAGTCCGCACTGGTGTATTTTGTTTTTCTTTTTTTTTAATAAAGAAAGAATATACTGGACGATTTTAAGACTAGCAAGCAATACAAAGGTTCAAAGCTGGTGGAAAAATCTTTTGCATTCAGTTGAAAATACACGCATAATTATGCAGTCAACAACAATGGGAAACAGCTATTAAATGGCCATCCATCAATGAATTTTTTTTAAAATTTCTTTCAACAATAATAACAAAAGAAATATACACCAACATCTATATCAACAATAAACAGCAGACTTCACACCTTACTTCCTTTTTTTATTTAATCAATTACTGTATTTTTTCTTCATAACTCATTTTTACGTGACATGATCATCAACTCCGACTTGATTCATGAACGGTTGGTGGTCAAAAAAGCGCCCTCTCCAGTCACAATATAGAAACAGCATCATAACATCACCTTCAAGATTTTTATACCTGATGAATTATTGCTTAACTTACCCAGTACCTTATTACACTTATTTTCACGGCAACAAGTGCCAGACACACCTCCACTTACAACTTCCTTTCATTGATCTTAAAGGCAATCATGACATGCACGAAAAATAAAAATAACTAATCAATTGATAAAAATACAGTAGATATCCTGTAATCCAACTGTCTTTTTCTTACCACTGTTCAAATACTGTATGACTGTCTGTAGGCACAGGTTCCATAGTCACATCTATCAGATGTGAACACTTTTACTGCTATGGCCATAAGTTGTTTTTTTGTTTTTATCCTTTTTTTAAATACCAAAGATACATGTAAGAAATAGGAAGCACTTGATAGACCAATGTCATTCGCTGCCTTTCCTGTTCTCTTTTCAGCTACAATCTAAACAGGATGGGCAGCTAGGACATTGGCGTGGGGTTCATGGAAATGTGCACATATTTCACTTTACAAACACTTAACAGTAACGACAAAAATTTGCCTGCTACCTGTCATGGTTTTAGTAGACCAAGCTCTGCCACTAACCTTTGACCTACTCTCATAAGCAGTGCTGAATGTCACTTCACTACACTCACAAATTTGATACAATTAAAAAAAAAAGTTACACCATGATCTTTCTGTCATTGACATTCTGTATCAAATAACACAAAGTTGAAAATGGAAAGATGGTAGAATACGTACCCTGTATACACCAAGAACTTTGCCATTAACTCCATTAGATTTAAAGGGACAGTACAGGTGCACAACAGAATGTTTTCTTTCGTGCAAAAAACAAACAAAAACAAACTAAAATCCAGGTTTAAAAAAATACATCACATCATTTCTTTTCAAGCAGGAAGATTTTCTGTTTTTGGGGGAAATTACACGAGAACTTTCTGACATACACCAAAACTGTGATGACTGAAATGGGCTGGCACTCGTAATACAATTGGTAATCACACACTCATTAACATGTCAAGAATAAAAGAATAAAGCATTTGAAATGGAATTGACAGAACATTCAAGAGCCGTTGTTCTCTAACCAATTATTTCAAGCACAATTAGTCCCTATTGAATGACTGGATATAACAATTTGCTCAGAAAACAAGCTATAACTGTAAACATTTTAAAGATGTTTTAACCCACAACCCATCACTGTGTAATCTCTTTATAAAAATGAATAATAGAAACACATACAAGCTTTCTGTTTTTGGAGTTAGAAACTTGAGGTGATGGATGTAACTCATTCACTTGAGATGACATGAAAGATGACTTCCTCATAAACAAAAGAGACTCTTGAAGCAAATGACATGGGTTTCAGTCCAAAGACAAGCACTCGAGGACAGCTAATCGAACAATTCCAAGCACTTCAGAAATAAAATGCCCCATCTCAAATTACTTACAAACGAACAATGTAGAAGGTCATGCACGGAAAAGAAAAAATAAACAAAAAGCCTTAAGAGAGAGCTAATCACAGAATGTGTTGATTACCATAGGCTTTCCACAGGGAGATCAAACTCCCAGTTATCATACACACAAAGCATACTACACTCAACAGGACACAAACTACAATAAAGCAGTAGCTCTACACTTTTCTGCATAATGCTGCTTTTACCAATCTAGTATGCTGCGGTCTTGTTACAGTATCATACTCCATATTTCATCAACATTTTAAAAATCCTTTTTCTTTTGTACACATAGAGTAAAAAAGTGTAATAAACATAATTCCCATATTCACTCGACTTTAAAAAGCAAATGCAAAAGAAGAAGAAATACAAATACACACAACTCAACTGAGTTCTGTCTCTTAATCATGCAACTTTGGTTCAACTAACAAGATTCACAAATGATATATTTGAAAATGTTCATTCATATACAAAAACACAGAAAATATTACATCTAATCACATAAATATTTGTAGATAATTCACTACCAGAGTTCATACACCAGCATTCATGATGTATATACATAAGGGGCAGATGGGTTACAAGGCATTCCCATGGTTGAAGAAACAATCTAAGTCAGGTGACTTAACTAAGGCCTAAGAGGCATGCTTCCTACTCTATGAGACTGTGAACTGTAAACTGAACTACCAGAATGACAGAGGATGGGTTAAGATCTGACGAGGTGCGGGGGAGAGAGGGAGATAGTTTGACACATCACAATGATGTTACAGAAATGAGCTACAAAGATGTGATAATACAAACCAAAATATGCACAATGAAAACGTGGACATAGCACAGAAACTTAACAAAGATGTCATCTCACAGATCAAATCTCTCATGTGCGGATCCGTCAGACAATGAAAGTGATTGGAGATATTCATAAATCTACGCCTCGCGTGGAGACTCAGTTTCACAGTCAACGTTGCACAACCTCTGGCATTCTCATCTCGTCTATTTCAGTTCGACGCATTTAAAAACAAAAATCCCCATCCTGCCCTCGGACTACAAGGCAAAGCTGTTGGCACTTCCAGGAGAGCGAAGCATTCGATATCAGCCTGGGGCGGAGACTACTATTTCATGCAGAGAAGCAAAGCTGCGGTTTTTTAAATTTTTTAGTCAGTCAGGAAAAGAATGTCAGCGCATTCCACAGGCGGGGAACTGAGAGGAGGAAACTTCCACCAGCCGTCATTCTGAAAGTGAAATGATACTGTCGTGTCTTAGTGAGCCAGCCCAAGCAAACTAAATCATCTCCACCACAGTGCCATGTGTCTCTATCTCAATCATTTCTCAAATCAGTTTAGCCCCCTTTAGTCCACTTAGTCCAAAAGATATCGGCTGCATCAAACATGAAACCCATTTTACCTCTCCACTTTTAGCTTGCTTCAAGGGAGAGAGAGAAAGAAAAGCTCAACTTCTGAAGTTACAAACTTTGCTGGGATTTGCTTGTATTCATAGCATTTTTTACAAAACAAGCCCATTTTTGTTTGTTTGTTTTTAAAATCTATGAAAAACCCAAATTGGATGAACTTCTTTGTAGCATTCAAAAAAATAAAACTAACCCGTTTTTGTTTGTTTGTTATATGTATGAAGAGAACCAAACTGGATGTTCTTCTTTCTCAAACATAGATTGTACTAGTTTGAAAGGATACATGAAATGAATTACAATTAAACAGACACATGAAAAAGAGACACTGTAAAATAACAAAATCAAATACAATGAAAGATGTGATAACGAATAACTGTACATCACTTTTGAAAAGTGCAAATGTGGTCAACTGGAGTAGTCGACTTGAAAAATCAACCAAGCAAATCACGTCTAATGGCGTCTGAAAAGGGTTAGTAAAGAACAAGAGGGTGGGGTGGGAAATGTTGAAGAATCATGATACAAGAACATGAAAGAGTCAGAGAGGTCTTTCCTATTCAGGGGGGAATAAAAGATTGTTAACAAACCATGCGCACCAAAATGCTTTGCTATCAAATGCTACAATTAAAAGGTGAGTGATTTCCAAGGCAAAACTTTGGGGATAAGACCATAAGACTAGAACCAGAATGCATCTTTTTTTTTTTTTTCTGAGCTCTTTGGAACAAATTTAGCCCCTCTCGTTATGAGCAGGGCCAAATCTACTCCCTCTCGTTATGAGTAGGGCCAAATTAGGTGTAAAATTTAAAAAGCTAGCATTTGGTCATGGGAAATCTTGAGGAACAATATCACATTTCAGCTGAGTATGATCATGTTCTTGTAATATCTATATTCAAATGTGTCATCCCTTTTATTGTTGGCCTCAAGTCTTTCTCAAGAATAAGATTTCATGAATTGGACAGGTTCCATGAGGAACATGTCGAGAGAGAAACTGGGAGTCCTCAAATTGGGGAACAATTTTTATTTTCAAATACATGTATTTATCAAAAAATTTTATTGATTAACAGCATCTTGTATATAAAACTTAAAATACATCCACAACACATACAGACACTCATAAAATAATACAGATATTGCTAGTTTGAGTTGTTTGCATTCATCTAACAAGTATTGTTTGCTGAAATCTTAAAGGGGACTGAATTGCATATGTAGCTTTAGCCATAGTTTTGTTCAAAACCCTAATAATATGAATTAGGACTTCCGGGATAATGAAAAAAATGAATGAATGAATGAAGAATATATTTACATTAGCAAATATGTAGATAAATGAATTGATGAATAAAAAGTAATGCAGTTAGGCCCTTATTCACTCACAATCACTTATGCTTTATAAATGTAAAAGGTACTATAAATTAGTGTCATGTTGAAGAGAATGGTCATGTCTGTAGTACATACAACCAAAGTTGACGATGTTGGAAAGTTATAACTGCTGGAATAGTCTATGGAAGCTATCATCAAGACACATAATTCTCTACAGGCAGTATAATTTGTTTTCATTGATGTCAGGATATAAGATCACATTTATGTCTGTTACTGACTCTAAGCAATGTAACAGCAGTCCCACACATACGTGCACACACACACACTGTCACACACACACACACACACACACACACACACACACACAAACATACATCTGAGAGGCACACACAAACCTCGCTCACACACACGTGTGTGTCACTACCATTGGACACATCTTGGATTGGAGGAAGAAAGAGACCCACAGTCCTCGTCGGACTACTTACAATTTTGGTATGTGGGGTTCTTGAATGTTGACGTTGACGGCTTGTAAATTGGATTTTCATGCTGCAAAACAAATCAGAGAAAAACAAGAAATTAAAGAATAAGGAAGTAAGAAAATGAGGGAGGAAATGACTGAGTTACAGTGCCTGCCTTGTATTTTGAGATGGCCAATTTTCACCGACATATATATGCAAAATCAACAATATGCAAAACTGTTGCCTCCGGCGACATACCTGCTATGTGGGCCTACTGTAAAAGTTCAAACTTTTTAAGCAATGTTTTTTTTTTTGTTGTTGTTGTTGTTGTTGATCTGGGCTGATTTCAGTGAGCTTTTTTCACGCTTTCAAAGAATGAAATCCTTTCTCTATTTATTTAGATATCTCCTAAATATATCTGTGTGTCCCCCATTTGTGCTAGTGCATTGCAGTGTGAAATTTCTAAATGTTCATGTTCTGTGGGAAAAAAAAAAATCCAGCATTACCATCTCCGAAGCAGGAGATATACAGGGTGGCCCAGAAAGAACGGAACGCCGAAGATCTTTAATTTCAGCAATATCGTTGCAAATGTGTCATTATTTTGTGTACTGTTGGAAAGGCCATTCTTTTTCCAAGAGAATGACACCAAGCTCTTTAATTTCAGTTAATGCGTTACGATTTTAGGACCATTTTTGTCAACCCTTGCAATTTTCAAAATGTGATCATTTTGCACTCTCAGAGACACCGAAATCAGCGAGAATTCGGCTTGCCATAGAAGCAGTAACGTTCACAACGTGTGGAATGTGGCTGTCATTGTCCATTACCATTGTGAATGAGACGACCCGACGACAATAACACTGTCCGCCCCACATTTCGCACATTGCGAACGCTACTGGTTCTACGGTAAGCCGAATTCTCACTGATTTCTGTATCTCTGAGAGTGTAAAATGATCACATTTTGAAAAATATATTTTCTAATAAAATGCCTTTCTAATAGTATGCAACATGATGACATATTTGCAACGATATTGCTGAAATTAAAGATCTTAGGCGTTGCGTTCTTTTTGGGCCACCCTGTATATCAAGTTTGTTTCTTTCAAGGAGCTAATACTTTCTCATTCCATCTCTGTGGGTCTTGATTGCCATCTGACAACTCCCTCTAGATGTATTAATATTTTATGAATCGCATTCATAATTCACTATTTTTCACGCTTGGTGGGGTAAGACAAATTTTGTGAGTTTGAATTCCGTGGAGTCAAAACATTTTAAAGTGTTACATAGAACAAGTAAAATATACTTACATGCTTTTTATTTTCACGCCATTTCCTTTTCGTGTGAAATGTGTAACAATTTCCACTATTACAGGAGTTGTTCATTTAGTTTTTCATGTTTATCTGTGTCAACAGAAGAGCAGCTCTTGAGAGCACACCCCTACTTTTGTCAAGGTAACTAATGGCCAACGAATTACAATAAAACTTGAGAAGCACTCTGAGAGCACAGACCTCCGCCAAGCAGCTAATTTCCACCACTTATCTTGTTATTCCACAGAGATCAGTGATTTCCATCCATACATATGCATGCTGAAAGTCGCCTGATTTCCAAATATAGAAGGCTTTTGTTACGTCATCAACTTCCAGCTGCCTGGCGTGTCTCGCCCTCGCAGAAACTAGAGCACGCACTACAGTGCGTGTATGAAAACCTCAAAAATGCGCAGATTGAACTCCAAGTTCATTGACCCTACCTGCCAAAATATTGAAAATCCTTCATAAAATCCACAAAACTACCAAAATCTAATCATCTGATACTTGTACCATTCTTGACCTTCCTTGTAAGTTTCATCCAAATCCGTTCACTACTTTTTGGGCTATTTTGCACACGGACAAACAAACAAACGGTAATGAAAACATAACTTCCTCCCTTGGCGGAGGTAATAATGGTGTGATGTGACAACTACTGAATGACTGGAAACAGCCACAGCCTACTCACATTTCCCCAGCGCGCTTCTGTGCGCTCCTTTTCAAATAGTGCAAACTCTCTCCTGTCTTGGATGTAGACCAGCAGCCTCCAGACCAACAGTAGGGCCAGCCCCACAATGATGATGCCGACTATGATCCCAATGATGACGTGGAGAATGTTAACAGGTTGAAAGCACACTGGGTGGACAAAGAAAAAGACAGAAAAAGAGAGAGAGAAAGAAGAGAGAGAGATAATAACGGTATCAGCTTGACACAGATGAAACATTTCCTGAAAGAGTTAAAAATCTTGTTCTTTTTCTTTAATGAAAATCTATCTTCACGTTAAACAGAAGAGTGAAAGTCTCATATTGTTTCCTGCTCAGCAGAAGGGCCCAAAGCTTTGCTAGTTTTAAAGGCACATAGACCAAGTAGTTGTGGGGGCGTTGTTGAATGATAGTGCCGATCACCGTTAGCATTGATACGAAGATTGCCGAAGTTGAGCTGTCATCAAAAGTAAAGCGCACAGGTGTTGCTAGGTAATGTTGCCTTCGCTGTCTTCTCTGTGTGTCACGTAATCTGTAGTGAAGCCAGGGTGCATGCTTATGTGCTTCTTAGTATGACGTCACAAAAGAAGTTTGCTAAAGCTGTCATCCCACTCAACTGAATCATGAGCCAAACTCTGATTGGACCACTGACTACAGTGGATCGGACTTCTTCAGACTAATGGGAATGGGTCATAGCGTAAGCGCTAAAGAGGAGTCGATAGCATAGGTCTCTGTAGGAAACTTGCACCGTGCGTCTGCGTTTGCATTCGACTAAACCACCAGGTTCATGTGCCTATAAGGTTGCTATAATAGGGCCCTAAGCCTTGCATGCTCTAAAGCTTACAAGGACCCTTCTGCTGGGCAGGCGATGATGTACACAATCAGAGGGTACTACAAATACGAAAGTTATAGCATTTAAAGTTTCCTCTATTTTCCAATAAAGAGGGATATTTTTCACAGTCACACTTGGAAATGAGATGAGCTGATGTCATGATCTCACAAGTTTCTCATCCACTTGTACACAAACCCTCTATGAATTTTCCCTCTGTTTCATTGTCTTTTAAAGAATGAAATCAGGAACAAATTAAATGGAGCCCCAGTCACTTTTCAAGACTTAGACTATTATAGTAGGCCTATATGTGATGCATGCAGTAATACAGTGTATCAAAAAAAAAAAAAAGGTAATCTAACTTTGGAGGGCTACTATTTTGTAATTGTCAGCTGTTGAGAGTGCAATGTTGATTGTGAGGAAAGGGGAACTCTTCCTCTTTCCATTGATACCTAAGTATGTTGACGGATGTCATGCATGACTGAGTGCATGAACTTTAAAGACAACAATGACAAATGGCTCTTCTTCCAAATTTGAGTGTTATCATGAAGGAACATTGAATGTCATACTGAATGGATGAGATCTGTCAATGAAAGTGGTCAAATTAACAGGCCAGCCTTGAAGACTGCTGGCTTGTGTTTAGGGTTTCTTCTAACCTTTTATGGTCCATAACTTTCAACATGGCCAAGCTGTCGATAATTTGGTCACTCCCACAAAGGCTAACTCATTATCCATTTTTCTCTCTGCGAGATATGTGTTGAATATGAACAAATAAAAATGGACTATGTGGGTAAGCCTTTGTGGGAGTGACCAAGTTATTGGACAGGTGGCAATGTTAAAGGTTATCGACCATAAAATGTTAGAAGAAACTCTAAACACAAACCCTAAACACAAACCTGTATTTGTACAGGATGGCCTACTTGGCCACTTTCATTGACAGATCTTATTCTTTTAGTGAGACATTCATTGTTCCTTCATGTCACACTCAAAAACTTGGAAAAAGTACAATTTGTCATTGCTGTCAAAAAAAGTTAATGTGTTCAGTCATGCATGGCATTTGTCAACATAATTAGTTATCAATGGAAAGATGAAGAGTTTCCTTTTCCTCACAACCAATATTGTGCTCTCCAAAGCTGAAAACTATGAAATAGTAGCCCTTCAGAGTTGGATTATCTTTCTTCTTTTTTTTTTCTTTTTTGATATGCATGGTACAAATGTGACCCTGCACCACAAAACCAACAAAAAGTTGCCAGAGATGGATTTTTAGTTAAGGGCAGATTCTGAAAGAGCAGACTCTAAGCTTTGAAATGATGTATAACTCAATTCAAATGGATTCCCCTAACCTATGTAAGTACTGGAAAGAAAGCACAAACTCTGGAAAAGAGTGAACTGACAAAAGAGGCTAAGTACACAGTCTATTCAAGCGCTTAATCTTTATCTAGCCGTGCTAGCTGTATGATGAAAGGGACAAAACACAGAATGTAAACCATCTGAGCAACAACAATGAAGGGATTATCAGATCAAGCTGAAATTGTACAGGTTCAACTAACACATTCTGCCCATAAATAATGCTGACTTTCAAAGAGGTAGCGCCATCATTTCAAAAGTTATTAGACTTGAAAATGAAGAGTGTGCAAAGGATTTCAAGAAACTAGAGCACTCACAATCGAGCACATGTATCCCCCGAACCCGTCTCCCATACCCCATCTGGATTACTTTTTAGGCTAGAATGTTGTATAATATGGCAACTGCCGCAGGATACAATAAAAAGCAACGAGAAATGAGGATGGTATATATAGCACATACAAGGAATATGACATGTCATCCTATAAAAGTTTGAACAATGAGAGCACTGGCAATGAAACTTTTGTTGTCTAGAATAACTCCCCATGAACCTCCATAGCAAATTTGAATAAAATCCGACAAGAAATGTGGCTTATAGAGCACATACAAGAAATGTGACATGGCCTCCAAGTCAGAACACTGAGGGCACCATCACCGCAAACTGTTGTGTCCTTCATGTAGAATGACCACCCATACATCTCTTTAGCAAGTCTAAGTAAAATCCAGTAACAATCAAGTTATTGCCTAAATATAGGCATCTTCAATTCACTATAATGCACCTTTTTGCCAAATTTGAAGAAAATCTGATAAGAAATGTGGCTGATAGAGCGCACACAAGAAATTTGCATTGGCATCAAAGTCGGAACACTGAGGGGGCCGTCACCACAAACTGTTGTGTCCTTCATGTAGAATGACCACCCATACACCTCCTTAGCCAGTCTGAATAAAATCCGTTGGGTAACAATCAAGTTATTCCATAAATAAGCACTTTTGCTAATTTTGACATGATTAGGGTGACCTTTAACCCTGTAAAAAGGTGGAACAGTGAGGACAGCATTATCAATAGGTGTAGGTATATAGATTTGACTAAGATAACTTTACATACAAAATTTGAAAAACACACAAACTAGAAATGTCGCTATGTCGACTGGTATGCCTCCGCCATAATGCATGGTTCTCCAAATAGGTCTATAGCACAATGTCTTGACAATGTGTGATGACAGTTTCACATAACTGGCAAAATATTAAAATGACAGGTTTGTCACAAATGCATTGAGTGTTCACTTTCCTTGAACTAGGTTTATTTGGATGAATGGCTATACTGTCTAAGAGTGCAGGTATTTGCGGATTTGAGGATTTGTACTCAACTTTTGACCCTTTTATAAGTTTAAAGAAGAAGTGAAATTTAGCACTTTCCCTTGATCTTTGACCTTTTGGCAAGAAACTTCCAAGAGAATCTGTATTGGACAATACATACATACACACACTAAGTTTCAAGAAAAAATCCTGCAGGCATTGCGTGGATAAGAGAAATAATGACATTTTGATGAATTGACCATGACCTTTGACCCCTGACCTTTGACCCATGACCCCTAAATTCCCTACATGATCACTGCCAGTCAGTACATGCATATATACTAAGTTCCATGAAGATACATTGAAATATTTGTGATATGGAGAAAAAAAGTGAAATTTTAACACTTTCACTTGACCATTGACCCTTGACCTTTGACCTCATGACCCAAAGCTTGCTCTTGGGAATCTTTATTTGGTAGTTCATGTATACACCACGTTTCAAGAAAATACCTCTAGGCATTGCATAAATATAGGGGAAATAGTGAAATTTTGAGCATTTGACCTTTGACCTTGAGCATGTGCACCCAAAAGTTGATAGGCACAACTTCGCCCACTCATACATATACATGCCAAGTTTCATTAGGATACCTCTAACAGTTTTTTCGATACGCTGTCCACAAAATTTCCTTGACCCGTGCCTGTGACCTTTGACCTTGTGGTGACCATCCACTCCCCAAGAAACATCTACCATCCAAGTTTGGTAACAAACGGACCTATGGATCAAAAGTTATGACCCATAATAGAAACGCGCCATAAAAACTTAACATTGGGCTCTAAAAGTTTGTTGACCCCTGCTTGTGACCTTTGACCTTGTGGTGATCATTCACTCCCCAAGGGACATCTACCATCCAAGTTTGGTAACAAACGGACCTATGGATCAAAAGTTATGACCCATGATAGAAACGCGCCATAAAAACTTAACATTGGGCTCTACAGTTCATTGAGCCCTGCCTGTGAGCTTTGACCTTGAGGTGACCTTCATATACGGTAAAATGTGAAACTTTGTATGACCCCTCTTCCCTCGAAGTTTGATTGCAATTGAAGCCCAGAGTAAAGAGTTATTCAAGCTTTTGTAGCTTTACAGACGACGGACGGACGGACGACGGACGGATTGACGACGGACGGACGGACAACGGACGGACGGACGACGGACAGACAGACGCTGCAGGCGATCCCTTAGTCTCCCCTCACCTCTGGTGGGCTCGACAAAAATGGTCTCTGTTCGGGTGATGCAATAATTTGCCCCAATATGATTATATTGCAAAAAAAAAAACTAGAAAAGCACTCTGAGAGTACAGACCTCCGCCAAGCATGCAGCTCATTTCCACCACTGATCTGGTTCTTCCATAGAGATATCAGTGATTTCCATCCATAGGCCCTACGTACTTATAACATTATGTGCATGAAAAGTCGCTCGATTTCCCAATATAGAAGCCTTTGTTATGTCATAAACCCTCAGCTGCAAGGCGCGCCTCGCCCTAGCAGAAACTAGAGCACGCACTGTAGTGCGCGCATGCAAACCTCAAATACGCGCAGCCTGAACTCTCAAGTTCATTGACCCTACCTGCCAAAATGTCAAAAATCCTTCATAAATTCCCCCAAAATTCTCGGATCACTACCAAAAGTTAATCGTTTGGTACTTGTGTCATTCTAAACCTTCCCAGCAAGTTTCATCCCAATCTGTTAACTACTTTTTGAGTTATTTTGCACACAGACAAATGAACAAACGAACAAACAAACAAACAAACAAACCAACGGTAACAAAAACATAACCTCCTCCTTTGGCGGAGGTAAAAATAACAACAGGTAATATGCTCACCCTGCATAGCATGCTTTATTTGTAATACAACAAATGCAATTTGCGGTACGCATGGTGTATGGCAAACCTCTCCCTTTGTTTTTCACACCACCACGCAGACCTTCAAAGATCAAATTAGAATGTAACTTACAGAATCTCAAATCAGAGATCTTCAAATCAGAGAAACAACCTGACAACAGATATAATATAGGATTTGTGATCAAGACCTTACTAGCTTATACAAGTCTTGCATGTTTACACTCAATCAATAAATGAAAAATATTGAATTCATTGCATGTCTACGTTCAATCAACAATTGAATAATATTGAATTTACAAAATTGAATGAAAAACAGATGTCATTTTCTTGTCCAGGAGGAGAAAAGAGAGCATAATAGCGCAACCTCATTCTTGCACTTACAGTATGGTTGTGCAGAAAAAAATTTCAGCCCTTCTTTACCACAGAAAATCTAAGAAAAGGTCCATATCCAAGGTTTAAGAGTGGATGGACAAAATCTGGTCTGCTCATGGCAACCCCCTGTGACTGTGTTGTTTTCTCACCTTTTTCTCGCTGGACGTACAGGACGAGTGTACCGTTCTCCAAGGTGTCATAGGTGAAGATGATGGAGCAGTCATCGGTGTCCTCAATCAGGCACTTGTCAGACACATTACCTGAAAGACAGAAACAAAATATCCAAGGTCACAGCACTGAAAGCAGAATGGGCAAGAATTAATTCTGATCCTCTTTTTGAAGTTTATTCTAAGTCATAAAAGAGACTAATGACGGCACAACAACAGTAATAAAATGCATGCTGTAGTGGTAGTTGCAGTTTAAAGTAGTAGAAGCAATTATAGAATAACGATGATAAATCACCAACTATAAAAATAACAATAACACCACCAACACGACCACAACAACACAGGAGGTTTACACCATGGCACACACAGAAGTAAACAATAACAACACCACCACCATCACAACAACAAAGGATGTTTACACTGTTGCACATAAAGAATTCAACAATAACAACACCAACACGACAACCACCACCACAAAAACACAGAAGGTTTACACTGTGACGCACAAAGAATTAAACAATAACAACACCAACACCAGCACAACAACATCGGAGGTTTACACTCTAGCACAGAAAGAATTAAACAACAATACCAACACCAACACCAGTAACACAGGAGGTTTACACTGTGGCACACAAAGAATTAGTATGGATTTTTATCCACTTGGATGATTCCAGCAGAAGTAGGAAGCAGGGATACATGTGAAGTTGACTTGCATTTCACAGATCAGCATCGGGGACATAACACTTTGCATTTTACAATGAGCTTAAACTGCATCCATTTTTCCTAAATATTGAGCAGCCTACAAGGTGTGAACACCAAAATCAAGGGGGGGGGGGATGATGGAAGAAATGCTATTTGATCTTGTCATAAGGAATATATGGGCAAAACACAGGCAGACAAATACATAGGGGCAACATACTAATCTTGAGGGTATCCACAATGACGACCGGGTAGGGACACTGGTCACACTCTGCTTTGCTCAGTCCAGTGCCGAAAGCCTTGCACTGCACGCACTTCTCGTTCCTCGAGCACTGACCACTGCACGTCTGTCCGATGGGACACAAAAGCAGTGGCCACAAGTTAAATTCACCATCAGAACAATTAAAAGTGTTCACTTCAATTGAGGGCACTGACACAGTAATACCATTACAGTAATAATCATGTAATGCCACTTTGTATACTAAACAAGAGACCCGTGGGTCTAGCGCTCACCTGAGTATCGCAAGTTCACCTTTCACGCAGTCACTAATCTAAATTATTCACAGCTTTACCAAAATTTGACCAGGCATTCTCAAGTAGAAGATGAAAATGTACAATAAGGGCCCAATTTTTTTAAGATTCCTTAATTTGGGGGGATTGGGGGCCCCCTGGGGCCCTCTGGGTGGGGCATGGTGCCCATTTTGATAAATTGAGATCCTGACCCCCTAGGGATGCTACCTGCCAAGTTTGACAAAAATCCATCATGAGGTTTTCAGGAAGAAGATGAAAATGTACAATTCAGGCCCCCATTTGGACCCTTCCAACCACCACCCCCCCCCCCCTACCCAAGAGGGGCACCCCTGGATCTCCTATGAACAAACTTGAAACTACAGTCATTAATGTACTCACTCATAGTATTATCTCAGCTCTATATATAACTTCTGATTCTAGAGAAGATTTATAAAGATTCCTTCATTTGGGGGATTTGGGACCCCTGGGGACCCCCTGGGTGGGGCATGGTGCCCATTTTAACAAATTGAGATCCTAACCCCCTAGGGATGCTACCTGCCAAGTTTGGTGAAAATAGGTCATGGGGTTCTCAAGAAGAAGATAAAAATGTACAATTTAGGCCCCATTAGAACCCCTCCTCACCCCCTCCCTCCCCTGGGTCCCAAGGGGGGCACCCCTGATTCTGCCATGAACAAACTTGAAACTACAGTCATCAATGTACTAACTCATAGTATTAACTTAGCTCTATCACTTCTGGTTCTAGAGAAGAAGATTTTTGCGGATATTCCTTAATTTTGGGGGGTTTGGGCCCCCTGGGGGCCCCCTGGGTGGGGCATGGTGCCCATTTTCACAAATTGATTTCCTAACCCCCTAGGGATGCTACCTGCCAAGTTTGGTGAAAATGGGTCATGGGGTTCTCAAGAAGACGATGAAAATGTACAATTTAGGCCCCATTAGAACCCTTCCCCACCCCCCTCCCCTGGGTCCCAAGGGGGGCACCCCTGATTCTGCCATGAACAAACTTGAAACTACAGTCATCAATGTACTAACTCATAGTATTAACTTAGCTCTATCACTTCTGGTTCTAGAGAAGAAGATTTTTACAGATTCCTTAATTTTGGGGGGTTTGGGCCCCCCTGGGGGCCCCCTGGGTGGGGCATGGTGCCCATTTTAACAAATTGAGTTCCTAACCCCCTAGGGATGCTACCTGCCAAGTTTGATGAAAATCGGTCTTGGGGTTTTCAAGAAGAAGATGAAAATGTAAAAAGTTTACGCACGACGCACGACGGACGACGGACGACGGACGACGCACGACGCACGACGCACGACGCACGACGCACGACGGACGCCGGACGAAGGGCGATCGCAATAGCTCACTTGAGCCTTTGGCTCAGGTGAGCTAAAAAGAAATGATCCTGAAATTATGCATGAATACCTATGCAAAATCAATGACATATGAGTATCTTCTCTTCATTAGTCAGAAAAATACAGGTTTAAAGATCCAGAGATATCCCAAGTTCTCTTCTTAGGTAAAAAAGTACAAAACATGGGATGCAGTCTTCCAACCCTGCAGTGTGTGCCATTCAACTGATAAAATGGGTATGGGCCACTTCACCCACATGTTTTCATGATCAGAAGATATTATAGAATGGGTAGCAAGAATCCTGCGATCTCATTGGTCGAGAGCTATGTGTTGATTTTGTACTGGCCGCACGCTGAGTCACAGTGGTAAACATGTTATCGCGCACTTGTAGCAAGAGTATGCGCACTTGTAACAAAGATTCGCCCACTAAGCAAACGTTCGCGCACTGAGTACGAGACGCCTATCATGGCTAAAACAACCATGCATCAGTTTTTACTGGATGCATGGTTCTGAAGAAAAATCGTGCGTCCAGTACAAACTGATGCATGGTTTTCCGGCTCTCGTCTATGGCAAGCCAAAAGGAAATGCATCCAGTAAATTTGTCATTGGGTAAAACAATAGAAAAATGGGTTTTGGGCAAGAAAATTACCCATTCTACATGTATATCACAAATGACGCACATGTCCTTTTGTGCGACAGGTGGAATATAGTGTGCATGCGGTAACTATGGAATTTCGCCTAAACTACTCGGCTTCGCCTCGTGGGTTAAGCATTCCATAGTTACCTTATGCACACAATTCCGACTGACGCACTCAGACCTGTGCGTCATTTGTATACTGACAATAGAACTTCGGCGGAGAGGAAAATCATTTTCCTCGAAAAGCATCTCATCATCACGAGATGCAACTTCAGTTTCACTTTTATATACTGCATCATCGGGTGTGAACACAGTGCTCCTTTAGTCTTCATTTTCAGCTTAACAGACAACCACCTACCCTGCGCCACTGGGACAGGTGTAACACTAAATATTAATGTGGTGTCTACACCTTAGAGGTAAAACTAGGTAGTAGCTCTCTCCTTGAGAATTTGTTGCAATAAGAAACACAATGAACTCTAGATTTGGACATATTATCTAATTATCATTGCTAATTCTAGTCATCAGTGATGACATTCACATTACACCTAGCATATTCATGTACTCTTCATCTGCATCAATGCCAAGGACACCACAATTTTCTACGGTCCCACACATTCAAAACTATGTGGGATGCAGAGCATAAATGAATGAAGGAATGGAATTAACCGTTCTTTACGGGATCCTGGTATACCAGGTTCACTTGGGAGCAACTGATATGTAATACGGGAACCTGGTATAACAGGTTCCCAAGATGAAGACAAGAGTGCCTACTTTCATGGCCTAAATTCATGTTTCTTTGTGTTGTAATGCCCAGAAAAATGGGTTCGATTTAAAGGATAAGAGTTCATTCTATCACCATATGTTCTCTTTCTGTTGGAAAAATGTGTATATCACAGCAATATTACTATTTTTCTGATTTAGTTCACGCCTGCTTTGCTATAAAACTCGTCTGAACATGTACATAGTGATCAAAGCTTAAATCGAGTAGATTTCCGTGTTCGCTGACCTCAGTCATCCCATTCAAGCGCCTGGTTTTGTGTAGAACAAAAGAGTGTGTGAGCCCATTAGTGCACGCTCTATTCATACCTCACACTCGATTGATATTTTCATTGTTTGATGGCACATGTAGTTGACCATAGTAAGGGGATTAATGTAGCGCTCGAATGCTTTTGCTCAGAGGGATTACCAATCTGCAGGGATGCCAAGTTCAAAAAATTTTTATGAGTGAGATTTTCATGACTCGGCATCTCGGCGCGCGGATGTGCGCTTGAGCGAGGGTGTGGGAGGGGTTTCCCCTCTCCCACGGCCCATTAGGGAGCTTTTTCTATTTTTAGCTCTTAATGGTGCGATCAGGTGCACACTTAAGTGACTATATTTTTCACTTATTTTGAAAGACAAAAGGGAAATATATACCTTCAATGCAACTATCACTTTAATCCTTTGAGCTATGCTCATTATAGGCCGAAGTTGCAGACATCGCCCGATGCGTGAGAATAATGGGCGCCATGCGTGAGATCGTGAGACGGACCCTAAATGCTTAAGTCTCACGCAGAATGCGTGAGACTTGGTAGCTCTGAATCTGTCTGTTCTCTGTCAACAGGCAGAAAGAATCTTGTTTGGGGACATATAAGGCACTCAAAGAGTTGCGGCAGGAACGGGTGAACTCTTTACTAACATGAGTGGCTGAAACAAGACAGTCAGAGCCATTTATTTCTACAGTTTTGTGATTTGATAAAATGATATGTCAATCACTCTTTGCAAGAATTATGATTTACGGGTTATGCCTGCATGAAGGATATTGATTTTATCACATCTACTAGTCTCAACCATCTAGATCAAAAACATCACAGCCTTCAAAACTATGTTGGAAGGAAAAGTGTGACGAGTACAAATCAATGACTAACGCAAGCAGCTAAAAAGACTACATTCAAAGGTATTCATATCATGATTTTTTTAAATTCATCCATTCAAAGGTATTCATATTAAAATCTTTTTTAATTCATCCATGCTATCCATTTCCTATTAGTCTAGATATATAACTATGGATTTTGTCTGCTAAGGAGACCAGCTTATGGCAAAAACTTACCGGGCAGTCCTCACAAAGCGGCCCCCTGTAGAGAGATGTTGCATTACATTTACACTGGCCACATACACATTCTCCCTGATTGTTGCATATGGTCTGCAAAGGAAAAAGAGGAATGTAGATTTGAATAGATACACTGAAATACATGTATATGTGTACATGCAGTCATACATACATGCATACTGCAAGAAGAAAGAAAAACTACACGTGCAATCAGAATCCATGGTATGTCCATAGGGTTGCCAGCATTCACACAGCAAATTTAGGTCGGTTTAAAGGCGTAGTCAGTGAGATACTTGTATTCTACTTGCGTCTCAATAGGTCATGATAATTTTCAAATCAGGGGGGCCTTTGTATTCCTGTCAAAATGCTTACACATCCTTTTCTTTCACAAATGGACCTCATTTAACCCGTTGAAGACGAGTCCTGAGAATATTCGGGCACATGTCGATGGGAAATGCGTGTTAAAGCAAAATCAGTCTGTCCTCAATGGGTTAAGGTATATCTGGTTACTCTGTGCTGTGGATTGATGGTTGTGTCACATCATCTACAATCATATCAGGGAAGGAAAAAATTGCAAAGTTGCAACAACAAAAAAATTCAATGCAAAATGTTCATTGCTGTGGACTCTGTTTCACATATTCTATAACTTTGGAGCACTCTGTATCAACTATAATCCTTATAAGGTGTGATCATCACAGGTTACAATCAGTGGAGGCAACAGCTGCATTGATTACTGGTTTCTACCACTGCAAGTTTCAATCACTGGAGTTGCTATTATGTTATATTAAAATCACTTATAGTTACAATCATTGTATGACTCAATACCCTATTTATTCGAGATCACTGGAACCTTCTCGAATAATTACTGCATTTGCTTTCATAATCGCTAAACAATGTTGTTTGGAGATTAAATCTCTCAAGAGGCTAAGAAAGAGAGTAGTGTGAACTTGGCTTGGCATCTTACATTTTTAGTTGTCCGGCATGTTGAGATATCTGTAGAACACTCGCAGGCATCTCCCTCATAGTCTGGCTTGCATTTACACTTGCTTCGCCGTGTCTTCTCATCACACACACAGATTCCACGTTCCGGTCCTGCGTAGACAGGAAAGGAGAAAAAAAAATTGAAATGGCTGACATAGGAGGTAAACACAAAAGGAATAAAAAATGCTGCAATATAGGACACACTATGCACACTGTAATTTCCAGACACTCTCGTATACAACACTGAAAACACAGGTATTTCAAAACATGAAGACAAGACATGACTGCATTTTCTACCATGAATAGACAAGTTTTGTAATAAATTCAGATTTAATACATGCCTTGTTCATAGAAATTGCCCTTAACAACCACAAAGCTTGCCAGAGGCTCGCCCTACCTAGCAACAACTGAACGTCTTTTGGGAGGATACATAACTCAGGGCAAAATGACAATAGCTATAGTCCACAAAAAAAATGAAAACAAAAGCAACCCTTACTTCATAATTAATCAATGTCACATTGGTTAATTACATGTGACTCATCCCCACTATGAACACTGTTTCCTATGTTTCTTTTTTGATTGATTCTCCAGAGTTTGAGCTTACCACAGATGTACTATTGTACACTCTGTCACACATTATTCCCCAAACCTACCGCAGAAACATTATAAAAGCAGCGTTTAGAGAAAAAAAAAAATCAGCTTTAAAGCTTCCATGCAGAGAAGTGTGAAGGAGATTAGGACGTTATTGGTTGATGATTCAGCAAGTACAACCCCTCATTCCTCAACGTTATCTATGTGTATGTGATTATCACATCACTACAATAATTTTATGCAAAAGATACAGGATACTCTCACTGAATTAGCTCTTTTCAAAACAAGAGACACATTTTTTGGACAATTTGAGTGCGGGTTAACTGGAGACTAGTGAGGTGCATACAGGATCACCTATATTGTCGACACAGGGTTGCAACGTAGGTCTATGTTATCACAAAAGAAAAAAATACCAGAAACTTAAAAAAACAAAATCCCCAAACTATATTATTCTACATCTGATATCAATTAAATTTGACCCACTATTTTGTTGTGTGATTCCACTCCATTCATTACAATTAATCTGAACACATGGATGGAGGTTCACTTTAGAGCAGAGAGATGACTGCTAACTTCACTTACCACCACACAGCTCTGTCTGGTATCTGTCACAGTTGAAGTTATCACACTCACAGAACGGTCCAGACACAATTTCGCTGGGATTCTGTCAACACACACATTAGAAATATATTCAACTTTATTTCAAACTTGACCCTTACACAATTTGTCCAGTTGTAGGTGCCTCAAAAACCCTGAGACATACTAAAAAAAACAAAACATGAATTTTTTATCAGAAGGCTGAGAAGCGGATGATCAAAGCAGTGAGATACAAGTTATTGAAAGTAAAAAATCTTTTATGGCATGCATATACAGTGTATTTCATTTTCACATCTGTCTGAGCCTAGCCATTTAATTAGATCCTACAATGTTCTATTGAATGGCACTGAATTGTACTATGAGTTGTTTCAGACTGTCACTGAGATACAAATTAATGTTTATAAGCAAAACAATTATATTTAAAGGGAATAATGGCTTAACCGTATTCCACCAGGGGGGAGGGGGCATTTTGGCCAACCCCCCCCCCCACGTTTCGCATGATTATTCCGCAACGCGTGATGCTCTCACCGCGACATTTTATGACTTTTTTCTTTCAAGTATCGCGCAACTTTTGAGACCAAATTTTTTGCTGCTCCCGGGCATACCGTTTTGAAGCCATGCCCCTTTGAAAAAAATCTGTTGACCCCAAAATTGCTCAAAAACATGATTTTGTGTACAAATCCAATATAAATTGTGTTTTTGCAATTAATTCATATAGAAATAAATATCTTTACTTTCAATTGCTGATAATGATTCATTTTAGCCTGATTATGCTTTTAAAAGTTTCTGCGACAAATTTTGATGAAAAAACAACAAAAACAAAATGTAAAAAACAAAGAAATACATAAGAAATTAAATAAACAATAGGATATATAAGAAATAATTATGAAGGCAAATTTTTGCTTCAATACTATTATTGAGGATATTGAAAAGAACATGTTCCCCAATAATCAGAAGTCTTGGAGCTTCATTTTTTATTCATATGCAAAAAAAATATTTTTGCATAAATTAGCATACATTAATCAATATAAAATACATAAATTAAAATTTGAAAAATCTAATTATATAGTTTTGTAGACTACATTTGCCTCTACCTTAGGGCAAATTTTCGCGAGGATCGCGTGATCCGCGACCGAGATCTGAAGGGGAGGGGGGGGGGGGGCCAAAAAGGCCCCCCGGAGGCTTCAAGTCCCTCAAAAAACCCGGTGGGATTAGGGTTAAAGTCCCCTCTAAATGACTAGGATATGATAATAAAGTGCTTTGCCTAGGGTAAAAACCCTTGTAACCAGGGGACTCTAACCAGGAACCCTGTTATTTCTAGTTCTGTGGTCTTATTTCCTATTTACAGCCACAACAGCTCCTCTTAAAACCCAAGACTCACACTGCAAAGAATGATGATGAATATGGTTTTGTGAACACGTTATTTACACTGACTGACATGTCTCAATATTTACGTGACACTATTAAGTAGATGCCCTCTGTCCTTGTGATCAAACTTTGCGCCACCCTTTCCTCTCTGGCATACTCTATGGACTTCTTAAATATTCACTACTGTTGCATACATACTTTGACGTGTTTGGTAACTTGCATTTGTTGGCTGAACTATTCAGCCCACACCCTCCCCCATGCTGTTGCTATTCAACCCTTTTCTTATTCTTTATCCTTCTGTTGTTCCTTATCTTGTTTGATGTTACCTCCCTATTCATCTTCATCCTTCACAGGTTGATCCCATGGTCATTGGGATCATTACTGACCCTCATCTGCCTGTCCACCCTCCTGCTTTAATCCCCCCTCCCTTACTTGATGGGCTCCTTGCCCATGATTTCCAACCATTGAATCCCTTTTTGTTTTCTTTGTTCCATGTCCCTAGCCCTCCCCTGACTGTTTTTATTGTGTGTAGTCCTCATAATTACATGTGCTCGCTTTCCCTGCCTGATTGTTATTTTGCCTCTGACGAAGGTTCTGCTAGGATCAAAAGCTCGGGCCCATTTTGGCTCCCATTTTACTCCATTAGCTCGCCACTGCTGGATAAGCAGTTTTCAGCAGCTTTTTTTTTTTTTTTTTTTGCTGCTGTTGCAGAGCATATAACTTGGAAATTAGTTTAAAGCGAAAACATAGTTGTCAGATCACAAGGGCTCAAAATTCATCTTCCATCATTTGGAATTTGCTTGCAATTTGTTGAGATCTATTTACAAACTTACACAACTGACGCAATTTGCCATGATGATGAGATGTATTGGAGTATTTTGAGATCAACAGTATAGAATTTTTTCGAGATACATGACTTTTGTTACAGAAGGACCATCCCAATTCAGCCTTGTGGAAAGGTAGAGCCTTGCGTGATTATTGATCTTTCCTTTGCAATCGTATTTTCCAACAAGCTGCATGCTATCGCTTTGGCCCAATTTGTTGATTACTGTCTAACGAGGAATGTTCGCATGCATTTTTATTTCGCGAATTTCGCGAGTGCCAAAATTCGCAAAATGCATGTGAAAGTTCTAGTCTACACAATATGCATTGGATGCCATTGGCAACTTGTAATAATTCTAAGCTACAAGAAAGCCTGTCAGCTCCAATTCGCGAAATTTTCATGCTGCGAATAATTTTGTGTTTTACAGTATTAATAATCTATTGTGAAAATTTACATAGCAACCCCGATTGGATATGCTCTGAAATTGTGGACTTCCAGCAAACTTTTTTGGCTAATATTTCGCACTTTATTGCAGTGTTCTTCACAGTAACATGGCACATTTTGGAGCAATATTCATTGGTTCTGCATGCATATGAGCACTATGTTTTGGCTTTAGCAACATCAGGCAGTAAACTTAATGGTGTACATTCAATGAAATTGCATCTCCATGAAAGATATCATCTAACCTTTCCACCCTGGGAAATCTGCAAAAGAAATAAAAAGCGGAATAGTTTGTTGATGATAATAATCACACAATTTTCTCATCTGGTATGTACAGTTACAAAACTAAGACTAGTTTATGGCCTTTCCTGCTTCAAGTCCTGAAATGGTAAACTTTTACTTTCCATCATACATTGTAGCACTGAACCAGTAGCATAATTTGTTGTGGTACCTTTGAAAACTGTAGTTGTACAATACTATGACACAAAGTCTTTCTACACAATGCATTGAGCACTTGAACAGTACATACCTCGTTTCACATGAGTGAGTGTGCACCTCATAAAAGTAAGTACTGCATGATTTCATACTAAAGTATGAATCTCAAATGCTGTGTCATCTGATCTGGAAATCTATTGCAAGAAAAGAGGGTAATTTCTTTTTCTTTAATAAATATTTTCAAGGAGTCAGACATTCATCAACACATAACCTGAGAATTTCAGTTGATGAAAAGTCTTGGGAAATAGTCTTGATGAAAAGATGCTATACTCACAGGTCTTGGGAAGCAAATACACTGACCACAGACACATGATCCTCTTCCTGAACAGACGATGGATGTATTGGGCCTGACAAACAAGCAAGAACAACAGCAAAACAAATCAAGACAAAATCAAATGACGGAGGCGTAGTTAGGAATTTATGCTTCCAACTCTGGTTTTGATTCCATCCTGTATCCCGACAATTACTACATATACTACATTAAGTCAGTTACATCGATACAAGACAACCATTAAAGGGAAATTTGAGGCCAGTTAAAAGTTAGAAATCAGTGACAATTAAAACTTTACAAAATATATGGCATATATAGTCTCAAATGCTAAGAAATTTGAACATTTCCAGCAGGCATCACATGTATAATTCAGAATTGAATACCTGAATATAAAAACGACCCATGTCCATTCCTGAAAATTTAGAAAATACAGAAATCATTACAATAATTTCCCAAATGTTTTTAGTTTTTTCAGTTAGTGCAACGATATTCATATAAATTGAAGTGTAAAAAACATTCATTTGACTGATTATCTATCTTTGCATGAGTTCGTAGAGGATCTCCAAAGACGATAACCAAATTTGGACTTGGGTCATTTTTAATATATTACATATTCAATTTTCAATCATGACCACTATATTACACTGATCTCCGTGCATGACTCGCAGGAAAAGGACGCAAACTTACGAAATGCATGGCGCGTCATTGTCCTCCAGCGTTGGGTCGTCGCTACTGCACTCACACTTACTCCCGTAATGCCCCGGGTTGCAGATGCAGCTGCCGCACTCCAGGGTCCCATTCCCGTTGCTGCAGTCCCGGCTGTTTTCCACCTGATGGAAATGGAATGGGGGGGGGGGGGGGAGGTGTTTCAAAATGAAATTAGATCAATTTGTAGGCCAACATCCACTCATGCACAGTAGTATGACGATCAAATCAGTCTTTTGAATGTTGCACAGTTTGAGGTAACAAAACATAAGATAACCTAAACTTTTTAAGAACTTTTTGAGGAGCCTTATGCAGAATTAGGGAGAATTGGCATCTCTGCTACAGTTCAGTATACCAATGGCTTGATACTACGAATTCTCTGGAAATTTGGATTTACCTCATCAGCTTTTACTGAAAATTTAAGTAATTTAAACTTGACACCATAATGTAATGAAGATTGAGCTCTACAACATAATACCAATAACTCAATACTAAAAAAGTGCAATAAAGCCCTTCTGGTTCTTGGCTGATGATGCATGCGTGGGATGAGTGAATGCTGCAATACCAGTAGAAAACATTAGTAAAAGCTTGAGGGAAATTGGACAATTCGTTCAGAAGTTATGGATGTTTGAAGTTTCAATGCCGCCATCGCTGGATGAGAAGACTACAGTTTGTGATGTCATGCATGGACAATGATATAGAGAAAATATAAAGAAACTGCAACATATATTCACTTTTTTAGCACAGTGAAAGAGCACTTGACCAATACGTCTTTTAGGAAGCAGAGGGAATAATATCACCCTTAAAATATGTCAGTAAGGCAATGAATGCTCATCACAAAAATGACATTTTGTGGAAGTCTCTTGATATTTTCTTCTTATCATATTTTCATACATGACATCACAATCTGTAGTAATTTTCTCATCCAGTCCACCACAAATTTCACGAATTCATTCTACTATTACATTGCTTCATTCATGCAATCCACATGTATGTCTGGGTTTCAGTCCCCTTTAAAAGATGGCTGTCACTCTCTTACCCGCTGGGCTTCACACTCGCAGTCGCACACAAATTCCACCAGAACCTTGAGGTCCTCGTTGAAGCCAATGGGGCGAACGGTAAACCTGTGCACAATGGCAGGAGAGAGAGAGAAGCGACACAGATAAGACAAACTCGACCTTAACTCGACACCAACATCCTGTTTGAACTCGGCTCTGCTTCTCTTTCATGGCTGGCCAAAAAAAAAAAAGGTCTTTAATTCCGCCATCCTTGAAATCACACTCTACCTGCATTTGCACTATATTCACATATGATTGTTTCAGGGCTACCACACAATCAATCTTCAAATCAGGCAGCCTCCATACAGCAATCAGGGAGCTACTTGAATGTCACATGCATCTTAACCCTTTGTATGCTTTGAGTTCTTATTGGTGCAGAGAAGCCCCATAGTGTTCTACA